>NC_037290.2:14127197-14441902 GCF_000002775.5 Populus trichocarpa | reverse complement strand
AATGACACTACATAAATTAGAAGGAGATCGCATGATGGCGTAGCATTTGTAGAATTTGATCGTAATCCCAATTTTGTTCCTAATGATATTTTACCTGATTTTGTTGTACGTTCAAAAAACCATGGAAACTGTAGTCCTTGTCGGATGAATTTCGTACGTGATGAAATTATAGATAGTTTAATGGAATAATAATTTTTTTTTATATAAAGTATTATTTATTTCATGATATAATAGCAGTAGTTAAATCTACAATATTTAAATTAAAAACCATCAATATTAATATATATCACCAAATACATTAAATTATTTTTTGTTCAACTTCAATTTCAACCACAGTTTTAACCAAACATATATATTTCGAATCAACCTCAAATAAAAATGCTTTTTATAAAAACAACTTTTTCCAAACCACAGCCACAAAGCTACTACAATACCAAACACTCTAGTCAGCATATATAATCGTTTTAATTACTAGATCTCGAGAGAGCCAACAAAAAAAGAGCAACATTCCTTTTTACTTGATCCAAGAAGCCTAGTCATAAAAAGGTAAGTTGTTTTTATTTTTTTTATGTTCTTTATTTTAAAGCATTGCTTAATTAATGTAATGTTATATAAGATGAGATTAATGGTTTATCTACATAGGATTCAATTTGGTAAATAGAATATCAGTTAACAAACAAACATAATTCAAATTGCAATGCCTGTTTGGGATTGCAGTAACGGTTGCGGTTCAAAGTGTTTTTCATTTACAAATGCATCAAAATAATATTTTTTAAAAATTATTTTTGATATCAGTACATCAAAACAATCTGAAAACATGAAAATGTATAGCCTTTAAAACTCTTGCATTGCTAAAAAAAAACAAAGATAATTCAAATTGAGAGAAATTTTGCAAGGAAGAAGTAGAAATGGAAAAGGGGAAGAGGAAGGTCGAGCTAGCGCCAGGTCATATATCAAATATTACCGATGAAATTATTCTGACGGTGACTCCATCAACCATTCTGTCGGTATCACTATCACGTCACTGTACGATTTGCCTATTTGAATCCCGCTGTAATTCAATTGGTAACTGCGTTTGTAAAAACTTACACGCCATCATATTATTTGGTTGTTTTATTTCTTCTATTCCGACTACAATTTTCTCGGTATATATTGATGATATATTTCTGTTGGTATTTATTAATGAGGTTAGCGATAAAAAGATTCAATCGGCAAATATCATCGTAAAATATCAATAGAAAAAATCCATTGATATTTCTGTATTCGTTAATTTTTTGATAGTGAAGATAGAGAGCATGTTAGGGGGCTTGAGAGTGTTTTCAGTTTAGGGTTTCTTATAAGTTTCTATTTATACCACTATCAATTTAACGGTATTTTTAATTTTTGGTTGAAGCGGTCTGGTTCTTTGAAGCTAAAACTAAGCTTGACCGGATTTTTTTGGTTTTCTTTGAAGCGGTCAGTTTGCTCAATTTCCTTCTCGATTCGGTTTTATCAATTAGTTTTTTTTTTTTTTTAATTTTCTTGATTTAATCTTTTTTCAGTTTTTTTCTCTCCCTGTAAATCAAAAGTGGTCAAATCAATGTGAAAACGAACGTCGTAAATGTTCCCTCGTGTCGTGCCTATAACCTCTGCCATGTCAACATCCAAACGGCGAAAACAATAAAAAGGGAACGGCCAACACCTGGTCCCCGAAGCACTTTGTCGTGTGGTTCGGTTCCGAAGCTAGGCATGTAACAGTAACGCTTCTTTTCTTCGGACCTCATCACTCAAGTAGGGAAGGAAAAACAGTGTGGAATAACAAACTCTCTCTGCCCACTGTCTTCTTAAAAATTATTTATCTGTTTCAGTTGGAATCCTTAATGAATACAAATTAAACCAAAATCATCTCTCTGCCGTCTCTTCCTTCCTTCTTCACTTACAAACCTCAATCATTGATTCAAACTAACTTCTAAAAGAAAAATGTTGCACGCCATATCGGAATCGGACATGACAAGCATGTCACCATCGTCGCCACGATCTCCAAAACGCCCCGTCTTGTACTACGTGCAGAGCCCATCACGTGACTCGCACGACGGCGATAAGTCCTCTTCAATGCAAACCACTCCTGCCTACGCCAGCTCCATGGAGTCCCCTTCCCACCTCTCTTACGGCCGCCACTCTCTGTCATCGTCCGCCAGCAGGGTTTCCGGGGGTGGTTATGGGTGGAAAGGGAGAAGCAAGAGTAAGGGGTGGCCTCAGTCAAAGTGTGATGATGTTATCGAAGAGGAAGGAGATTATGATCCTTATGGAAATGGGGTTTCAAGGAGGTGGCTCTGTCAGGTTTTGATTTGGGCTTCGGGTTTTGTTTCGGCTTTGTGTGTCTTTTGCTTCATCATTTGGGGCGCCAGCAGGCCTTTCAAACCCCAAATTACTGTTAAGGTATGCACATGTTAGATTTCTCCTGGTAAATATATAATTTCTTTTGTTTCTTTATTATCTTTTTTCCTATTTCATCTTAAAGATGACCATTTTTCCTTTATTTGCAGAGCTTGACTGTACATAATTTTTACTTTGGTGAAGGTTCGGACATGACAGGAGTCCCAACCAAGATGTTGACTGTGAGTTGTTCAGTGAAGATGAATGTGTACAACTCGGCTACCTTTTTCGGCATTCACGTCAGTTCCATTCCTGTCAATCTTATGTATTCAGAGCTGACAGTTGCAACTGGTGAGGTAAGTTTTTCTTGCTATGATCATCAGCATTGGCTCTGCAAGTTGAGTTGATTACAGAACAATGATTTTTGCAACGAATAGGTAGAAACTACTTTGTAGCATGGTTATCAATTCCGTTCTAATTGGCCGGATAGCGTTCAATTTTTTTTTTAATTGAAATGGAATGTTTTGGAACGTTATATATATATATATATATATATATATATATATATATAAAATTCAAAATATTAACACAGCAAACATAATTTTAATTTAAATTCAAAAATAAATTAATTTGAAATTTTAAATACAAGTAAAAATATAAAAGTCGAAATATGACCCGATAAGTTAACAAGTTCAAAAATATTTTTAACAACTAGTAAAAATATAATTTGACTCAAAACAATTCAAGATAATATCTTTTTTTAATATAATATTAAGACACCAATATATTGAATCGATCTGAATCAACCTAAGTTAACCTTCTAAATCCGCAATCCGGATCATTAAATCATGATAATCACAAGTAAAGTAAATCAAAACAAATTATAGACCTCAATTCCCAATAAATCTATTTTTGAATGATGGGATTGAGAAAAAAAATCAATCTAAAAAAGACAATAAAATGACCTAAGTCTACTTGGGTTAACTCGCGAAACTTGTAATCCGAGTCAATAATCTTGGATAATTTCATAGAAAACAAACTGAAATAAATAAAAAAAATTGAATTTATAATCAACTAAATGTTGAAGATGTTGAATAATGAAATTAAAAAAAATCAATTAAATTTTTTTTTAAAAAAAAAACTCGAGTTAACTAGATTAACCTGCTAAATCTGTGACGTAGGTCATGAGACTGAAATAACAAAAAAAAAAAACCATAATAAATTATAAAATTCAATATTCAATAAATGAAGTGTGTTGGAGGATGCAATTTTTTTTTAAAAAAACATTGAATTATTTTTAAAAAAAACACTATTTGACTAGAATGAAACGACTAGAATGGGACCAGAACATTCCAGTTGTTCTATTCCGACTAAAATTTGATGGGATTTCTGGAATGATTTAAGAGTCTGATGAGATAGAATTTGTTCCAGTTTAGTTTTTTATTTTAAATCGGTATGAGATATACCGATTATTCTAGAAAAAAACAAAACGGTATTGATAACCTTGAATATGCCTCTTATGATGAGTGATATTAAGTACATTTTTTTCCCTTTTAAAAACTGGGCAAGCCTGTAAACACTTGCATCATGTTTATGTTTGCAGTTGAAAAGATACTTTCAACCAAGAAAGAGCCACCGGACTGTGTCAGTGAATCTAAAAGGAACAAAGGTTCCGCTGTATGGCGCAGGGGCGGGCATAGCAGCATCAGAAGACAATGGGGGAGTTCCAATGACTTTAGTTTTTGAAGTCAGGTCAATAGGGAATGTTGTGGGAAAATTGGTGAAGCCGAGGCATAGAAGGCGAGTCGCTTGCTCTTTGGCAATTGATTCTCGTAGCAGCAAAGTCATCATATTTAAGGAGGATTCGTGCACGTATCATTGAATGGCAAGGTGGTTGATTTATCTTTCCATATGGAAGAAGAATACCATCCACTGCCGAATCAATATGCGGTGGTTCCAGCCCTAGAATAAGTCAATGCTCTGGTGTTTGACGTTTTTGTTTTCTTGTGATGCTATGTCTAAGATGACTTGAGCTATACAGTCAGGCCTTGATATCCTGTGTGCGAGACTGTGAGGTACAGAGGAGAGACAATTACAAATTAAGAAAATCACTTCACGTGTAGATTTGCAGGTTCAAGGAATCATTAGGCACTCCTGAAACAGTACTCTTCACTTACAGAAAGTGGGAGACTCGCCATGATAACTACCGAATGAAGGAACACTACTCTAGGCTTGAGGCATGATCCTACATGGCAATTGAAATTGAAACAACTCAAACAGTGCATTCAACATGCAACTTCTCATTGCGTTCTGGAATCTCAAAGAGCCCAGAAGGTTTTTCCCTGAATTAAAAATACACCATTGGACCCACTTTAAAAGCCATATGGGAATGTTCTAATAAACTGTAAGTTTAACTTATTTGCATTCTTGCTCATGCTGGAATCAGATCAAATCATTTGCCATTTTTTGAGTGTGCATGCGCACGCAAGTGTGGTGTGTCGGTTTATGTATGCGTGTGTGAGAGAGTTTGCTTCATAAAATACAATTCAATTCTGTAGATCAATACAGATATGGCCTACAATTACATCAAGGTCATTAAAAAGGGGCAAAAAAACTTTCCCCAGCAAGAACTACCTCTATCAAGCGAAGAATGCTCTTACAGATCTTGTTAAAAAATGGTGACAATATTAAAGGCAAAAAAAAAAAAAATACAGAATAAAAAGATTGTGAATATCCAAAAATAAATAAACTCTTCCGATAGACTCAAACTATTTAGATGAAGAAGTGCTATCTTGCTTATCAACAGCACAGCCAGTCTCAAGAACTGTGCGGCCAATCCTATAAGGTGGCCAATAGCGGAAGATTGATCTTCCAATTATATTCTTTGCAGGAAGGGGACCCCTAAAAGATTCATAATTCCAGACATCAACAATGTTATTTGAAAAGGGAAAAAAATAAATAAAAAGCTAGGCATACTCTAGCGGTTGTAAGTTCAGGAGCCATTACCATACGTGTGAGTCATAACTGTTATTACGATTGTCACCCATCACAAAAACAGAGTTCTCAGGTACATGCTGCGTTACAAAGCAAAGAAATAAGTGATGGGTTATAACAAGGGGAAAATGGTACATTTCCATGCAAACACACTGCAAGGCAAGAAGTTCAGAATTTAACTTCTAAGTTGTAATTTCACTATGATGACAGTTAGGAGTTCTTAGTGAAACTGTAACTGTATACATGTTGGCCAACTACCAACCACAAACCTCCTCCTATAACTTGGTTGGGATAAAAGAACATCCAAAAATTAAGAAATGAGATGTCAATGATAGCGTTGATACTTACAATAGGTGTCAACTCATATGAAGGAGGTTCAAGAATAAACTTTTCACTTCTCATAACTCCATTTACTATAAGCTTCCCCTCATGGACCTGCAATCAAACCATGGGCCATGTTTGAGCAATAATCAAAATATTCCAAGAGAAAATTTGAAACGTGCATTTTGTAAGATAGACATGTTCAATCAGAGAGACAGGCATTTTGTAAAATAGACATGTTCAACAAGCATCATTTCCCTATGCTCTCACTGTTTTTTGAACTAGAAGGCACGTTAATCACATTGCATCCAAATGTATTGAGACATGAGGTTCTATAATCCTGCAAAACATCATTATTTGGTGCACATCAGCCCCATCATTGTCATCATAAATAAAACAAAATTTGATTTTGCACCCTTCCCCCTCTCAAAATCTCAAAAATAAAATTCTAAAATGAGAGTGAAGTGTCTTATGAATAATAAAAACACAGAACTGATGATAAGATTACTTAGCAAAAGTGCCTTCTTTGGTAGCTGACCTCCACAGTATCACCTTCCTTTGCAACAATTCGTTTTATGAAGACATCATCATCTGTGTATCCAACTTCCTGGAGGACTGGTGGACTTTTGAAGATCACTATATCATTTACACATGGCTTTCTGAAATAGTATGAAACCTGACAATTTCACGTAACATATCTTATGCATGATACTTCATAAGAAAATTAGTCATTTCAACATTTTCACATCGAGATTCAAGCAAAAACATGAAATTCCCGAACATGGCTCATAGGGCCAGGAAGCACGGACCATTCTTTCCAAAATCAGAGGAACAACCATTAGGCATTCATAAAATTTGATAATTGGCAAATGTTATGCAATTCAGTTCAGTTCTTTGGGTTTTATGGTATGTCTGAACTAATTCTCAGTATGGCAAACCTTTTTAAATCTGGAAATCTAGAAAGTAGAAAAAAAAAAGGTCTATCTATTTGATCAGTCTATGTTCAGTTCTTCCTATACCATTCGTTTCAAACCTCAGGCATCATATGTCCAGCATCCTTCTCACTTTCCGGAGAAAAATTGTTGTGCCATTCACTAAATGTAACGTGAAGAAAACTCATTCTGATTGTAGCACAAACAAAGGCAAAATAAGTTCCTACATAGTCTTCCAGGATTGACACTAACACACTTTACTCATTCATGCAACATCTTGTATAAACTTTGATAGCCTCCCAAAAAATTTCAGTGCACTCCACAATAAATTGGAATCTAAAGTTGTTCCCTCGTCCTTGCTAATTACCACTAGGCTAAACGCCCAATGGTCAAAATCCCTCATTATTCAGAAAAAAACTTCGTCTTATGAGACATCAAGACAATAAACCTTTGCATCAACTTGCAATCTCCGTGACTGAGATGTGCCTCAGTTCAGCATTAAATTTACTCCCACAAAACCTCATTAACATCATTAAAGGAAAGAAAGTAAAGGAAAGGAAGCCATGTTACCTTCTCTGAAAAAACACGATCGCCAACATCAAATGTTGGATACATGGACAGAGAAGGAATGAATCTTGGCTCTGCTACAAAAGAACGAAATGCAAGGGAAACGGCAACAGCAGCAAACAGAGTCTTCGCATCATCAGTAGTGAAATTTAACCACTCTGGCAAAATCCCATCTTTTTTCTCCATCTCCCCATCAGCATCACCATCACCATCATCCCCACCTCCACCTCCACCTCCCCCACCATCACCACCAGAATCCACTACTGCTTTAGTCTCTTCATCAGAATCCTTAACCCCATAACAAATTAATCTCTGAAATTGAACCGAAAGTTTTAATCTTAGTGAGGTTTTAAGTTTCAAGTTGGAGTTTTTGGGGAAAGAGAGGAAATGGGTATGCGTTGATTTTACAAGATAAGGGGTTTCGGAGAAAGATTTTGGGTAGAAATTAGGGTTTTTGGAGCATTGGAGTGAAAGGGGATTAGGGTTTATGAAGTGGGAGGAAGGCAAAGGGGATAGAATTTGCAGAGATATCATCATCTCTGCTCAAACTTCAGAATTAGGTCCCAGTTTGAAAATCAAAAGTTTCATATTGTAGGGAGTTGGGATTCTCTTAAATATATCACACTGATAAATTCTACTTTAATAGCGGGTCTTGCTATTTTCCTATTGGCTGATGCTTTCTTGTAGTTGCTAACAATACGTTTTTACAAAAATATTTTTGTATTAAAAATATATTTTTTATTTTTAATACAATATATTAAAAATATTTTAAAAAATAAAAATCAATTTAATATTTTTTCATGAATATTAAAAAAATAATTTAAAGCAAAAAATAAACAAACAAACTAGTAATCAATAATAATAATATATATAATAAAAAAACAAACACTATAAGTTATCATTTACAAGGTTACTCATGATTAAAATTTTATCATTAAAATTATTTTTTATTCAATATTTTTTTTTTTGGGATAGGTGAATAATTAGAGGTAATGATTATTATCCTTTTTATTATTATTTTTAAAGTGTTATTTTTAATATTACATTATAATTTATTTATTTATTAAAAAACTAACACAGTTTCAAAAGCTTTTAGAAATTGTGTTCTTGTTAATATAATGGGTTGTGATATTTTTAATAACTCAATCCATTTTTTTAAAAAAAATATACAAGATACATATAATTTATGAACCAAATATATAAAATAAAGTTCACAAACAAGCCTAAATGTATCAATACATAAATCATAATTTTAGATTTAATTATTGGATTAGACTCAATTTTTTTCTAAATGGATTCTACGGGTTCAATTATATATAATTATATATAGAGATCAACTATTGTGAACAATGCAGGTTTAAAAGACTCTCAAATTAGATCTAGAAAATGATGTTTTTTTGCTATTTTAATTATTTTTCTAGTTAATTTTAAATTTTAATTATTTTTTCTTCTTACCTTTAATTTAAAAGTGTTCAACCTTGCCTTTTCTTCCTTGAGTCATTAAAATGGATTTTCCCATAGAAGTGACTATCTTGGCTTTCTCTATCACTGCTTATTAGCAAATGAATCCGTAAATAAGAAAAACAAAGAATAATGTGAAACAACAACTTTCAAGCTTAATTTGGACATGAAATTGATCTCAGTTGAAAGAGAGAAACTACAATTTTGACTGACATAAATAGTATACATAAATGTTTAAATAAGAAGTGAAACTGACCTAGCTAATAAATCTTGAATTAAATAAAATTTGCAAACCTAATTAGGAAATGAATCAATAAACAACAAGGAAGATAAAAAATGATGTGAACAACAACATCCGAGCTTTATTTGGGCCTGTAAACAATCTCAATTGTAAAAGAAAAACTAGGGTTTTGTAAAACCTAATATTACATGCATGTCTTATGATTGGTTATTAAAAATTTAAGCAATCAAATCAACTTAGAGTCGATTATGTGTGAATCCTATGATGATTACAGGAAGATAAGCATAGCTAGATAAACTATTAATATTCCACACTCTGAATTAAAGTAATACACATGGGTCTGTTGGAGGATATACAGTCAAACTAACTAGAGTAATCTGTGATGGTAACAATACACGTGATCACATCAGCTAGAGGTAATTTAATTTTAAAAAACCCTTGGCAATGACAATAATTAAATGATGACATGAAGAATTCCATCACAAGCCATGAGTGATAAAAGAAATACCTTATAATGATATTGATGCGCCTTTTGATGAGTGCTGGAAAGATGAACATAACCAGATCAACTGAGAGCATTTTTGTTTAAAAGAATAAGTTGATGAACCTATTCAAAAGTTGAGAGTGGAAAAACATAACTATTTCATCAAGGAAAACAAAAGGTGGGAAAAGATAGGGGCACAATCCAACTAGGAGAAACATTATGGCTAAAAGATAGTTTGTTACTTTTCAAGAAATGGTCAACTACGCAAAATTTCTTATAGTGAACATGAAAGGGAAATGGTTGTTACATAAGGTCCAGGTTGTAATAAGACATGATTTACACAAGCAAACTTAAGTGGGTTGGCGGGTCAAGCGATCAAAAGAGTCTAGATTCAAGGTAGCGAGTCCTACTACAAACAAGAAAGATAGATTGAAAAAGAGGAGGGCTTATATTTCCATATAGGTAAAAAAGCATGAATTTCATCTAATCCAAAATGTTAGCATTGTGTAATGTTTTGCAAAATTTGTTTTTATTATAAAAATCTCATATCTAGTGCAGTAAGACTCTAAAACAATTTAACCTAGCAAGGTTTGTTATAATTTTAAAGCCTAGCAAGGCTCAAACAGATTTTGAGTCCAGCAAAACTCTTTTTTTATTTTTTTGCTTTAGTACCTTTTCAAAATTTTTCACAAATACTATCTTTTATTTACAAGCTTACAACATAAAACCTTTTTTTTTATAAGACTTTGTTCCATAAGAATTGTAAAGTAGAGGCTACTATAATAACTCAATTTTTACCCCCTTGAAGTTTTCAAGAATTTTCAGAAAAAATTGTCTTCAAAATCATTTAAAAAAAAATATTCAAAGAAAAATATATTTCAAAAATAAAATTTAATTTCAGGTTGAAATAAGACAAGAATTTAATTTGTATTTGGTTAGGAAGTCATGTGGGTATGTCATTTTAATTGAAGGAAAATGGAATAAATGGGTTGAAATCAGTCATAATTGAAAATATTAGATGACCAATGACCAAAAAAAAAAGATGGCAAGGTTTGGAAGCTTAATTCAGTCAATTAAAAGAAACTCAAAGACTTAAATGAAAGTGGAGGATCTAAATGAAAAATTGAAACTTAGGTCATGATTGCACAAATTAGAAAGCTAATAACCTAAATGAAAGTGGAGGAAACTTGGAAGGTTGCAATTGATTTAATTAGGGATCCAATTGAAGAGAATTTTAAAATTTGGATCCAATTTTGATTGAAATTACATAATTTGAAGAGTCAGGGACCATATTGCAATGCCTGGTAAAACTTAAGGGTCTAATGAGGAATGCTTGAGGGCCAAATTGAAAGGATTTTAAAAGTAATAAGGCCCAATTAAGGATTTAATTATAACTTTCATAAATCATGGGCTACAATGGAAAGGCAGCCGTAATTGAGGGACTATTTTGGTCTTTCTAAAATGACACCATTTCACTTAATTAGAAAGAATCCAATTTGAATGCCATAGATGAAGCGCTGTTAAAAAAATCTAGAATTTTATTTAACTCGCAGTTGTCATGATTTTACAATCAACTCTTTGCTTAACATGTATTCTCAACGTATTCTAAACATTGATTGATTTGCCTTGTGAATAAAGAAAGTTTATGCATTTTTGTCAAACAATGTTATAATAATTTTTTTAAAAATGTTTCAATATATTATTGGCTAAACAAAGTATGTGCAAAGGGTTTCTCAAAAAAATATATTTGCCTCAAGTGTTTAAAAATTGCTTTAGCATCTTAATAATAATATATAGAATGTCAACAAAATCATAACTTTTTTGAAGGAAATTTCTTTTTTTGTTTAAGGTCAGAATTTAACAATTTTGATAGCTGACATTTTGATTAGAAAAAGCTTGTAATATAGGCTAAGATGTGCATTTAAAAAATATTTAAAGGATTCAAATGACTTCCAGACACTCCTATGATGGTTTTCAGTGGACTGTCCATCATATCACATAAAACTCTTGTTTTTGATGCACACTGCTTCTTGATGCTTAGCTTTCCATTGTCATCTTTTCAATAAACTTGCCTCACTCTTGATCGTGAGTTGATAGGGCACACTCTTCTTTTTGGCTCTTAACAGGTTCATATTTTTTTTATTATAGGATTTTTACATAATTTTTTTAATTTTATTATTTTCATGTTTTTTTTATATATAGAGGTGTAAAAGTAAAAATAATCGATTTATAATTTTATATTTAAAACACGCTTTCTTGATCATAATAGGTTATTACTTAAAAACCAATTTTTTTTAATAAAAAAATATTTTCATCAAAATAAAAATAAATGCATAAATAAAAAAATTAGATTTTTAACAATCTATATATATATATATATATATATATATATATATATATATTCTCTTTAGTTCAAATTTTTATAATTTTTCTGAATAATTTTTTATTGTTGCTGCTTTTTATTCAATGTTGATAAAAAAACTGTTATTGTAAGAAAAAAAATACGTGAATCAAATAAGATAATTTTTATAAAAAATAAGTTTTCTATATAATTTTATTATTATATTTATTGAAAATATTTATTTTTATTATTTTATAATTAAATAAAAAATAGAATTCAAAAAGTTCCCACTATGCTCGCCGCGTCTACAATAAATTAGGATTCCTCTTTGATGATGAAACGAGAGAAGCAAAACTCAAATTTGGCCTCTTGGACAGGTGCAAACCAAATGTACTCAGCACTATCATCCTTGATCCCAAGGACTTCATCATGCTCTTGCCTGTCTTAATGTAATTAAGAACAATTACAGCATCTTTAATGAAATTCAGCATCTATTTTTAGGAAGTATCTCCACTTCTCAAACTTTGTAATAGATCCAAGTATCCCAAGCATTCAGGACCAATGTACCTGCAATGAATACAGATATCAATTAATTTTAGAATGAGAATCGCAGTGGATGTTTTCATTATTTGCTATTTGTTTAAAAGGCATCTTACAATAACCATTCCACAAAACTAAATCATGAAAAGAAAGATTTAGAGGAAGTGTCCTTGAGTTGCGCCTCGAGTGATTTTCTCTGCATGTAAGAATGATATGGCTGAAAACCCATCAAGATAGTATTATATAGCGGTGATGGTGGAGGTTACGGGGAATACACCATGATCTACCTCATCACTCCTTGTGTTCCAATGATCTAGAAAATGGTGGAGGTTACGGGGAATACACCATGATCTACCTCATCACTCCTTGTGTTCCAATGATCTAGAAAGAACACAAACTGCAATTCACCCTACTCAACCTTTCTGTAACAAGGTCTAATGATCCAGGATACTTGAGTAAAAACTGATGTTAAGCAAGTTCTCACAGGATCTAATACAAGTTTCCTGAAGTGGAATAATTGAAGGAAATCCAATGTAGAAACTAGAATTTACACCAGAACAATACAATTATGAAGATTTTAAGCTCCACCTTACATCACCAAGGCAGTAACAAACCTATACCTTGCTCTGATACTGCTTATAATCTTTCAGAAGTCAGAACCTCATCTAAAGACTTAAGTAGGCCATTATCTTCTTCAGGAAACATCAAAACTGTATAGAAGCCCAAACTTTGAGCATAAAGCTCTTATTGTGGGGGAAGGAAATAATGTTTCAGGTGAAGGGATGGAAAGGCTATATAAAGAGTGAAGCTCCAAGACATTAATTTGTGTGATTCTTGTGCAAGTCATGGGTGTTCTGGTCTTAATGAGAGCTGGAAGACAGAGATAAACTTGTAGGTGCCCCTATTGTTTGTATAATTACAGGCAGAAAATGACTAATGAATGTGATTATCTTCTCACCATGAAGAGGTGGATCATAATAATATAGGTGGCAAAGAAAAAATAGTTTATCTTTTAAAGTTAAATGAGTGGCCGCTAAATGAGTGTGAAAATAAACAAGGGAAACAATAGAGAAGAAATACCCGTGTCGAAACAGAAAATCCATGATAACAAGAGAGCAATTAGGCTTGAAAAAATGGGTCCTCCGTATTACATTTGCAACATTTTCCAAGGGGATCAACTTGAAACTCTCCACTTCCCCATCTGTCACAGTTTGATACGCCAATGATGGTAAAGATGTCATGAAATGTCAAAAACACAATCCTCAAATTTCTAGGCATATTTAAAAGGCTTCAAGAATTGACATATAATTACAGCTGAAAACCCGAGCTTTCACAGTTTTACCTTGATTCTTAGGAATAAAACCACCAGGGAGTTCTAAATCATAACAAAATAGAACACCCCTCTCGTATCTATACCCATCAACATCCACATAAGAAACAGCACCAACTGACATGGCTCTGTAAAGAAGCAATGTAGACTCATCATCAGAACGAGAGTGGTTGCAACCAAAACAACTTGATCAAAGGATCTGTTCCTGCTGCACCAAGATTCAACTTCCCAGACAATACAAGGCAGGCTGAACATAATTCAGCAGAAGAAGAGAACTTACTGATTAGAAAGGGATAGAGGAATCCCTGCTTCCTCTTCACATTCCTTTATAAGATTTGCAACACAAGACATCCCATGAGGCTGTCATTACCATAATGTAAGAGTTGGCTCAGAAATGAAGTGGCAATTCTATGGCATGCTTATTTTTGCTAGTTGCCGCTACTAAAGGAAATGGATTGCAAATATTGTAATCATCCAGGATTAAACATTGACATTTCACACTCCAAGTTCAGTTCAGAGTTCACCTAACACTTGATCGTCATAGTATTCAGAGCATTCAAATGTTAAAAATAAATAAATAAATAATGGAATCTTCCCTTCGTCTTAATCTGACAATGCAAACCAGATACCAATTTCATTGAATGGTATAATAAATAGTTACAAACCAGTCCACCAGCAACAAGATGATTAAGCATCCCAGGAAAAGTTTGTTTCATTGGACTTCTCTTTCCTATCCATAAGAACTTCTCCCCATCGCTTTTCACAAAACCATTCATATGAACTCCATATGCCTATTCTCGTAGAGTTGACAAGTGAAAAAAAATTAATAATTCTAACAAAAAGAAAAAAGTGAAGCAAAGAAATAAGAAGCACAAACCTTAATTCCAAAATAAGTAGCAGCAGCACGTTCAATGGAAAAATAGGGGGGCGATCCAAACGAAGGTGCGACTGGGTACAACTGATTGAAAATCAACGAGTAAACAGCCAATACCGCAAGAAAAAAAAAAAGCTCCACACGGTTGATGATCTTTATACCTCATTTCGTATTCCTGGAATCAGTTCCTTTTCTTCTTCTGCCAAGCATTCGATTACTTTTCCAACAACTCTGGTTCTTTCCTCTGGTGTGCTTAGTGTTTTATTTAAAGTCACATTGGTGCCAAAACGAGAATCACTTGGCACAAAAACAAACACGTCCTTAAACCTCCTCAAATAATTATAAAAAAAACTGTCATAAATCAAAATTAATTCATCAATTTGAATTTCCCATTTTCTTAAAATGCAAAAAAAAAAAAAAAAAAAAAACAAAAAAGAGGGAGGGAGGGAGAGATTACGTTACCCGTTATGTATGTAACCAACTATTTGATCCTCTATCACCAATGGAATAAATTCAGATTTTATCTCCTGAAAATATTAAAAATTATACAGTAAAAAATATTGTTCAAGTGACCAAAACACAAAGGAAAAGAGAGCTCGCTCTATACGGAGGAGCCGCGATTGCAGTATTTGATCTTTTCGAAGAAGCCAGAGAGATCTGAAGAATCATTTGGGGCATAGTCAGCTTGAGAGGCTTGAACGACGCCGTCCCAAGTGAAGCTGGTAAGTGATGAAACAGAGCGACAAGTAAAAGCAAAACAACTGCTTCCTCCTCCTCCTCCTCCCCCTCCCCTTGTTGTGCTTGGTTTATAGAGAAAAGGTGACGAGAATCCGATTTTGTTAGGGAGGGCGAGAGGCATTATGATCATCATCACCGGAATTAGGTCGGCGTTGTGGACTTTGCCGTACGTGCCAGAACACAGTTGGATGTTCAAACGTGTATCTTCCACGTAAATATGAAACGTGTTTCTTAAATTTTAATTGTTTTTTATTTAAAATAAAATAAAATAATATTCCCAAATTATTTTAATATACTATTATTCAAAATAATTTAACATAAAAATATTATTTTAATATATTTTTAAATAAAAAATACTTTAAATTACAACCATTAAAATAATAAATCTCACTCATCGTGCTACTATAATACTTTCAATTATATTATAATTGTTTTTTATTTTAAAATATATTAAAATAATATTTTTTTTATTTTTTAAAAATTATTTTTAAAATACTTAAAAATATCTGAAAAAAATATTAATTTAAAATAAAAAAATTATTTTTTTAAAAATATTATTAAAACACAAAAACAAAATTTCATTTCCTATTCAATGATTATTTAGGCGTCTAAGGTGACGTGTTAGGGAGATCATGAACATTCACCACCCCGGCACCAGTTTGTTTTTGGTCTTATATCCGTCAAACCATGAATGTACACCACGATAACATTCATATCCCTTCTAATTCATGGTACTTACTAGTGGAAAGATAACAAGCTAAGAAATCATCCAATGCTTGTTATTTAACTGTTATATATACATATATTAGTATATTCATCCATGTTCTATAATGGGTTAATATTAACTTTTAGTAGTGAAATCTTTTGAAATGACTAAGAATGTGTTTGGCAGTGTAGTAGCGGTTGCTTTTCAAAAAAAAATTCATGCCGAAATGTATGCTAATGATGTTTTTTCATTTTTTAAAAATTATTTTTGACATCAGCACTTCAAAACGATCCAAAATATACAAACCATATTAAATTTTAACAAATAAATAAATAAATAAATTTTTTAGAAACGTGATTTGCACTGCGTCCCCAAACAGCATTTACCGTCAAGGCGAAGGACTTTTTCAACACAGTAGGCAGGAAAAAGTGGAGGTCCAGATATACCTGCAATTCAACAAAGCGAGAGCATATTTAGGAAGTATCTCCACTTCTCAAACTTTGTAATAGATCCAAGTATCCCAAGCATTCAGGACCAATATACCTGCAATGAATACAGATATCAATTAATTTTAGAATGAGAATCGCAGTGGATGTTTTCATTATTTGCTATTTGTTTAAAAGGCATCTTACAATAACCATTCCACAAAACTAAATCATGAAAAGAAAGATTTAGAGGAAGTGTCCTTGAGTTGCGCCTCAAGTGATTTTCTCTGCCTGTAAGAATGATATGGCTGAAAACCCATCAAGATAGTATTATATAGCGGTGATGGTGGAGGTTACGGGGAATACACCATGATCTACCTCATCACTCCTTGTATTCCAATGATCTAGAATGATCCACAGGATACTTGAGTAAAAACTGATGTTAAGCAAGTTCTCATAGGATCTAATACAAGTTTCCTGAAGTGGAATAACTGAAGGAAATCCAATGTAGAAACTAGAATTTACACCAGAATAATACAATTATGAAGATTTTAAGCTCCACCTTACATCACCAAGGCAGTAACAAACCTATACCTTGCTGTGATACTGCTTATAATCTTTCAGAAGTCAGAACCTCATCTATAGACTTAAGTAGGCCATTATCTTCTTCAGGAAATATCAAAACTGTATAGAAGCCCAAACTTTGAGCATAAAGCTCTTATTATGGGGAAGGAAATAATGTTTTAGGTGAAGGGATGGAAAGGCTATATAAAGAGTGAAGCTCCAAGACATTAATTTGTGTGATTCTTGTGACAAGTCATGGGTGTTCTGGTCTTAATGATACCACATACCATATTTCTGCTGGCATGAACTCGTTCCAGGCGTTGTATGGTTGACTGCCCCCATCTATTCCGTTGTACACTGAAGGCCTGTCGGCTGTGCATGAAGTTGATCAGCACTTCTTGCATTGCGATGCATTACTTAAACAACTAAAGGCCAGCTTAGAAACATCGGTTAATCGTATGAAGCAAATGGTAGATCGCAAGAGAAGGGATGTATCGTTTGAAGTTGGCAGCTGGGTTCTACTGAAGTTGCATCCTTACCGCCAACAATCAGCTTTCAAACGAGTCTATCAAAAGCTAGCAAGTCGTTTTTATGGGCCCTACTTAATTCTAGAATAATGTGGCCCTATCGCCTACAAGTTACAACTACCAGCTCACGCACGCATCCATCCAGTGTTTCATATTTCTCTATTGAAACCATACCACACCACTGCTGGCCAGGCAAAGCCCCAACAGACCGAGTTACCACCAGTCACTGATGACAGAGTTGCCATTTTAGAGCCTCAGACTATTTTGGATACACGCTAGATCAAGCACGGGGGGCCACTTTGTTAAGGAGAGCTTAGTTCAATGGAAGAATCTTTCCACAAATGATGCCACCTGGGAACCGACTGAACAGTTGCTAGCTACTTTCTCGCCTATAATCCTTGAGGACAAGGATCGGCTTCCTAGGGGGAGTAATGTTAGGCCACGACATTCAATTCGTGGCCTCAAAGCAAATCCCAAATACTTTTGAGTGTGCATGTCCCATGCGGACAGTATGAACGTGCATGCGGGCAGGTAGTTAGAAGACGTGCATTGTGCATGCGGGCAGTACAGGAATGGATACTGGAATGGGTCTCTTACAATTATATGTGTTATTTACTTAATGTATTTCTATTAGTACGTGTGTTTTACATTATCCTTTATTTTGTTGGTTTTTAAGTACGTGGGTTGTTAAGTGGTTTTGCTATTTACGTAGCCATGTATTATTAATGAGGGCAATAAGTTTTTATTCAAACTGCGGTTTATTCTCACCCTAAGAGAAAACATCACAAAAAATAATTATTGGGACCTGACGTTGGTATAAGAGCCAGGTTATGGGAACCAATAAAGAACGTATTGAGCATCTAGAAATTGTGCTTGGTGAAGTCCAAGATGGACTACATAGAATGGAGATCGATATAGCTGATAGGCATCGTCATTTGGAGGAAACCCTCAATCGTCTCTCTGATATATTGCTTGCTAACCAGGAACCTACAAACCACGGTAATCAATATTGTGAAGGCCACGATGGAGGGCGACAAATTGTATCCTCCAAAACAGCGAAGATTGAGTTTCCTAGATTTTCAGGAGATGACCCGACAGAATGGTTCAATCGTGTAAATCAATTTTTTGAGTTTCAGAATATTTTTGAAACACAAAAAGTTTCCTTGGCATCCTACCATTTGGAAGGGGAGGCAAATCAATGGTGGAAGTGGATTCACATGAATTTTCAAGAGGAAGGACATGCTATTGCGTGGGTAAATTTCGAAGATGAACTTTGGGCTCGCTTTGGACCATCAGAGTGCGAAAATTTTGATGAAGCTCTTTCAAGAATCAGACAAACTGGATCCTTGCGTGAGTACCAGCGAGAATTTGAACGCTTAGGCAATCAGGTCAGAGGCTGGACACAAAAGGCTTTAGTGGGAACTTTTATGGGTGGTTTAAAGTCAGACATATCTGATGGAATTCGTATGTTGAAACCACAAACATTAAAAGATGCTATCAACTTTGCACAAATGAAAGATGATCAACTCATGAGGCAGAGGAAGTTCATACGTCCCGCACCACCAGTACGAGCTTCTCTAGCTTTTTCACCAACAACATCAACAACACCTGTTGCACCTATACGGCGTTTGAGTTGGGATGAAATGCAGCGAAGACAACTTCAAGGATTATGTTTTTATTGTAATGAACGTTTTACAGCAGGGCATAAATGTCAAGGATCAAAATTGCTTATGCTAGAAGGACATGATGACGGCGATAAAGTTGTCTGTGACAACATCACCGACAAACAGCATGCTGCAGCCAACCATGAGGAATTTATGGAACTAGAGATTACACTGCATGCGTTAACAGGATGGGCTACACCCAAAACCATGCGAGTTACTGCCAGAATTGGTTCTAATGACATATTCACTTTAATTGACAGCGGGTCCACTCACAATTTCATCAGTGAATGTATGGCTAACTTACTACGATTACCAATGGTGTCAACTAATGCTTTCATAGTACGAGTAGCCAATGGGGAGAATCTCAAATGTCAAGAAAAGTTCAACGAGATCCAGGTAGATCTATAAGGTTCTATTTTTTCCTTAACATTGTATTCTCTACCACTCACAGGGCTGGATTTGGTGCTGGGAATTCAATAGCTCGAGTTACACGGTTCTGTGGTTTGCAATTGAAAACAGTTAACCATGGAATTTTATTGGGAAAATAAAGCCAGAAGATTGGAAGGGATCGATGGCCACAAGATTCAAGCAGCTTCATTTAAGGAGATATCTAAAAGGGTTTGTTCAGGCGGTGCCATATATGCTTTTTGCCTACAGATAACCTGATAAACCACGCAGATCAACCAGAGCCATTAGGCCAAATTCCAAGTATGTATGATGAAGTGAACGTAATTGCATGTTGCATGCGGGAAGATATCAAACGTGAAATAATAGTTGCATGTGCCATGCAACAATAGTTGAACGTGAACAGTGTTAACATGGACATGCAGATATACAAAAGAGATAAAGAGCGTGTTGAGGAGGAGCGGTTTCAATACAAGACTGGGTCTTGTACAGTTGCGATTTATCAGTTGCTTTTATTTCAATTTGTTAAAGTTGTTGCAATTAATATTCAGTACGTGTTATTTTCAGTTTGTACGTGGGTAAACTCACATCGTGAGTTACCAACTTTTCCTTAATTTTAGAGTTATCTGTACTGGCTTTGCTTATTTAAAGCAGCCAAGAATTATGAAGAGGCAGCAAAATTTGATATTAAAATAATTGTGGTTCTTTCTCACCCGAAGAGAAACAAACAGTTCTCAGCAAATACTTCTTAAATATTTGTTGAACTTATCATTGGTATCAGAGCTTGTAGAAGATCTCATGGGCACTAATAAGGAACGCATTGAGCATTTAGAAGAAGGGTTGCACCGAATGGAGATGGGCATGACTGATAGGTTGCAACATCTGGAGGGCACGCTTAACCGACTTTCTGATGTATTGCTTGCAAATCAAGAGCCTCCAAACCAGGGCAACCAACAACGTGAAGGTCAAGAAGGGGGACGACTAATTGTCTCATCCAAGACAGCACGACTTGAGTTTCCTAGATTTTCAGGAGATGATCCCACTGAGTGGTTTAATCGTGTGAATCAGTTTTTTGCATTTCAAAATACTCCAGAACCTCAGAAGGTCGCCCTGGCTTCTTACCACTTGGAAGGGGAAGCCAACCAGTGGTGGCAATGGGTTCACCGGTTGCATGAAGAAGAAGGACGAGTTTTATCATGGACAAACTTTGAAGACGAACTCTGGGCGCGTTTTGGTCCTTCAGAATGTGAGGATTTTGATGAGGCCCTTTCCAGAATAAGGCAAGGAGGATCACTGCGAGATTACCAACGCGAATTCGAGCGCCTGGGCAACCGAGTACGCGGATGGACGCAAAGGGCTTTTGTAGGTACATTTATGGGTGGCTTAAAAACTGAGATTTCAGATGGCATACGCATGTTTAAGCCACAAACTTTGAAAGAGGCCATCAGTCTAGCCCGAATGAAGGATGATCAACTTAGCAGACAAAGGAGGTTCAGCAGACCAACACCATCACAACCAATGAGATCTACGATTTCCCCTCCCAGTTTCAATCGAGTTGCCCCAACGGTTCCTACCACTCCTATTCGGCGCCTCACTTGGGAGGAAATGCAGAGAAAACGAGCTTAGGATTTATGTTTTAATTGCAATGATCGATTTAATGCAGGACATAAATGTCGCGAGCCTCGCATCTTAATGTTGGAAGGGTACGATGGCAGTAACACTCTGTTATGTGATAATGAAGGTGAAGACCAACCACTTCAGGAGATTGTTGAGACAATCACCGAACCAGAAATTACACTACATGCGTTGACAGGATGGGCTGCACCCAAGACCATGCGCATCACTGCAAGGATAAGGTCAAGCGATGTCATCGCACTAATCGACAGTGGATCAACTCACAACTTTATTAGCGAAAGATTGGCCAATGCATTATGAATATCAGTGGTGCCTACCGCATCCTTCACAGTGCGGGTTGTAAATGGCAAAAAATTAAAATGCCAGGGACGTTTTGAAGAGGTCGGAGTGGACCTGCAAGGCACCCATTTTTCATTAACTCTTTATTCTCTTCCACTTACAGGGTTGGATCTAATGCTGGGCATCCATTGGTTAGAAATGCTAGGTTCTGTGGTTTGCAACTAGAAACAGTTAACCATGGAATTTCAGTGGAAGAACCAACTCAGGCAGTTACGTGGAATGGGCGATGAAGGCATACAAATTGCGTCTATCACTGAATTAACCAAAGCAATTCACCAGAACCATGCCATTTTTGCAATATGTCTACAAATCAATACTGCGGAGCCACACATCCAAACAACTCATCCTGATATGGAGGCCATTTTGCATGAGTTTGCAGATATTCTAAAGGAACCAGCAGGTCTACCACCTACCAGAGGGGTTGATCACTGCATTTCTCTCAAAGACGGCACCGAATCTATTAATGTTCGGCCTTATCGTTATGCATATTATCAAAAGGAAGAAATTGAGAAGCAAGTTCATGAAATGTTGAATTCCGGCCTTATCAAACCAAGTACCAGCCCTTTTTCATCACCTGTACTGTTGGTGAAGAAAAAAGATAGAACATGGCGTTTTTGCACAGATTACAGGGCCCTCAATGCTGCAACCGTGAAGGACCGCTTCCCTATTCCTATAGTTGATGATATGTTAGACGAGCTTTATGGTGCTTCATATTTCACTAAGCTTGATCTTCGAGCCGGATATCATCAGGTACGGGTTAATCCTGTGGATATTCTAAAAACTGCTTTCCGCACTCACAACGGACACTATGAATATTTGGTTATGCCCTTTGGGTTGTGTAATGCACCCTCAACATTTCAAGCTATCATGAATTCAATATTTCAACCTCATCTTCGAAAATTTATATTGGTTTTTTTCGATGATATATTAGTCTATAGTCCTACGTGGGACATGCATATGATGCATGTAAGGCAGACTTTTGAAATATTACAGCAACATCAATTCTTTTTCAAGGCTAGTAAATGTGCTTTTGGTCAACAAGAGCTGGAGTACTTAGGGAACATAATCACCAATCATGGTGTGAAGGTAGATGAAAATAAAATTGCGGCAATGGTGGCATGGCCACAGCCTACTAATATTTCAGAGCTTCGTGGGTTATTAGGGTTGACAGGATATTACAGGAAGTTTGTCAAAAATTATAGCATTGTGGCGCGGGCTCTCAACAATCTGCTTAAAAAGGGCCAATTTGGGTGGAATGAGGACGCTGAAACTGCCTTCATCGCGCTCAAACAAGCAATGACAACGACACCAACGTTAGCAATGCCCAATTTCAAGGACGTCTTCACTGTAGAAACCGATGCCTCAGGTGATGGTATTGGCGCCATATTAACCCAGCAAGGCAAACCAATTGCATTTATGAGTAAAGCACTCGGAGTGGCAAAGAAGTCTTGGTCTACTTATGCTAAAGAGATGCTGGCCATTCTTGAGGCTATACGATTGTGGCGTCCATATCTGTTAGGCCGAAAGTTCTATATTCAGACGGATCAACGCAGTCTAAAATTTTTGCTAGAGCAACGTATCACCACACCAGAACAACAAAAATGGGTAGCTAAACTCTTGGGCTATGACTATGAGATCATATACCGGCCTGGACGCGAAAATGCTGCAGCCGATGCTCTCTCTCGTAAACAAGGTAGTCCTATTCTTCATCATCTTTTGGTTTCTCAGGTTACTTTGTGGGAAGAAATTAAACAGGCGGCAAAGACAGATTTATATATACAGTCCATGAGTCAGATAGCCGCGGATCAGTTACACAACCACTTTGTGTGGCGAAATGGTTTGCTTCGTTACAAGGAACGGGTCATCATTCCTACAGACCCTACTCTACGTGCAAAGCTACTGCACGAAATGCATGATACCAAAGTTGGTGGCCACTCTGGTGTGCTGCGCACATACAAGAAACTGGGGCAACAATTCTATTGGCCAGGAATGCGTAAGTCGGTCCAAGAATATATCAAGAATTGTGTGGTATGCCAGAAAACCAAATCAGATACATTGGCACTCGCAGGTCTCCTCCAACCATTGCCCATCCCTTGTCAGGTGTGGGAGGACATTACACTTGATTTCATCGAGCGTTTACCCGCTTCTCAGGGCCAAGATACCATCATGGTTGTCGTCGATAGGCTCAACAAATCAGCTCATTTCCTGCCCTTAAAACATCCTTTTACAGCTAAAAGTGTTGCAGAGAAATTTATGGCAGATGTTATTAAGTTACATGGCATGCCAAGGTCTATAGTCAGCGATCGGGATCCAGTTTTTGTGAGCCATTTCTGGCAGGAGTTCTTCAAGATGTCAGGTACAAAATTGCAGCTCAGCTCCGCGTATCACCCGCAAACGGATGGCCATACCGAGGTTGTCAATCGCTGCGTTGAACAGTATTTGCAATGTTTTGTTCACCAATGGCCAACAAAATGGAGCCTCTACTTACCATGGGCAGAATATTGGTATAATACAACATACCACATCTCAACCGGAATGACTCCTTTTCAGGCACTATATGGCCGGCTTCCACCAACTATTCCATCATACAATGAAGGTCTATCGCCGGTGCATGAAGTGGATCAGCAGTTGCAAGACCGAGATGAGTTACTTCAGTAGCTCAAAATCAACTTGGCACGCTCGATTAATAGGATGAAACAAATCGCAGATAAAAAGAGAAGAGATGTCTCATTTGATGTTGGTGATTTAGTCCTTCTGAAACTCCATCCATATCGACAGCATACGATTTTTAAGCAGGCATACTAGAAACTTGCTAGTCGCTTCTATGGACCCTATGAAATTCTGGAGAAAATTAGACCCGTCACTTACAAACTCCGTTTACCAGCAGAGTCACGCATTCATCCAATATTCCATGTCTCTCTGCTTAAACAGTACAACACCAACTCAGAGGTTAACAACCACATCACAGAGATACCGTCCTTCAATGATGATGGGGAAGTTCTGATAATACCACAAGCTGTTATTGATCATCGCTGGATAAAACAAGGCGCCCAAATTGTCGAAGAAAGTTTAGTTCACTGGAAATATTTACCCGTCGAGGAGGCCACATGGGTATCTACCAAACAGCTACTGGAACTGTTTCCAGATGTCAACCTTGGGGACAAGGTTGCATGTGATGGGGGAGGTATTGATATACCACGCAGATCAACCAGAGCCATTAGGCCAAATTCCAAGTATGTATGATGAAGTGAACATAATTGCATGTGGCATGCGGGAAGATATCAAACGTGAAATAATAGTTGCATATGCCATGTAGCAATAGTTGAACGTGAACAGTGTTAACATGGACATGCAGATATACAAAAGAGATAAAGAGCGTGTTGAGGAGGAGCGGTTTCAATACAAGACTGGGTCTTGTACAGTTGCGATTTATCAGTTGCTTTTATTTCAATTTGTTAAAGTTGTTGCAATTAATATTCAGTACGTGTTATTTTCAGTTTGTACGTGGGTAAACTCACATCGTGAGTTACCAACTTTTCCTTAATTTTAGAGTTATCTGTACTGGCTTTGCTTATTTAAAGCAGCCAAGAATTATGAAGAGGCAGCAAAATTTGATATTAAAATAATTGTGGTTCTTTCTCACCCGAAGAGAAACAAACAGTTCTCAGCAAATACTTCTTAAATATTTGTTGAACTTATCATAACCATGCAGGATACGCAAGCTATCATACAATCGAGCATGCAAGGGGTGTTGCAAGAATTTTCTGATGTATTTATGGAGCCTTCCAGTTTACCACCTTCTAGACAAATTGATCACAACATTCCCTTGAAAAAAGGCACTACACCGGTGAACGTAAGCCCATATCGCTATGCACATTATCAGAAGAAGGAGATTGAGAAACAGGTCTAATAGATGCTAAACTCCGGACTTGTTTAGCCTAGCACTAGTCCCTTCTCATCACCGGTATTCTTGGTAAAGAAAAAAGATGGCAACTGGCGTTTTTGTACAGACTATCGTGCACTCAACGCTGCCACAATTAAAGACAAATTTCTAATTTCCACTCTTGAAGACATGTTGGATGAACTCTACGGTGCATCTTATTTTACCAAGCTTGATTTAAGGGTTGGGTACCATCAAGTCCAAGCAAGTCCTCCTGATATCCCAAAAACTGCATCCAGGACACATATTGGACATTATGAGTACTTGGTTATGCCTTTTGGCTTATGTAATGCACCATCTACGTTCCAAGCTATATTATGAATTCTATCTTCCGTCCTCATCTTAGAAAATTCATCTTGGTTTTCTTTGATGATAATATTGGTATATAATACATGGGACAAGCATTTAGAGCATGTGTAGCAGACCCTAGCAATATTACGACAACACCAATTCTTTGTCAAAATGAGTAAATGTGCCTTTGAGCAGCAGGAACTGGAATACTTGGGACACATCATCACAAATCATGGAGTAAAGGTAGATACCAGCAAAGTGGAAGCAATGGTGGCCTGGCCACGCCCTACTAATATTTCAACTTTACGTGAATTTTTGGGTTTAACAGGTTATTATCGGAAGTTTGTCAGACAGTATGACGTTCTTGCTCGGCCTCTCACCAACCTCCTCAAGAAAGGCCAATTTATATGGGATGACAACGCTGAGTCTGTGTTCATTACACTCAAGCAGGCCATGACAACAACTCCTACACTAGCCATGCCCAATTTCAACGACTCATTTACTATTGAGATTGATGCTTCTGGTGAAGGCATTGGCGCAGTGCTATCGCAACAAGGTAAACCAGTGGCCTTCATGAGTCGAGCACTTGGAGTGACTAAACTATCCTGGTTTACCTACACCAAAGAAATGTTGGCTATCATTGAGGCTATCCAATTATGGTGACCTTACCTTCTGGGCAAGAAATTTTACATTCAAACTGATCACCGCAGCCTTAAGTATCTTTTGGAGCAACGAATAGTTACCCCAGAATAGCAAAAATTGGTCGCTAAACTTTTGGGCTACGACTATGAAATATTATACCGACCGGGACGTGAAAATTCTGCAGCAGATACATTCTCAAGGAAACAAGGCAGTCCAATTCTTAACCATCTCTTTATTCCACAGGTCAGTCTATAGGAGGATATCAAGCACGCCGCCACAACCGATCCATATATAAAGACAAAGGGTTGTATGGCAACTGACCACCCTGAAGGACCGTATATGTTGTGTCATGGGTTACTTTTCCATAAAGGGAAGGTCATCGTTCCAGACGATAAATCCTTGCACACTCATTTACTACACGAAATGCATGACACCAAAACAGGAGGCCATTCTGACATCTTACGCACATTCAAAAAATTAGGCCAACAATTCTACTGGTCGGGGATGCATAGATCAGTTGAAGAATATATTAAAGGATGCGCAGTTTGCCAAAAAATCAAGATAAACAATGGCTCCAGCAGGCCTTCTACAACCACTGCCCATTCCATGTCAGGTGTGGGGATGACATTTCTTTAGACTTTATTGAAGGACTGCCCACTTCCCAAGGCAAAGATACAATTATGGTGGTTGTTGACAGGTTTAGTAAATCAGCTCATTTTCTTCCTTTAACCCATCCTTTTACTGCTAAAACTGTCGCTAACAAGTTTGTTGAAGGCATTATCAAGCTCCACGAGATTCCTATTTCTATTTTCAGTGACCGCGATCCCATTTTTATTAGCAAGTTCTGGCAAGAATTCTTCAAGTTGTCGGGCACCAAATTGCAGCTCAGTTTTGCTTACCACCCACAAACTGACGGACAGACAAAGGTCGTTAATCGCTGTGTTGAGCAATATCTGCGCTGTTTCGTTCACCAATGGCCTCGCAAGTGGAACTGTTATCTGCCCTGGGCCGAATACTGGTATAATACCACATACCATATTTCTGCTGGCATGAACTCGTTCCAGGCGTTGTATGGTCGACTGCCCCCATCTATTCCGTTGTACACTGAAGGCCTGTCGGTTATGCATGAAGTTGATCAGCACTTCTTGCATCGCGATGCATTACTTAAACAACTAAAGGCCAGCTTAGCAACATCGGTTAATCGTATGAAGCAAATGGCAGATCGCAAGAGAAGGGATGTATCGTTTGAAGTTGGCAGCTGGGTTCTACTGAAGTTGCATCCTTACCGCCAACAATCAGCTTTCAAACGAGTCTATCAAAAGCTAGCAAGTCGTTTTTATGGGCCCTATTTAATTCTGGAAAAATATGGCCCTATCGCCTACAAGTTACAACTACCAGCTCACGCACGCATCCATCCAGTGTTTCATATTTCTCTATTGAAACCATACCACACCACTGCTGGCCAGGCGGAGCCCCAACAGACCAAGTTACCACTAGTCACTGATGATAGAGTTGCCATTTTAGAGCCTCAGACTATTTTGGATACACGCTGGATCAAGCATGGGGGGCCACCTTGTTAAGGAGAGCTTAGTTCAATGGAAGAATCTTTCCACAAATGATGCCACCTGGGAACCGACTGAATAGTTGCTAGCTACTTTCTCGCCTATAATCCTTAAGGACAAGGATCGGCTTCCTAGGGGGAGTAATGTTAGGCCACGACATTCAATTCGTGGCCTCAAAGCAAATCCCAAATACTTTTGAGTGTGCATGTCCCATGCAGACAGTAAGGACGTGCATGCGGGCAAACGTGCATGCTGGCAGGCAGTTAGAAGACGTGCATTGTGCATGCGGGCAGTACAGGAATGGATACTGGAATGGGTCTCTTACAATTATATGTGTTATTTATTTAATGTATTTCTATTAGTACGTGTGTTTTACATTATCCTTTATTTTGTTGGTTTTTAAGTACGTGGGTTGTTAAGTGGTTTTGCTATTTAAGCAGCCATGTATTATTAATGAGGGCAAGAAGTTTTTATTCAAACTACGGTTTATTCTCACCCTAAGAGAAAACATCACAAAAAATAATTATTGGGACCTAACACATGTAAGAATGATATGGCTGAAAACTGTAAAGAAGCCCAAACTTTGAGCATAAAGCTCTTATTGTGGGGAAGGAAATAATGTTTCAGGTGAAGGGATGGAAAGGCTAAATAAAGAGTGAAGCTCCAAGACATTAATTTGTGTGATTCTTGTGCAAGTCATGGGTGTTCTGGTCTTAATGAGAGCTGGAAGACAGAGATAAACTTGCAGTTGCCCCTATTGTTTGTATAATTACAGGCAGAAAATGACTAATGAATGTGAATATCTTCTCACCATGAAGAGGTGGGTCATAATAATATAGGTGGCAAAGAAAAAGTAGTTTATCTTTTAAAGTTAAATGAGTGGCCGCTAAATGAGTGAAAATAAACAAGGGAAACAATAGAGAAGAAATACCCGTGTCGAAACAGAAAATCAATGATAACAAGAGAGCAATTAGGCTTGAAAAAATGGGTCCTCCGTATTACATTTGCAACATTTTCCACGGGGATCAACTTGAAACTCTCCACTTCCCCATCTGTCACAGTTTGATACGCCAACGATGGTAAAGATATCATGAAATGTCAAAAACACAATCCTCAAATTTCTAGGCATATTTAAAAGGCTTCAAGAATTGACATATAATTACAGCTGAAAACGTGAGCTTTCACAGCTTACCTTGATTCTTAGGAATAAAACCACCAGGGAGTTCTAAATCATAACAAAATAGAACACCCCTCTCGTATCTATACCCATCAACATCCACATAAGAAACAGCACCAACTGACATGGCTCTGTAAAGAAGCAATGTAGACTCATCATCAGAACGAGAGTGGTTGCAACCAAAACAACTTGATCAAAGGATCTGTTCCTGCTGCACCAAGATTCAACTTCCCAGACAATACAAGGCAGGCTGAACATAATTCAGCAGAAGAAGAGAACTTACTGATTAGAAAGGGATAGAGGAATCCCTGCTTCCTCTTCACATTCCTTTATAAGATTTGCAACACAAGACATCCCATGAGGCTGTCATTACCATAATGTAAGAGTTGGCTCAGAAATGAAGTGGCAATTCTATGGCATGCTTATTTTTGCTAGTTGCCGCTACTAAAGGAAATGGATTGCAAATATTGTAATCATCCAGGATTAAACATTGACATTTCACACTCCAAGTTCAGTTCAGAGTTCACCTAACACTTGATCGTCATAGTATTCAGAGCATTCAAATGTTAAAAATAAATAAATAAATAATGGAATCTTCCCTTCGTCTTAATCTGACAATGCAAACCAGATACCAATTTCATTGAATGGTATAATAAATAGTTACAAACCAGTCCACCAGCAACAAGATGATCAAGCATCCCAGGAAAAGTTTGTTTCATTGGACTTCTCTTTCCTATCCATAAGAATTTCTCCCCATCTCTTTTCAAAAAACCATTCATTTGAACTCCATATGCCTATTCTCGTAGAGTTGAAAAGTGAAAAAAAATTAATTAATTCTAACAAAAAGAAAAAAGAATGAAGCAAAGAAATAAGAAGCACAGACCTTAATTCCAAAATAAGGAGCAGCAGCACGTTCAACGGAAAAATAGGGGGGCGATCCAAACGAAGGTGCGACTGGGTACAACTGATTGAAAATCAACGAGTAAACAGCCAATACAGCAAGAGAAAAAAAAAAGCTCCACATGGTTGATGATCTTTATACCTCATTTCGTATTCCTGGAATCAGTTCCTTTTCTTCTTCTGCCAAGCATTTGATTACTTTTCCAACAACTCTGGTTCTTTCCTCTGGTGTGCTTAGTGTTTTATTTAAAGTCACATTGGTGCCAAAACGAGAATCACTTGGCACAAAAACAAACACGTCCTTAAACCTCCTCAAATAATTATAAAAAAAACTGTCATAAATCAAAATTAATTCATCAATTTGAATTTCCCATTTTCTTAAAATGCAAAAAAAAACAAAAAAGAGGGAGGGAGGGAGAGATTACGTTACCCGTTATGTATGTAACCAACTATTTGATCCTCTATCACCAATGGAATAAATTCAGATTTTATCTCCTGAAAATATTAAAAACTATACAGTAAAAAATATTGTTAATTGACCAAAACACAAAGGAAAAGAGAGCTCGCTCTATACGGAGGAGCCGCGATTGCAGTATTTGATCTTTTCGAAGAAGCCAGAGAGATCTGAAGAATCATTTGGGGCATAGTCAGGTTGAGAGGCTTGAACGACGTCGTCCCAAGTGAAGCTGGTAAGTGATGAAACAGAGCGACAAGTAAAAGCAGAACAACTGCTTCCTCCTCCTCCTCCTCTTGTTGTGATTGGTTTATAGAGAAAAGGTAACGAGAAGCCGATTTTGTTAGGGAGGGCGAGAGGAATCATGACCATCATCACCGGAATTATGTGGGGGCTGTGGACGCTGCCGTACGTGCGAGAACAGAGTTGGGTGTTCAAACGTGTATCTAAAAGATAAGGTGACGTATTAGGGAGATCATGAACATTCACCACCCCTGCACCAGTTAAGATCTTACAACCGTCAAACCATGAATGTACACCACGATAACATTCATATCCCTTCTAATTCATGGTACTTACTAGTGGAAAGATAACGAGCTAAGAAATCATCCAATGCTTGTTATTTAACTGTTATATATACATATATTAGTATATTCATCCATGATCTACACTGGGTTAATATTAACTTTTTTTAAAAAAAAATTAAGAGTATGGAGAATGTTTTAATAGTGTTATTAAATTTAATTAAGTTAATTAATTTTTAAATCTCCACTCAATTTTTTGTTAGACCTAAATAACATGAGTCTAGTAATCATGCCAGATCCAAGCGCAAACCCAGGCGTCTTGGATCTAGCAACCATACCATGGTTACTAGACCCAAAACGCTTAAGTCTTAAATAAATCATTAAAAAAAAAGAAGGAAAAACCTTGGCAACAACCCTCTCAATAAGAACTCCTCCTATAACACAAGCAATTGAGTAGACATGCAAATAAAATCACAAGTAAATATGTTGCTATAACAAAAGAAAATGTTTATTGTGTGTTTTAATGAGCTAAAGTCAGAACCTAAGTAGCTTGGGTCTTATTTTTATCTTTTCCAAGACTAAAGATGTATTTTAACTATTTAACAATTTGTAAAAGGTTAAAAAAACTTTGGGCAACAAGTCTTATTTTTGTTAACTTTGAGGGTAGAATAGTATTTTTACTATGCAAATAAACATGAAAAGACTAATATACCCCCACTTAGACATTTAATGACCAATGAGCCGATGAAAAATACTGAAATACCCTCACAATCAGGGCTTCAATTTTTTTCAATCAAAGGGCAAAATGACAATTTAACTTTACGTGAAAAGACAACATTATCCCCATCCCAAGCCTTCAAAGCTTGGAAAATCCACTGTGCAAATCTACAGTGGACTGTGTCTTGGTTCACAGTACATTTGCACAAGGTTGTCAGACCTAAGCCACTTGAGTCTGTCAAACCATGTCATACCTAAGGTGTGTCAGACCTGCGTTTGGTTCTGGCAACCATGCCTGCCCGATCGCATGGTCCTGACAACCATGCTAGACCTAAGTAGTTTAGGGCTGACATGGTTGTCACACCCAAGACGCTTAGGTCTTGAATGGTTGTCATATCCAAGTCGCTTGAAATCATTAAAAAAAACAAGGAAAGCCTTGATAACAGCCCCCCAACAAGAACTCCTCCTACAAAGCATTGGGTAGGCATGCAAATAAAATCACATGTAAATATGTTGTTATAACAAAAGAAATACTTGTTGTGTGTGTCAATGAGCTAAATCCAAAACCCATGTAGCTTAGGTCTGGCATGGTTGCTAGACTCATGACGCTTGGGGATATGATGTGGTTACTAGACCCAAGTAGCTTATCATGCCAAACCCAAGGCACTAAAGTGGCAGGGAAGAAGAAATGAATAAGAAGAAAAGGAAAGCTAAAGAAACATTTATCCGCTTGTGAAAAGATGAGAAATTGAAAATGAAATTACTATTACAATCTACAGTAAAACGTGTCTTGATCTACAATAAATTCCCTACATTATTTAGCTTTGTTATAATTAAATGCATATTAAACCTGGATAATGATAATTTTTATTTACCAACACATCCTCTTTAAAAAAGTTTTGATAACATGTATTTAATTAAATCTATTTTATATATTACATTACATAAATTATATGTACCAACATAATTTAACATAAACAAAATACAAAGACAAACAATTGTATATCTTTCTTCCACTTTTATGAGCACAATACTAAGACAATACACGGTATGTTCATATCCAAAATCATTTTCTTATGCTAACATGTTGGCATTAGATCCTTCTTCTGTGAAAATATACATCATCAAAGACTGGCCAGACCTTGGCCAACAACTACGGGTTTAGATAGATAAGTTTTAATGTTTTCAAAAGAAATTTGTTACTTCTCTTTTGCACTGAAACTCACAGAATTCTTTCCTTTCAACAGTTTAATATTAAGTCTTATCTTTCCAATATTATTTGATATAAATCTCATAAAATTAATATCGTCAATAAAGCTTTATATTTCTTTTTTTGTTATGAGGAGGGTTTGCTTTCATGGTTCTTGTGCTTTATTTTTATCATCTTTATGCCACGTTGATGCACTATAAACCCTAGAAAATTTCATACTTACACTCCAAAATCACTTTTATAGGATTCCTTTTTAAATAATGCATCCTTCTTTGTTCAAAGGCCACACACATTTCATCTAGGTGGGTGAATTTTGATCTTAATTTTACCATAATATAATCAATATAAATTTGATGTGAATCTCGTAATTATATGGTCACACAACCCACAACGAATTCTAAAAAGCTGAAACAGGTTTGATAGAAGTGTGACATAATAGAAACATGTTCCAAGGCACCAGCATTATTAGAATAAGAAACCATACCCTACAAATACTAATTCGTGAATGATAATTATAAGAAAGACGCTACGAAGCCAATTAATTTTTAAATAGTCAATTTAGTTTGTTAGAGAACCAAAGAATGCAAGAATCTCTCTCACACAAGCTGAATAAAATTGGTAGCAATAGTATTATCAAGTCTTCTTATTTTGTGCTTACAAAAAATATTTATACTCTTGAAAGTAAAACTCTAACCCTAATGAGTCACACATGCACCCAATTAAATAAAATTTAAACTAATTAAAATAAGGCTTAAAAATAAAATAATAGTCTAAAATAATTTTTCACCTTTTGCCGCATATCATAGTGAAAAATACGTAAGATAAATCATTATTGAAAAATCTTTGCTGAACAAAACTCATCAACATTGTAAAATAAGAATTAATTTTTGACCAATTAATTCTTCTTATTTGATACGGAATCCTTATAAAATAAATAAGTCAAAGGCTGCCATATAATTCTTCAAATAGCATTAAGGACTCATTGTAGTGAATGTAATTCATAACTCTTAAGAAAAACAATTTTTTTTTTTTTCTGTTTTCGCACTTTGTTGACAAATTCTAAGCCCAACTTTAAACATGTCATTCTCTCTCGCTTGGATGAATTAACGGACCTACCATATATAGTTGGGAAGGTAAAGATGTTTAGTTTCCAACCCAATTAGAATCGCATCCAACCCCTTCTTATAGATTCAAATATGACCTGAAAAGTAGACAAGGATCCAGATTGATAAATTTGAACCTTTTTAACCCAAGTCTCTTAACTTAGCCCATTGAACTCCTCTTGGGTACACTTTGTTTTAGGCCTTAGAATAGACCCAATGGACACCCCTAATGGATTCTTTGATGTCGTAGCCAGGACAACATCATCCACTCTTTCATCTAAAAAATTCAACCTCGAATCATCATCTACGTCAAACAAAGAAAGATCAGAAACTTTGACTATAGCACTAACATTATATTCACCTTATAGATCCACTTTGTAGGAATTGACTTCTTCAAGGAATCTAAATGAACCATCTTCTTTAAACATCAATTTTGATTTTTTTATGTCTAAGAAACTTCCTTTTGTGCATATACACCCAAAACCAGTCTTTTAGTTCAAAGACAACCCTTTTCATCTTTTCTTTGCCTGGAATGCATACTTTTCATTCCTTTTCCAAACATGTTGTTGTACCTTCTTAAAAATGTGCTCATCACCTATGTTTTTCTATTGCCATCAAATCTAACCCTTTCATCAATAAGTAAAGAAATAAAATCTAGTAGGGTTAAACCATAAACTATTTTAAATGGTGAATATTTTTTTCCAATTTAATAGATTAACACATAACAATTTCTCTTGGAACATATTAAACAAAAATCACAAATGCTCAATATGTTCACCTAGATTCTTACTATGAATATCATCAAAGTAATCAACAATAAAGCTATCTATGAATGCAAACAATATATGATTTATCAATCTCATTAGATTACAATGTGTAATAGTAAGACTAAACATCATGACTAACCATTCAAACAATTCATATTTCATCTTAAAGTTATTTTTTTTTTCATCCCCTTCTTTCATTTTAATTTGATGATAACCAATTTTCAAATCAATCTTACTAAACACACAAGATCCATGCAACTGTTAGTTTAATATGCCCTGTAGCCAATTAGTTGATTACACGTGACATTATTATATTCATGTAAATACATATTTATTATTAATAAAGTATTAATTTATCTTTAATATTCATATAATATTAAATTAATGAATCTAATATTTAATTTATGAATTTAGAGTAAAGATAAAGCTCATAAGACAAAAATACTTTGCAAAGAAAATTATAAAGTTGTTATAATTATGAGATTCTTATTGCATCAAAGCATTATTTTCTAAGATGTTCCTGGTTGATGCTTTCTTAAATACTGGATATTTATTAGAGTCATAGAGACATAATACATATTATATTCTTTCTTTTATGAAATGAAGCAATTGTTCTTATAAATTGAGGTATAAGAGATACCTCAAACTAATATATAGGTGCTTTTCATAAGATATGTACACTGAACTGACCTGCATGAGAATTCCATATGGAGAGATCACCTATATCTATGGAAAGGCTCATGTGATGGTTGTGTAAGTGATTCTTAGACTTGAGATCATTAAGTTATCTTATATAGAGAATGTTATGTTTTGATCTTGTTACATGTTACCTTAATTGAGGTAACAAAGAGTCAAACATTGAGTATAACATGAACTATATAAAGGTACTTGAGTAATTAAGAAATGATTCATTACCTTAGGTGATCTAGGAAAAATGTTTCATCTGTTCTCAAATATTATTGACTGAGAAATCCTTGGCCAAGGTGAAATGAGATTTGAAATGTGAAACTCTGAAAATTTATAATTTAAATATGCGGATATGTAAACCTTATGTAAATGTAAGATTAAAAGTGGTATGATATCAATGAGTGATGAAAACCAAGATAAGAAATAATAGATAAATAATGATACATAATAGAGGGGATGACCTCCATTAAAAAAATTTTGGTTTAGAATTTATAAGGACAGAGAAATTGGTAATGCGTTTTGATGGATAAAATAATGAGAAAAATGATAAAGTGTTTCTAAGGACTAAGTTAGGTAATAAAGAATAAATTATAATAAAGGATAGTGCAATGAAAAGGGTAGGACTGAAGGTGCAAGCATCGATTAAAAAAAAAGACGTTATTTTGAAACAATAATAAGCCCGGTAAATAAATAAAGGTGGAAATTTTAAAATGAATATATTCCAAAATAATAAAACAAACTTAAAGGTTTAGAAGGATAATTGATATGATTTTAAATGAAGATTGAATAAGAAAATCTGGATTGTTGATGAAAAGTCATGAAATGACCAATTTTACATTAGAAAGCAGAGCTTTCAATCCAATGATCGGATTGTGATGAAATATTGCATGAAGTCTATTAGTATATTTTCCTACCTTGTTTAAAGATCTCATCCCAATCGGAGTTCGGTAAAGACTAGCGATTTAAGCAGAAACAAACTAAATAGTTTACGTGAAAAATAAAATAAAATACATAAAGGCATAACTAAGGAACAAAATTATAATTAATGGAAAATATGCCTTTAAAACAGCAAAAGGCCACTAGCCCAGACCAAAAAAAGAAGAAGAAATGAGACAATAGAGAAAATTCGGCTAGAGAGAGAAGTGTAGAATTTGGAGGAGCTAATAATGCTCCGGTGGCCATATCTTTGGCATCCACCGTTGGATTATGCTTATTTTTGGATATATTATTATTCTCACACTCCACTACTAACTGACCAGAGGGATTTGAAAGATCACAATCTGTTTGATAGAAATCCATGAAGAAATTGAAATGAAAGAAATTTGGAAAATAAAACATATTTAAGGCTGGCCATAAGTATATTTTTGGCAAATTGATTAGTTATGAATATTATCATGGATTCCAACTAGTAGGGTGAAATTGTTATTGTGATAATGATGTAAGAATATTAATTGTTAAGGTTTGTCGCATATGTTTAATTACACGAGGAGAAAGTGAAAGAAAGTGTATTTCCATGTTTTGTAGTATTAATAATGCTAAACAAGGATAATAACATATGTAGTGTGTGTAAAAAAATAGGAGAAATTCCAAAGGGATGAGTTTCCATATTTTGGCCTAATCTTGCTATATTGTAGAGATAGGGAAATTGTTTGAATGTTTTGTTTTATAATTGGTTTAGATTTGTGATTTAATGATGCAAAATGACCTTGAATAATGTTGTTTATGCATGAAAATAAGTTGGAAGTTAAAAAGGATTTTCAAGGGATGAAAATTCTCGTTGTTTAAAATTTTAGCTATAAAAAAAGGGCTATTATAATTGTTGATTTTGAGCCTTAAAACAAAATAATTTGGAGTTGGTTTCTTCATAAAAATTGTATTTCTATGTTTTAGCCTTTCATAGAGATAAATCACGCCTAAAACTGAGTTTTTATAGCTTTAGTTATGATTAAACCACTAGATAGTGTTTTGGGTTGGTTAAGCTAAATTGATCAGAATTAGACAATTTTTAATCTTTGCTTGAAATTGTTGTTAAGTGATGGTTTTAATAACAAAATTATAAGAATGAATATGAACATGAAAATGAGTAAGAGTAAGAGATTCTAAGAAAATTCCTTGTGATTAGTTTGAGAATACTAGTTGAATGAGAATTAAATGAAGTTGTGATGTTGGTTGTATTGTTCATAAAAACTAAATCCTTGGTGGTACAGGGGAAGCTGTGAGGATTGAACAATTGGATGGAGTGGCAACATGTGCACATACTCTAGGTAGGTGCATCGCACCTTGTCTTTTTAAATTGTGTAAACTTATTGATAAATTTCAAAATTTATTGTTTTATTACTTCAATAATATTGGAATGAATATGAGTACCTTGCGTGCTTGGATGTGTATCGACTAATTATGATATAATTGAAATGGATATGAGTATCTTATGTACATTAATATGTATCAAACTTGTGATGATATTATTGGAATGAATAAGAATACCTTGCGTACAACGGTATACCTCATTAGTTAGGATAATGTTTGAACGAATATGAGTACCTTGCGTGCATTGTATGTATCAAATTAATTATGTTATTATTAGGATGAATATAATTACCTTACATTGATAGGTATATAATTAGCCATGATAACTTTAGAATAGACGTAATTATCTTACATACCTCAATATAGATTGGGTATACACAATAACTTGGAGATTGAAGGAGAAATGATAGATAATTGGTCACCTCAATGATACACACCATGATGAGGGTGGCTAAGGGCATAAATTGATACTTGGCACTGTGATGAGGGTGACCAAGGTTATATGAATGATGCATAGTGACTATAATGTCGATAACTAAGAATGTATGCGAATGATACTTGACAACCGTGGTTACAATGCATATGATGTTAATAAGAAAATGAAAGGAGATCGGTACAAATGGAAGATTTCAGATGACATTGATTAGATATCCGGGTTTGGATAACTAATGGTATCAATGGAGTTCCATTGGTACCGACATTTCAAATGACATTGATTAGCTATCCAGGTTTTGATAGCTAATGGTACCAATAGGGTTTCATTGGTACCGGCATTTCAGATGACTTTGATTAGCTATCCGGGTTTGGATAGCTAATGGTATCGATGGGTTTTCATCAGTGCCAATATTTTTTAAATTGATTAGTCGATCCCGAGCAATTGGGTGACTAATAATGTTAGTAAAGATTACTAACATCAGCATGGTTACTCCTGGTTCAGTGAAAAAGATAAGTTGATTAACTATTCCAGGTCGAGAATAATTAATGATATCAATTGGTCACATTGGTATCGGCAACCATTTCTAGTGTGATTAGCTATTCCAGGTAAGGAGGCTAATAATGTCAAGGGTTCTTGACATCGATAACTTTGATGGTAAACCAGATATGAATAAGATTTGATTAACTATTATGGGGAAGGAATAGTTAATGATACAAATTCGGTTGTATTGATATCGACACGTAAATATAATTGATTAGTCTAACCCAATATTGGGAGACTAATAATACTAATGAGATTTATTAGTGTCGGTAATTACCTTCCATAAAATGGGTTAAATAAGATGTTATTACATTATATGATGTTATTGAATAAGATGTGTTGTGTTGATGATGATGAGTTGGACCGAGATCCAGGATGATTGGATCGGGATGTGAAATAAAATTTGAAATGTATTATGATTTTGTCGTTAACTTGGGACCTCCTAGTATAGGGAAGAATCTGCTGAAAAGTTGGTGGAACCTGTATAAAAAAAAAATTACCTGAAAATTTCCAATGTATCTTGGAAAAGGACGTAAAAATTCAAGGTTGTTACATGAAAAGAATTTCAAATCTTATTCAAATGATCAATGACTATTATGTAGAGAACAAACATGATATAGCATGACAAACATACTCCATGCTTTAATGTTAAATGGGAACATTCTTGATGAAATGATATTAATTACACTAAGAAACTAGTTACTGAAATGTTAAGTCAAACCACTAATAACTTTTCTAATATTTGAGAGATCATGACACGTTGTTAGACGATGCACCCGATCTTCAAATATAAATTAATCAATTGTTGAATTGATAATAAATTAAATTATTTAATTTATTTAATCATTTTTAATTAGAATTATAATTTATATTGGGGCAATCATATTAGGAACTTAATGGGTCACACACATTAAAAACTATTAGTCAAAAATTAAACTGAGATGTTTTAATTAAATATGACTTGATTAAAATATATTTTAGAAATTAAGGAGTAGAATATAATTGATACAAAGATTATATTTATAGACCTAGAAAAATCGAGTAAGGACTTGGTTAAGTTAATTTTTAAAATTATCCTGAATTATTATATGGATATTATTTAGGAGGCAAATTGATATTTTGCCAATTTATAGGGTTTTTCAGATTTTCCTATAAATAGGAAGTTATGCCTTTTATTTTAGTGTTATTGTCTGTTAGACAAAAAAACTACGTTAGTCACAATATAGAGAGCTAGCACTCTAGGTATAATAATCCATCCCTTCTAAATAGAGATTTAGAAGATTTTTCACTGGTGGTTTGTGTGGATTACCTTTAGAGGTTGAACAATTGAATGACTTGTATTTTGCAACAACCTAGCCTTCAGGTAATAAATCCCCAAACAACTCTATATTTGTCTAACGAGATCCTAGCGATTCTCGAATAATTTTGTTTTATTGTTTTTGCTGCGTGTATGATATTCGGGAACCCAATAACAACTCATTAAGAATATAATAAAGTCTATGGATATAATGTTTATACTTTACCAATAAAAAAACATTATGGATCTCATCAGGAAATACATAGCAAGATTTGGACAACAACTTCAACCCTTTATCAGAAAGCCTTACCAAACTCTGATCATTCTAAAATTTCATCTCAAGATGAAAAACGATCTTTTAAAGCTTATGGAAAATCTTCAGTTTGATCCAATAGTCGAATAAAAAATTGTGCTTGTTAGTGTAAAGTTGCGCAATTGGATAAATTTAGCTTAAATTTGAATTTGATTGTCATATATCATCCTCAAAATCATGTAACAAAGATATAACAACACTAGGAATAAAAGTATCAAGATTGTTAGTGTTGAAATATATCTCCTTATACACAAGTAAAATCATAAGCATGATAGAAAAATAAGCACTCTTGATCTTGCTCTTTTTTTTTTATATATAGAAACTCAAGTGTGTATCTATATTTTCTACTCTCTCTTCTTTTCTCATCCTTATTTTCTTCTCTTCACTATCTGCTTCAAATGAATTTTTTTCTCCCTTAGCCTAATCTGAGTCATTTCTCTCCACTTGTAATCTTTCCTTAAGGCTTACTTTATTTTCACCTTTTAAAATCACAACTTCACATTGTTTATATGTCTCCTCAGCTTTGCTTTTTTTTTTTTTTTTATATATAGCTTTTAATTGGGCTTATTTAAGCCTTCAAAACTCTATTTTTTGCTAACTTTTGCCTCCAACAACACTGCATGAAAATAGTAGCTGATAATAATTTTAGACAAGCATCCCTTACTAACCACATTTGTAAATATTTTTGCTCGACCTCACATTATTGTACTACCATTTAAGCTTTACTTTTCTTTTTCAATTCAAATTAGTCTTCATAAACCTATCTAGGTGACAATGATGTTAGTGTGTATGTCCTTCCATCTTTCTCAAAAGAATACCTATTTTTAATTTTATCATGCCTTACCTTCTTATAAGGTCTCCCCAACAAGATGTGACTTGCATGCATTGGAACTACATTACACAAAACCTCATCTACATACTTCCTAATAAAAAATGCAACCAAAACCTCCTTAGTCACTTTCAACTCACCACAATCATTCAACAATTGGAACCTATAAGGTTTATTATGCTTAATATACACAAGTTCAATTTACTAACAAGGGTAGTACTAGCTACATTAGAACAACTTTCACTATTTATAATCAAACTACACACTTTCTTTTGTACATGGCAACGCATATGGAAGATGTTCTCCTTTTGTTGATCAATATCATCTTCATTGACTTGAACATGAAGTGTACGCCTTATAACCATGGCCTTACTCTTAACCTTCTTTCGTTACTCTAGACATGCCTTTGGATCATTCTTTCCTTGGAAACTAGGTATTTTAATCTTAATTGACCTTGATTCTCCACATAAATCGTTATGAAGCCCAAGATCACATGAATTCTCCCTTTTGCTGAATGCTCTACCCTGGTTAAAACTAATATTATTTTGGCTTTAATTATGCCCAAATCAATCTTTATCTCCCACGGATGCAAAGTTATAGTCATCATCATAATCTACATTTATGTTTTCACCCATAAAATCAACAAAGTCATGTTTAACATTTCGTACAGACTTTCAAATAATGTTTCCTCTTCAATTAGCCCTCATCCTTAATCCATCCATCCTTTTATTTTGTTGTCTCATTGGACCCATCTCATCTTTCAGATCCTTCATCACACTAGTTAGTAGCTTAAGTTGTTAGGCAAAAGCTTGCATCTAAAAGGTGTTATACGATTTCGGTGTTGTGGACTCGTTATTTTTATACATATTTGAATATGTAAAAATTTATTATTAGCAAGAAAAATACACCTCATAAATCTCATGTTTCACACAATTCAAGGCTTTTCACTCAATTGTTCTCACTACGCCTTTTACCTATCGGCTCACCTTCTTGCGGTTCTTTCAGATCTGAAAATCGACAAACCAAAGTCAATGACTATCGTAATGCAATCCAAATATATATAAAGTGACTTAAGAATCAATATGATACTAAAAATAAGAAAAAAAACTATAATTATGATTTCACAAGTAACAAAGCGAATTCGTACGAAATATAGACAATACGAAGACTCAAAATAAAATAGAAGAAAAAATTAATGAAACACTTATTTGACTCCTAAATAACCTAAATATAATAAAAATAAATTGAATAGGTGAAAAAAAGTAACAAACATGTTTTTTTAACTTGACATGAATTTGACTCGTTACGTAATTTAAAGTACTAAAATTGAATCCTAGACCAAGTGATATTGGGACAACCTGGAATTTAATATGTAGTAATCTTGTACCTAATAAAAAATAGATTTCATTTTATATATCATTCTCTTATACCTAGGTATTGAAAACTTGTATATGATCAATTTGTGGTAGAATTGAACTCAAAGTCGAAACCCCAATCAGACAATATAAAAAAAACCCAAATTTAATATATAATGTGATTTCACCCTGATAACCAATATATAATATTTGAAGTGATTTAAAAATGGTTTAATTTGGTTTCTTAATTGTTTGTGTTTTCATGGCAGAAATAAAAGTAGCTTGAATAACTTCTATTCCTTTCTTTTTAACTTACTAATATGTTTAGCGATAGTAACAAAACAAACGAACACTTTTTTTAGGGCACTAAGATTCCAAAAACACAAAGAGAAGAAGAAAAAGACTGGAAAAACACAACTAAACTTATAGAACACAAAGAAAACAAAATTTTAAGAAAGATATGACTTGATTTGAGAGTCTAACTCTGATACCAACTTATGCGAACCTCATAATCACATGGTCATGCAAAACAAAACAAGATTGATAACAAATTCTAGAAAGCCAAAACAAGTTTGATAGGAGTGTGATATAATGAAAACCTGTTCCAAGACACAAACACTATTAGAATAAGAACCCTTACCCTATGAATATCAATTCATGAATGAGAAGAATAAGGAAAATGCCATGAAGCCAGTTAATCTTCTATAAGTCAATATAGTTCGTTAGAAAACAAAAAAAAAAGTGAGAATCTCTCTCACACAAGCTGAATAAATTTGGCATCAATATAATTATCAAGTCTTCTTATTTTATGCTTGCAAAGAGTATTTATACTTTTGAAAATAAAACCCTAACCCTAATAGGTCACACATGCACCAAATTTAATTAAAACCCAAACTAATAAAAATAAGGTTTAGAACTAATAAAAATAAATAACTCAAATAGTCTAGAATTAGTTTTCCCATTTTTTCATATATGATAAAGAAAAATACCTAAGATAAATAATTGTTGAAGAATCTTTACTAAACAAAAGTCATATGCCTTGTAAAATAAGAATTAATTCTTGACCAATTATTTCTTCTTGTTTGATATGAACTCTTTGTAAAATAAGTAAGCCAAAGATTTACATATAAGTTCTGAATAGGATTAAGGACTCCTTATAGTGAATGAAATCAAAAACTCTTAAGGAAACAATATCTTTTATGTTTTTGCACTTTGTTGGCAGATTCTAGACCAAACGTTAAACACATTTTTCTCTCTCATCTAGATAAATTAGTAGGCCTACAATGTAGCATTGGAAAGGTATAGATGTGTAGTTTCTAACCCAATTATAATCACATCCAAAATCTTTTTGTAACTTTAGATACGACCCAAGAAGTAGACAAAGGTCCAGATTGGCAGATTTGAACCTTTTTAACTCAAACCTCTTGACTTAGCCTATTGAACACCTCTTGGATCCATTTCATTTTAGGCCTCAGAATAGACTCAATGGACACTCCTAATGGATCATTTGATGTCGTAGCTAGTGTCACCATGTGTGTGACATCACAACGATCGTCCTCTCGTGTTGGAATCTTTGTGGTGATGAGTAGAAAGAACAAGGAATTCTTGTTTTTTATAAAAACAAAAATGGATTAGAGTCGCCACTTAGTATTTTGGTCACTAGGAACACTAATAGGTCTCGGAGTCTAGATAAGGGTACTTGTTGTGTATAGGGAGGACGTATAACCCCTTGTACATCTTACTTAAGGTGAGATGCAATGTTTGTTTATCTTATACAAACTAAGGTATTATTATGTTTTCAAACTGTTGGTCTATCTAAGGATACTTGTTGTGTATAAGGAGGACGTATAACCCCTTGTACATCTTACTTAAGGTGAGATGCAATGTTTGTTTATCTTATACAAACTAAGATATTATTATGTTTTCAAACTGTTGGTCTATCTAAGGTTTAAGAAAAGTCTTCCTTAATAAGGATGTCTTTATCTTATCAGGTTAAAACCCAACTATTTTAATGTCAAAACATATTTTTTTGCATTTTTCTTTTAATATCGAGAATATATCTTACGTATAAGTTTGTAATCCTTAATATTTGAACAAACAAAATAATTTTTTTTGGTGTTTTTAAAATGTAGGACAAGTTCTTATGAATTTCATAAACTGGTTATTAAATCCAAGAATGCATGTAATGATATCAACAAAACTATTTTTCTTGTATTTTTATATTTAAGGATCCTAAATTATGCTATTTTATTTATTTATGAAAATATTATTATTATTTATTTTTTAGAGACTTGGCCATATGAAATTAAAATCAAGTTGTATTTTTTTAAAAGAAAGATGTTTTGTTGTTTTCTTATGGAAGGGAATCGATTTATCTAATACCAAAAAAACATCTTGTATGTAGGTCACATTTCCAAATATTAAATATGGAGGGTTAAAAAAAAATAGGGAAACTCGAAATTAATTGCAATATGATCTTCCAAAATTTTGAAAATTTATTAAAATTAGATTAAGGCTATGTTTGGAAAAACATAAATAACATATTTTTATCAAAGCTATTTTAACCACGATATCATTTCAAGATGAATTATCATTTCAAGATGAATTATCATTCATCAACTCAAAATCGAACCACCCAAAAAACCCACACGAAACTTATTAATATCATAAACTTCGTTCAAATAGCATAATAATTCAAACAAATCAACACTTGCCCAAACATAATCCATGAATCAAAAATCAATACTCAAATCAATATAAACTCAATTGCAATCCCTAAATCAAGATTTACTATTCAATAGCAATCACAACTTAAAAAATAAAACCCATTACCTAACACAAATTATCAAATAAAAAAACACATCAATCAAATCAAATAATGTCCAAACAGTCCAAGATTATACATAATAATAAACATTTTATCCTAAAATTTCACAACATTATAACAATTTGTCCAAAACTATTATGAGTTTATGAATTGACCTTTCAAGGTGTTTGGTGTGTCCGGGATCTACTGAAATCGAGGCCAAAAGACTATTACAATTGTTGTTACTCATTTTTGGACCCCATGTGATGGAGACATTGTATACCTCTTTTGAACTGAGTGTAGGAGTTTAACTCATATTTACTGGAAGATTGACAAAAGTAGAGAAATAAATTTTTTTTTCGAAACCCTGTTTGAGCTGTTTTCTGCTCTCTTTATCCTTCCCCTTTACTGCCAAAATCGTCAGGATTTCTTAGATTGATCTGGAGTCTTCATAATGCTAAATTCATTCCTTCTTTATCTTGTTTTTAAGGTTGGATAAATCCTTTTGAATTTGCATTCTAAAAAAAAAAACTGGTTCTGCTGCTGTCGTAATTTTTTATTCCAACTTAGGCTCTGATTCTGACTTGGTATATCTGACCATCCTAGCTATATTCTGTCAGTCATGACATGTTGAAAAATTGACCTACACCTTTATCGTGTCCTAGGTATCACTGTTCTTAGGGCAGACTCTCAGTCAGATTTGGATGCTCAACATTGTCAGATCAAGAACCTTTTTAACCAACAAGATTACTGTCAGATTCTGTTCTCTAAAACGATTTTATCTCACTTTGACTCCTTCATCAAAGTTGTAGTCCTGGACGCGTAGATAAATTTGAGTTTTTGAATCGCTTGATTTCGATATTAGAAGCTTAAGATATTCCCATTTGAATATCTAACGTGAAAGTAGAGATTTCTACCGCGAAAAGGATCCTGACCCGAGTTTTGCACTAAAAACTCTATTTCCATAAAAAATTTTGAGATTATTGTTCTTAGGTCATACTCCTAGTTATATCAGGATGCTCGACATTGTCAGTTTTTGAATTAGATCGGGAGACCCTTTTTGACCAACCAGATTACTGCCAGATTCTGTTCTCTAAAATGATTTTATCTCACTTCGACTCCTTCATCAAAGTTGTAGTCCTAGACGTGTAGATAAATTTGGGCTTTTGAATCACTTGATTTCGATATCAGAAGCTCAAGATATTCCCATTTGAATGTGAAAGCAGAGAATCATGTCGCAAGAAGGGTTTAGCCCAAGTTCGCGGGCCTGATTCGAAGGATTTTTTTTGGGACCAAGGACTGAATTGAAAAGTGCTAAAATGAGAGATTTTATTAAAGAAGGATATTGAAAGCTGGAGAGGGGGGCTGGATCATCATAAGTGACGGGATTTCCACCACACCGAATAAGGAAAATAAGACTTTGCAGCATGCACCCTTACCCATCTGATTTCTTTCTTTTTTTTCTTTGCAAATTTCCTGCTGGTTTCCATGTTTGTCTTGCTGACTGGAGAGCTGCAGACCATGTTTTTATTGCCTCATTTCAAAGGAAACAGCTGGTGCCTCATGGTCCCAGCTATGGAAGGAAAGAAAGGAGTTGTACCACCCTTTGATCTATGGAAACTAACTGCTGAAATCAGAATAGGAATCAGGATATTTCTGTTTTCTTTTGCGTTTTTTTTTACTGCAGATCAGCAGGGATTTGCATCCTAGAATTAATGCATTGAATCTTTCCTAAATAGAGATATATTTAGACTATATATAAGCCCTTCTAATGACCTAACGGAGAGAGGAAGAGGAGTAGAAAAAAACAGCAAAAGAGAGAAGAAAAATGCAAGAGAGGCAGGCGATAAGGAAACCAATAAAAGCAAGAGAAGTAGAAGGCATGCCCACGTGAGCTGTCTTTTGATCTTTGGTTATTATTTGCTGCAAACAGGATCTGCAGGTATAAGCCCCAATCTCTCCTCCTTTGTTATTTTTTTTATACTAGGCATTCATTGGTCATTCGGTTGTAAAACTTTTTCTTCCCTCTGAATAATTGATTTCTGTGTAGACAAAACCAGCGCTTGTCCATTTCTTCCATGATGTTTGAGTTTAGTTGTTGTCCATGTAAAAAGAGTTTGTCTTCATGTTTACGAACTTTTACGTTTAAGGACTTTCCTTTTGTTTTCCTTACACCCGCTGGATAAGAAATCAGCCGGCCATTATTTTGTTTTTCTTAGTGATTGCTCCCAATTTTATTTTTTCCTTGCTGTCTACGTGGGATGAGTTGGCTTTGAAATTTTTTTTAGTTGTTTTAAGCTTATTATAAATCTTAGAATATATGTGACGGCTGGTTAGCTTTTATTGTGATTTTTGTGTAATTGTGATGCTTGTGTTTCGATAAAAAAAATTAAAATTTTTCTTGTATGTTGCATACGACCAATACCATAACATGTTTTGAACGCTTTTTTTTTATATACAAAAATATTGGAAGTTTCAAAAATGTGTTTTCGGATGTATTTCTTAAACACAACAAAAATTATTTTCTTGCATTTCTGGATTTTACAACATGTTTGTAAAACTCCAAAGGATATTGGCCAATATTCCAAAAAAAATAAAAATAAAACCTTATTTGAGGGGGGGAATTCATCTATTATTCACCGTTAATGTTTGGATAAAGAAATCCCAAAGAGATGAATATCCTAAATATTTAATGGGAATAGCTTGTTATTATTCACTGTTAATATTTGGATAAAGAAACCCTAAGTGGTAAATATCCAAAATAATTTTCTAGGGATAATAAGTCATCACACATCTTTGAAAGAAGCCTTGATTATAATCGAGGACATTTCAATTTTTACTCCACGATTTACGAGCCGTGAGAGTATAAAACACTAAGGCAAAAATAGGCTTTTAAAGTGTCCTAGATTTCTAAATTTTTGTCCCTCCTCCTTGCGATTTACGAGTCGCAAACTCTTGAAATACTAAGGGAAAAATGAGCTTTTAAAGCACACAGAATCTCCTTAGATTTCTATCTTAATAAATTTAGTTTGAATCAAACCTAGGAAAACTAATGGGATTAGAAAACACCAACACCATAGCAATTATAAAGCAAACCAAACACCAAGCAACTTACCTTAGGTAGGGCGTACTAGGGGTGCTAATACCTTCCCTTTACGTAACCAGTCCCTTGCCTTAGAATCTCTGAAAGACCAGTTAGGGTTCCTAGTGACCAAATACTAGGTGGTGACTCCTTTACATAACAAAAAAACAACAAAAAAACCCAAAATCAATCGAGGGTCACTGCGCTCCGCCGCGAGGGTACGACATGATGGCGACTCCACTGGGGACTTAGGACTAGGCTTGGATTTGTTTGTTTATGCTATGTATTTGTTGTTCTCTGATTGCTATGAATTGATACTTTGTTTAAAAGCTTTAGTATGCATCTTTACATTCTGTCATACATGGTATAGTCATGCATCACTTTATTATTATTATCTTTTGAGGGCACACACATTTAACTTTAAGTTAAGTGGGGAACTAGCAGCTTGCCTTATGACTTGAGTCAAAGTTTAAGTTTGTGTAAATCCCAACTCTTTGCTGAGTGTTTAGACTGATAGTGATTGATACACGTGCCATCCCACTATTTGCTGAACCCCCATATTATCTTTACGAGGGCGATCACTGGGACAACAAGAGACCTTTTTTTTAGAGACCAAGTATTAAACCTACCTTATGTCTCACGTAAAGGAATTAGAACATATCCTTAGGGTGTATGCTCCATAATATCTTTTGCATCAAAACAAGTCTAACCCCAAAGCATCTTGAATTGCAGGACTTATGAACGAAATGGCCACCATCGCTAAATTTTCCATCATGGAGTATGGGAAAAATTCTGAACTGTCACAATTGACTGAAAGAGACTGCCTTAAAAGCGATGCTAAGAAGTTGTCACCAATCAAGAACCTGAATTGCATTATGAATGAGGTGAACAAGTTAATGACTCACTTTCAGAATGTAGATAAAGATGCATTTTTTTGGAAATACGGACGTTTGGTGGAAATTGCAAGGGTAGAAGTTTTAAGCCTAGCTATGCGAGCTTTAGTTCATTTTTGGGATCCAGACTACTAGTATTTTTTTTTTTGAAGCAAAGACCTATGTCCCACTGTGGAGGAATATGGGATGTTGACTAAGTTTCCAAACAATCTATATCAAATTTATTTTCCTTTGAGATCTGACAAGATCATCCCCGAACTGTCAAAACTGCTTAGAATCTTCAACTTGGAAAAGTTTTTGGAAAAGAATGCTACCGGTCTGAAATGGAGGATGCTAGAAATTGAACTGGAAAAGAAGTCGAGATTAGAAAAAGAGAGGTTGATTGCCTTGGGCATATTTGGCTTTGTGTTGTTCCCAAGCCAGACAGGTGTTGTGAGTTTGGAGGCCGCTGCTGCTTATGTAGAGTATGAGAATACACAAATCAATCTAGTGGATGCTATTTTAGCTGAAACCATCTTAACACTTAACCATTGTAGGAGGACCGGAAAAGGAGCAATGAGATGTTGCACGCAGTTGTTGTATATCTGGATGGTTAGCCATATCGAAACAAAAAAACATGTCTTCAATAATTTTTGATGGTTCACCCAAAGACCCCTGAAGTTAGTAGAAGAAGAAGAATGGGGAGATATAGACAACCAAGGTTGGGTTGACAAATTAGAAGGTTTGCCTGATAGTGATTTCAAGTGGAGGGCCCCATGGGTAACAACAGTGAAAGTCCTAATGAGTTGTGGACAAAGATGTTGGGTGCCATTGGTGGGGATTACAGGTTATGTGAGTTATGCTCCTACCCTGGTGGTAAGGCAATTTAGGGGCATGCAGTTTGTTCCAAGGACTATGGGAATCACTCAATTCTTTGGTTTGTTCAAAGATCCCATTGCACAAGAAGTTTTGGAGATCATCAAACAAGATTGGACGCATCTGGTTTTGGTTGAGATAGAAGGTTTAAAGGATCCAAGTGTAAGTGAAGGGTATGCAAAATGGAGAGACTTAGCTGCTTTAGTCATGCCTTGTGTAGAAGTCAAATCTCCCCAAACTGTAAAAGAGTCTATTAAGAGGAAAAGGGTCAATAATGAAGAGGAGTTGAGAAGACAAATGGAAAAAATTCAGATAGAGTTGAGCAAAAGCAGAAAAGATAAGGCAATGTTGGAAGAAATGATGCTGGAAGGGGATAATATGAGAGCATTTCTAGATGAGCAAATACAATCTAGAGATGCGAGAATAACAAAGCTTGAGTTAAAGCTAGGTGAGGAGAAGATTGCTAGGGAAGAAAGTGAGAAAGAGCTAGGAGGGATGAGTTTGGATTGGATGCAAAGTTGCTTTGAACTTGAAGCAATGGAGATTGACTTTAACGATTGCCAAGGAAGTGCAGAATATTACCAAGAAAAATTTGCACAAGTTCAATTCGAACAGATGGATAGGATTGGGAAGTATGAGGATTTGAACAAGAAATATATGGAGTTGGTAAGCCGTTCGACGGGGATTGCAAAAGAAGAAAGTAAAAGGAAAGGTTTTGAGGGTATTGAAGCAGAGTTAGCGGTTAAGAAGAATGAGATAAAAGTTATGAGGATAAAACTTGACAAGGAACGTGAAAAGGTGAAGTATTTGGACGAGAAGCTAGCAGCAATGGAAAAACACAAGGATCAAATCGACACCAATAACGCTGCTTTGAACAGAATCAATATGTTGCTAATAGAAAAGATGACCAAGACAGATGAGCAAATGGACGAAGCTACTGCACATGCTCGGATTATTAGAATCAATACGCGAAATATGGGAGCGGACATCATTCGCTATCCCCGAAGCCTAGCTGAAACCGATGCCTTTCTAGGGAAGGTTGAGAACCGTGGCTTTGCCTTTTTACCTTTGGCTAGATAGTTTGTGGAGGAAAGGGATTAATATGTTGTATTTCCTTTTTATTTCTAAATGTAATAAGCTTATCAAGCATTAATGAAAAAGGCGTTGACCCATCTTCTTATGCAAAATCTGTCTTTTGGTGAATATGATTCAAGCAAACAACTTGAAAGGCAGTACTCCTAGCAATGTGACAAGAGAACCTATGTTTATAAGGTGGTGGCTATTATTCGTTCACAAGAAGGCTACAACCATACCCAATATACAAAGCATTCTCATCACAATCATGCATTTTCTCATACATCTATGCACGCATTTACAGACTAAGAAACATAGGTCCCCCTTCTAGAATCCACAACACTCGGCAAAGAAAAAGGATGGAAAACGAAGAAAGGTCACAACCAAAAGCTCAGTACCAAAGAGAGCTTGAAGGAGTTCAGAATGATGTGGCGCACCTGACCAGTGTGCTCAAATCCCTGTCGCACCTATAAACGCGGGGGCAAATACACCAAATAAACACAATCCTAATCCCACTCGTCCCATCCAAATCCTTATTACAATGGATTTAACAAACGAGGAAACACAGGACGTCAGATTCTCTGATCATGTAGGGTATGATAAGTGGACTGCACTAGAAGAGAGGCTAAGGGCAGTTGAAGGAAAAGATTTATTTGACCCAATTAGGGCCGTTGAAGTATGTTTGGTGCCTAACATCGTAATTCCAAAGAAGTTTAGAGTGCTATAGTTTGTTAAGTATACCAGAATGGAATGCCCAAAGACCCATCTTCGTTCCTACTATAACAAGATGGCAAAAGTTATCCACGATGATAAATTGCTAATTTACTTCTTCCAGGATAGCCTGACAGGATCAGCCCTCAGCTGGTATATGAGGCTGGACAACGTTAGGATCAAGAAATGGACAGATCTGGCAGATGCTTTCTTAAAGCAATACAAGTTCAATCTTGAGATTGTTGTTGATAGGACCGGTCTGATTACCATAGAGAAAGGAACTCAAGAGTCCGTGAGGGCTTATGCTTAAAGGTGGCGAGACCAAGCTATCAATGTACAACCTCCACTAATAGAGACGAAGATGGTAACACTATTTACCAATACTTTTAGGGCCCCATACTACGAACATCTTATGGCTAGCTCAGCCCAGCATTTCTATGATGCTGTGCGAATTGCTGAAAGGATTGAGCAAGGAATCCGAAGTGGGAGAATTGCGGAACCTATAGAGAAAAAGGGTTTTATTGGGAATAAGAAGGAAATTGAGGTGAATAACCTAGAAGACAGTTACAAAGGGAAAGGCAAAAACTACCAAAACTACCAAACACCTACCTCCCAAATCACCAGCATCAACTTTTCCAAACCCTCCGTCTCAAACCAACCCCATCAAACAAAATTCCCCGCCAATAACCAAAACAATTACCAAAGGAGAGACAACCGACAACTAGAAGAACAATTACCATCTTTGCCAATAACCCTAAAGGAGTTATATGCCAAGTTGCTAAGTATTGGGTAGATAGCTCCCCTACCATTACCTCCTATGCAACCGCCTTTCCCTACCTAGTACAACCCCGAGTTGACTTATGAATACCATGCTGGTAATACGGGTCACAACATCAAAAACTGTGTAGCTTTTAAAAAGAGGGTATCGCAGCTGATCAAAGTCGGATGGGTCACTTTTGAAGATTCACCTAATATGAATTCGAACCCTCTACCTAAACATGTTGTAGGTGGTAGTGGAGTGAATACTATGGAGGTCGGTAGCAAAGAGAAGGTGCTAAGAGTGACCATGAAGAGGCTGTATGAGATGTTGTTACAATCTGGACATTTGGAGAAACCATCTGAACATTGCATGAGGGAAAATGATTTTTGCCCATTCCATAAAAAGAAAGGGCATCACATTGATGAATGCATTGAGTTTCATCAAAAAGTTGCGAGAATGCTAACTTTAGGAGAGCTAATGATCGAGGCTGTAAGAGATAATGAAGAGATAGAGATGATAGAAAATCAGGGGAAATGTAGAGTCCAATCAACAGCTAATGGGCTCTAGAAATTGGTATTAACTAAGCCCTCATATGCAAACAAAGTAGACTATGGAGCGATGCCTAGAGATTATGGTTATACCTCGAATATCGAAACTCCTTTGCTGTTGTTCCGAACTAAGATAAGTGGGTTAACTCAGAGTGGTTGTTGTTTCACACCTGAAGAACTAGAGAAGCAAAGAAAGGCTAAGGGCAAAGAGGTGTTGGACCTCGATAAAGAGCTTGAGGTAAATAAACCTGTGACTGAGGAAGAAACAAATGAGTTCCTGAAATTGATGAAGCATAGTGAGTATTGTATAGTGGATCAATTGAAGAAGACCCCTGCCAAGATCTCCATCATGTCATTAATACTCAGCTCCGAGTCGCATCGTAATACTTTGCAAAAAGTACTGAATGAGGCCTACGTACCCCAAGATATTGAACAAAAGACTATGGAGCATCTAGTAAGGAGGATCCATGCTGCCAATTACTTATATTTCACGGAAGATGAACTTGACGCTGAAGGAACGGGACATAACAAGCCCTTGTATGTCACGGTCCGATGCAAAGATTGTCTCATCGGTAAAGTTCTCATCGATAACGGCTCAGCCCTTAATGTGTTACCAAGGCATATGTTGGATGAAATACTGGTAGATCCCTCACACATGCAACCCAGTGTGATGACGACTAGAGCGTATGATGGCTCACCAAGTAAGTGATAGGGACAATTGAGGTCGAACTAGCTGTGGGTCCACAAGTTTTTTTAGTAACCCTTCAAGTGATGGATATCCACCCTTTCTATAATCTATTGTTAGGAAAGCCATGGATACATTCTGCGGGAGCTGTCACCTCCTCGCTGCATCAATGTTTGAAGTACATTGCTAATGGTGTTCTAGTTATTGTTAAGGCTGAGGAGACTATATCAATGGTAAGAAATTTGGTGGTTCCATTCATTGAAGCTGAAGATTGTAAGGATGGAAATCTTCATGCATTTGAAATTATGAATACTGAGTGGGTGCCCGAGAACATTGTGGTGAGGAAACCAGAAATCTTGGAGGCCACCAAAATGGCCGCTAAAAGCTTTTTGAAGCGCAAGATTCCTTTCACATATGACATCGAGAAAAGAAGACTTGAATGGATTGATATAATCAAGCTGAAAGCTGTAGAACAGAGGTTTGGGCTTGGATATAAGCCCAAGAAGGAGGATTACAAGCGAGCTGCTGGTGCAAGAAGGGAGAAAAGAATGGCTAGGATTGAAGGAAGGAATCCTGAAGAAGAAAGCTTAGCCATCCCTCCAATCAGGATTTCGTTTTCAAAGGCTGCATATGTGATGCAACCTGATAAGGGACATGAAAACCTTCTTTAGAAGCTTTCTTCAATTAACATAAACACTCTGGAGGAAGATCAAGTCGAGGACATTGCTGAGAAGATTGAATCCGGAAAAAGGGATGAAGAGCTGCCGCAATTAACCATCTACACTCTGGAAGAATTTACCGCCAGGACTTTTGTTCGAAAGCTAGCCGAAGGAAAGAAGTTCCAGAATTGGGAGACCCAAGAAGCTTCATTGGTTTTCAAAATGTAATCAACAATGATTGTTAGATTATAATTTTATCTATGTTGTTTGCCTTTTTCTGTTTTGTTTTGTTTTGTTTTTATTCATTGACAATCGAAACTCAAGATGTTAATTGGATTTTATTTTTGTTTTTGAGCCAATCTTTTCCTTTTAATGAGATTATGCATTTTCAAAATTCATCTTGATGTCTTACTGTGCATTTACACAACACTTTACATTGAGAATGAATGGCCAAACTTTAATGAATGGCCAAGCTGTAGAAGATGAGGAATGAGAGGAGAAAAACATATGGGAATTCACAAAATTAATAGAATAGCACGAACAGGCTTGGAGGCCCGCTAAAGAGGAACTTGAAACCATAAATATGGGTAATGAAGAAATCAAGAGAGAGTTGAAAATAGGGACTTTGATCACCCCTGAAGAGAAAGAAGAGTTGATTGCACTGCTCCAAGATTACTTAGATGTCTTTGCCTGGTCCTACGAGGATATGCCTGGTTTGGATACGGGTATCGTAGTACATAGGATACCACTGGTGGAAGGATGCAAGCTGATTAAGCAGAAGTTGAGAAGAACTCATCCAGAGGTCTTAATCAAAGTAAAGGAAGAAATTGAAAAACAATGGAACGTTGGTTTTTTGGAAGTAGTCAAGTATCCACAATGGGTGTCGAACATGGGTGTCGAACATAGCCCTAAAGACAATTTCCCTCTACCACACATAGATATGTTAGTTGATAATGCAGCACACAGCTCCACATATTCCTTTATGGACGGATTTTCGGGATACAATCAGATAAAAATGGCGCAAGAGGATAAGGAGAAGACAACATTTGTAACACCATGGGGAACCTTTTGCTACAAAGTCATGCCATTTGGTTTAAAGAATGCTAGGGCCACTTACCAAAGGGCTATGGTGACTTTGTTTCACGACATGATGCACAAAGAGATTGAAGTATACGTGGATGACATGATTGCTAAATCTAGAGAGGGAGAGAATCATGTCCAAATATTGAAGAAATTGTTTGAAAGACTAAGGAAATATAAGTTGAGGCTTAACCCAGCGAAATGTTTGTTCGGGGTGAAATCTGGGAAGTTGTTGGGATTTGTGGTGAGTGATAAAGGGATAGAAGTGGATCCCAACAAAGTAAAGACTATTCAATCTATGCCACCTCCCAAGACTGAGAAGGATGTGAGAGGTTTCTTAGGAAGGTTGAATTATATTGCTTGGTTTATATCCCAATTAACCACAACTTGTGACCCGATCTTTCGTTTATTAAGGAAGAAGAACCCTGGAATTTGGAATGAAGAGTGCGAAGAGGCTTTTGAGAAAATCAAGCAGTACTTGTTGAACCCACCCCTGCTTGTTCCTCCTGTACTAGAAAGGCCATTGATATTGTACCTAACAGTAATTGAAACAGCAATGGGTTGTGTGCTTGGGCAACACGATGAAACCAGAAGGAAGGAAATAGCCATTTATTACCTGAGCAAGAAGTTCACGGAATGTGAGTCCAGGTATACTGTGATTGAGAAGTTGTGTTGCGCACTTACATGGGCTGCCAAGAGATTACGTCAGTATATGTTGTATCACACTACGTGGTTAATTTCCAAATTAGACCCGTTGAGGTATATTTGTGAAAAGCCCTATCTATCAAGCCGAATAGCAAGATGACAAGTTCTATTGGCTGAGTATGACATAGTATATATGACAAGGAAAGCCGTGAAAGGGAGTGTTATTGCCGATCACCTGGCTGACCATGCTATGGAAGATTATGAGTCATTAAACTTTGACTTTCCCGATGAAGATGTGCTTGCAATCGAGGAAGAGAAATTAGATTGGTGGATTATGTACTTTGATGGTGCTGTAAATGTATGTGGTAACGGAGCGGGTGCAGTGATAATCTCTCCTGATAAGAAGCAGTATCCGGTTTTAGTTAAGCTGCAGTTCGGGTGCACCAACAACACGGTTGAGTATGAAGCTTGCATTCTCAGTTTAGAGGCTGCATTGGAGATGAACATCAGAAAGATAAATGTGTATGGAGACTCAATGATGATCATTTGCCAAGTAAAAGGAGAATGGCAAACCAAGGAAGAGAAGTTAAGGCCTTACTGTTGCGATGTCGCGGTCGCACAAATTAATTACCCTAGCTTCAAACACAACACACAAGATAGTATAGAGCAAGCAAGGGGTTGATCCCACAAGGAAGATTCAAGTTAGATTTTTATGCTAGATGATATGCAATTTGAGGGGGGGGGTTTAGACGTTATCTAGGCTAAAGCAAAAGAAAACAGAAAACTATCAAACAAAATTTAAAAAAATCAGAAAATTATCAAGAGAACAAACCTTGGTTGCAAGCACACATCCATCTACAGAAATCAGAACTGATCATGGAAACGAAACATCAATTTATATTCTGAATATTTATCTCTTCTTAACATTGGTTAGTTAACGGATCCGCCGTATAACTAACCCTAACCATTAAACAACCACAGTGTCCGCACTAGTAATTTAATTCAATGGCAGCCTTAAGAATTAGATAAGTTGATTAATCAAGAAAACATAATTGTTCGCAGTCTATGTTTGATTTGATTGAATGTTCTCCCTAAGATTAATAACGTAGATCCGCCACAATTATTAAACTCAGTTGCTTCACAAGTTCATATACCACAACTCCGATTTTGATATCAAACTTAGCAATAGATTGTCTACAATAATAACTTAGAGTCCGCTGTAGCAATTAAAATAAAAAATTATAGGAAAAATAAGCATAGGAGAACAAACATATTCATCATATAAATTGAAAAGAAAAGGTAAAATAAATCTTACAGTTCTTGAAATCCGAAGGTTTCAGTGTCTTTGCAACCAAGAAAAAGTATTTAGCCTTACATGTTTGTTGAACAACTAATCAAAAAGAAGGATGAATGCATAATTTTGAGTTTCTTAGAGGATGGGGGCGTTTTTCTCCTCTTGGCTGGCTGCCCCTCTTCTCTTCTCTCATTCTTTTTATATCCTAGGAAACCCTAATCTTTATTTTACAAAATAGTCCTTCCTTAAGTAGATTGTTTACATTTAAGTACTTCAATAACTATTTTCCTAAAAAAAAAAAAAAATAGCCTTGCATGAAATCTTCAAGCTTTGACTTAGAGGAGCTAAATTGCTGAAATAAAAACTTGGATATCGGTTTAGATGCTTCAGAACGTAATTTGGACTCGTTTCTTCACGAAACCTGTTTGCTGGCAGAATTCAGTTGTCATCTTTGAAAAATCATATCTCCCTCATATGACATCATGTTTGGCTGAAATTTGGAGCGTTTATAGAAATTTGAGTCAGGAATAAAAACAAATTGAGTTTGCATCAATTGGACTTCTATAGCTCCAGATATTAAAGTCGGAATGGCCGAAGGTCAACATTGGCAGATGGCAAGATTTGACTTTGAAGGCTGTGATTTCCATGCTCTTCCTTATTTTATTTTCTTGCCTTAGATTTCCAGAAAGATATGGATGTTAGCTTTTTAATGCCGCTGGAATCACATCATTTCAACCTCTAGAGCTCACGCTCTGCACAAAACATTGACTGAAGGTCAAATCTGTCAATTATCTCCAATTTACTCCTTTTTGCATCTTTCATCCAAAAGTGCCTTCAAAACATAAAACAAAGAATATCAAGGCATTTTATATATAAAACATAGGCAATACACTAGTTAAATGTGGATGAAACTATGGAATAATATGGTTGCATCACTTACCAAGAATACCTGTCTAAACTGGCTGGAGAATTTGAGGAAATAGAGTTCACCCATCTGGGAAGGGAAGGAAACCAGTTTGCAGATGCTTTGGCCACACTAGCATCTATAGCCAAAATAGACTTTGGGCACAAGGTACAGCCATTACACATCAATATCAGAAATAACCCAGCTCATTGTTGCTCAGTCGAAAGAGAAGTGGATGGAAACCCTTGGTATTATGATATCAAGAATTTCATCCAAAACCAGGCATATCCCATGGGAGCATCCAAAATCGACAAGAAGACCTTGAGGAGATTGGCAATGGATTTTTATCTTGATGGGGAGATTTTGTTTTAGAAACCATCCGACAGGACTTTGTTGAGATGTTTGGAAGAATTTGAGGCAAAAAGCGTGTTACGGGAAGTTCATGAAAGGATTTGCTCAACCCATGCTAATGGACACGTGATGGCTAGGAAGATACAAAGAGCCAGTTACTTCTGGATGACATTAGAGAAGGATTGCATCGACTATGTCCGAAAATGTCATAAGTGCCAAGTATACAGTGACAAAATCAACGCCCCTCTAGCTCCTCTATTTAACTTGACATCTCCATGGCCCTTCACGATGTGGGGAATTGATGTGATTGGACCTGTAAACCCAAAAGCCAGCAATGGTCATAGGTTTATTCTTGTGGCTATCGACTACTTTACAAAATGGGTAGAAGCTAGGTCATTTGCTCATGTGACGCAAAAAGTGGTGAAGAAATTTACTGAGAGAGATTTGATTTGTCGGTATGGTCCACCAGAAAAGATAATAACTGATAATGCCTAGAATTTCAATGGCAAGATGATAATAGAACTCTGCGCTAAATGGAAAATCAAGCATTCCAACTCTTCCCCGTATAGACCAAAGATGAATGGTGCGGTAGAAGCTGCTAACAAGAATGTCAAAAAGATTATTCAGAAGATGGTAGTCACCTATAAGGATTGGTATGAGATATTGCCATTTGCCCTTCATGCGTATCGCACCGCAGTCCGAATCTCAACAAGAGCCACCCCGTACGCGTTGGTATATGGAATGGAGGCGGTTATGCCTTTAGAAGTGGAAATCCCCTCATTGAGAGTACTGGTAGACTCTGAGCTGGAAGAGGTAGAATGGGAAAAAGTTAGATATGAACAGCTGAATCTGATTAGTGAAAAAAGGATAGCCGCAATCTGTCATCATCAACTCTACCAAAGAAGGATGGCCAAATCATACGACAAGAAGGTTCGACCTCGAGGATTCCACGAAGAAGATCTTGTACTGAAGAAAGTATTGCCTTTACCAGGAGAAGATCAGAGTAAATGGGCGTCGAACTATGAGGGCCCTTACGTGGTGAAGAAAGCATTCTCGGGAGGAGCTTTGCTATTATCTAGAATGGATGGAGAAGATCTAGTTAGGCCAGTGAATTCTGACTCTGTAAGGAAATATTACGCTTGATGTATTTCGTAACTTCCCAATCAATAAAATAAAGTCCGGTCATGAATTTTCTCTGTAAAACACCTTTCTTCATAAAACACATGATCTCATAGCATTTGAAATCTTTTACTTAAACAAACTCTTTTCTTACACATGACTAAGGAAATGACTCCATCAATTGGAGGAAACCAAACCAATTTTAAAACTGATAGGTATTGCACACCATACTAGGGGCAAAAAGTGCACATAGGGGTCCATAGTGAACCAAAGCCCAAAGGGGTATCATCATAAAAACTTCTAAAAAAGCATCTTTTATGAGAATTGATAATTGCATTGAAAGTTTTAGTTTTCATGAACAAAACCAAATCTTTTGAGTTTTCCTTTTAAAATAATAATAAAAGACAATACTCAATGGAGCAAGAAAGGGCCCCATAAGGAACTGGAGATCTCTTCATCAAGCATGAAAAAGATAGGAAATGCAGCACGTGGAGCACATATTGGTTAAAGAGGACAGGTCGGCCCAAACAAATGAAAACAAGAGCTCGAAGAAGGCAATAACAAAAAGGGGGACTTATGTTTCCAAAATAGGTAACAAAAAACATGCATGCTATATTGTCATAACACTAACTTGGCAGGAAAAGGCGTGACGAAAGACAAAATAAGTTTCCAAGTTTTTTGGGAACTGCTGAGGTACAAAATCTCAAGTCAACGAAACTATGAAAAATGATAGGAATTATGAACCAGCACAGCTTACCAGTAGCTAAGGAGGCACACGTGAGCTGTCTTTTGGTCTATGGTTATTATTTGCTGCAAACAGGATCTGCAGGTATAAGCCTCAATCTCTCCTCCTTTGTTATTTTTTTTTATACTAGGCATTCGTTGGTCATTCGGTTGTAAAACTTTTTCTTCCCTCTGAATAATTGATTTCTATGTAGACAAAACCAGCGCTTGTCCATTTCTTCCATGATGTTTGAGTTTAGTCGTTGTCCATGTAAAAAGGGTTTGTCTTCATGTTTAAGAACTTTTACGTTTAAGGACTTTCCTTTTGTTTTCCTTACACCCGCTGGATAAGAAATCAGCCGGCCATTGTTTTGTTTTTTTAGTGATTGCTCCCAGTTTTATTTTTTCCTTGCTGTTTGCGTGGGATGAGTTGGCTTTGAAATTTTTTTTAGTTGCTTTAAGCTTATTATAAATCTTAGAATATATGTGACGGCTGGTTAGCTTTTATTGCGATTTTTGTGTAATTGTGATGCTCGTGTTTCGATAAAAAAATTAAAATTTTTCTTATATGTTGCATACGACCAATACCCTAACATGTTTTGAACGCTTTTTTTTATATACAAAAAATATTGGAAGTTTCAAAAATGTGTTTTTGCATGGATTTCTTAAACACAACAAAAATTATTTTCTTGCATTTCTGGATTTTACAACATGTTTGTAAAACTCCAAAGGATATTGGCCAATATTCCAAAAAAAATAAAAAAAACCTTATTTGGAGGGGGGAATTCATCTATTATTCACCGTTAATGTTTGGATAAAGAAATCCCAAAGGGATGAATATCCTAAATATTTAATGGGAATAACTTGTTATTATTCACTGTTAATATTTGGATAAAGAAACGCTAAGTGGTAAATATCCAAAATAATTTTCTAGGGATAATAAGTCATCACACATCCTTGAAAGAAGCCTTGATTATAATCGAGGACATTTCAATTTTTACTCCACGATTTACGAGCCGTGAGAGTATAAAACACTAAGGCAAAAATAGGCTTTTAAAGCGCCCTAGATTTCTAAACTCTTGAAATACTAAGGGAAAAATGAGCTTTTAAAGCACACGGAATCTCCTTGGATTTCTATCTTAATAAATTTAGTTTGAATCAAACCTAGGAAAACTGATGGGATTAGAAAATACCAACACCATAGCAATTATAAAGCAAACCAAACACCAAGCAGCTTACCTTAGGTAGGGCGTACTAGGGGTGCTAATACCTTCCCTTTACGCAACCAGTCCCTTGCCTTAGAATCTCTGAAAGACCAGTTAGGGTTCCTAGTGACCAAATACTAGGTGGCCACTCCTTTACACAACACAAAAACAAAAAAAAAACCCAAAATCAATCGAGGGTCGCCGCTCCGCCGCGAGGGTGCGACAGGAATAGTGGAAGCACATGTATACATACACCACTACCAGCTTGGGGATTCATATGCTACTACTGCTAGAGGAAAGTGGGCTAATGGATCTGGTACTCCTCCTCGATCCTACACTTATAGTGATGCTTAACACTACTCGAGGAAAGAGATTTGGACACCTCAAGCTTCAACTTTCTCTCTCTTCCTCTTTCCTTATTTCTACTCCTTTTCTCTACTAATTTTCACCATAGTAAAGGTTGTGTTTCCTTGTTTATTTCCACCACGAGGAGGACCCAGAGCAGAGTTGATTGAGATGTGGAAGAGTTGCCATGTGTAAGGGCTATCTAAGGTTGTTGGTTATCGTTGGCTGGTTCAGTGGTGGAAGTCATTGTTTGTACTGATTGTGGTCTATTTTGAGAAGAAGCTAGTTGTTGAAGCTTTGTTGCTGCTATCGGCATGGCTAGAGGAGAAGAGGTAAAAATTATTTTCATCTATACAGGCTGCTGGTGTGGAGAGGGTGGTCACTAGCGTTTTGGGATGGCATTAGTAATTGTTGCTGGCTTGGGGAAACTCACCACCATTATCGGTGTTGAGGCCAGGAGAGGGACACAAGGCTATCGATTGGAAGGCTAGCCATGAAGAAGCCCAAAAGTAAGGGAAATTGAAAGTGATAATGAAATAAGAGAGTTAATCTCTGGTTTGCTTCTTTTTGGAATGAGAGAGCATGAGTGTCTCAGGTTTCTAATTGTGGGTAAATTGATTGTGTAAGAGAGAGATTGAGTTGTGGTTGTTAAGGCTAATTAAAGATGGGTTTTGTTTATATTGGTAAGGGCTTACAATCGAATGAAGAAGATGGTTGTTGTGGTTGTAATGGGACTAGGATGGTGATGCAGGTTTGTTTTGGTTTTAGTGGAGTTGATGGCTGGTCTCTTAAAAAAAATGTGAAAAGGAAAGCTATTGAAAATGGTGGTTTTGGATGCATTGTAATGAAAATAGAGAGCTTTGTTGTTCTTTCTCTTTCTTTTAACTAATGAGGAATGAGGGATTTGAAAGATGAAGCTTGGTTAAAAAAAAAAGGCTCTCTCGAAATGGTTGACTACTAGCTTAGTGATGTAAAGATAAGGTCTAGGTTTTCTTGCGTGTGTATATGAGAGTTGGAGAGAAGAGTGTGGAAAATCCTTTTTGGTTTTTTCCTTGTTTTTTGTTTTTAGTGATTTCTAGGAGAGAGGGTGTGATTATGTGTATGACTTCTTCTTTTTTGCTTTAACTAATTATTTTTTCTTTTGCTAATGTTTCTTCAAAATCCCCCCCTAAAAAAATCTATTTTTTTGTGTGAATTTCCCTTACTATTTATAGGTAAAATAATGTATCTTTTCCTCCTAATTGCTTAGTCCCCAAGAAAACTTAGTGACCAAGCAACTCAAAATCATTTTGATCTCTCATTTTGTTTTACACTTTTGATCATCTTGTCGAAATATTTTTTGTTTTTTTTTAAACAAGCAACGTTAATGTCTATTTACTGAGAAAAGTAAATCAATGATTTTGAAATGAACAAGTTAAAAGCTGAACGCGTTGAAAGGAAATGCATCACCATCTATTTAAACATTCCTAGTCAACCAAGACATCTAAAAGCAATCTTGAAAATATCTTCTTTAGCAATGAAGATCTGGTTATAATTAGAGTGGTCATCCATAAAACTGAGTATATTATTGCCAAATGTTGCATTGATCAGCATATAAACCATTAGCATAGGTTGTTCATTTTGATGGAGTAAAAAGATCTAGATTTCTAGAATATATGCATACTCTTAAGTTTCCATTTTTGTTGAAAACTAACATTATGTTGGATATTCATTCAACGTATCTTTCTAGCCTAAGAAATCAAACTTCAGTGAGCCATTTGATTTCTTCCTTCATGTGATTAACCATGTTTGGAGCCATTAATTTTAGAGGTTATCGGTATGGCATAAAATCAGGCTAGATTGGGAAAGGATGATCAGCCAAAACTTTATCTAAACCATACAATTTATAAGTGTGTAGTAATGCTACCAATTCTAGGTGAAATTTTTATTTCATACTTGCACTTATAAAGATTGATTTAAGCTCATCTTCAGTTTCAAAGTTAACTTTAATTAGCATATTCTAAACTTTAGCCTATCTATCAAACATATTTGGTGGTATTATAGGAAGACTTGTTATATTAAGTAGATTAATTTATGGTCTTGATCTAGTTCTATTAAATAAATCCTATTATATTCCCATTACACCTACAGGCTTCATCAAAAGCCTCAAAAAATGATATTAAGTCAAAATTACTCATTTAATCCTATGTTACATATTTTGGTCCATTTCTTTCCCATTGTAGGTTAGTTGGCCTAGCAAAATCTGTTATAAGTCACTTCATTCCTGTTATCTTCTTGCTAACAAAGAAGTCAATAGGGCAACCTATGTCATCTATGCCTATAAATTGGACTAGACCAACGTCATCATTATAAAACCATATGCTTGCCATCCTTATTCATTGTAAATGGTTTGTCATCTTCATAGGCTGTTTTAGTAGATCCGTTAGTAACCAACATCGAGGATGATGTAAATATAATGACATATATATATTAACGTGTATCCAATCTCTTCTAAGTAGAGCATTATAACTTGTCTTTGCTTCCACTGTAAAAAACAAAGTTGTACTAAAAGTTTTGGACTCAAAAATTAGGTTTACCTATAATATCCTCATGATGTCTTTTACACCTTTTATAAAATATAACATGACTACTTTTGATAGGATTATATAAGCCTTATGATGACCAACCTTTGTGATCAATGATTGCGGTATAATATTGAGTGAGACATCATTTTCAACTAGGACCCTTTGTATTGGTGAACATTGAGATTGGCTAAAATGTATACATGTTTTAAATAGCAACTCATAACAAATATTAGCTTATGGAAAATAATTTCAAGTTATTGTTCAAACACTACTTCAGATTGGTTAACTTCAATATTCTCTACCTTTTCTTTTACATTGTCTTCATAGTCATTATTAAAATAAGGAAATTGGTCAGGTTTTGCTTTAAATGAACATGAAAAAGTAAATATCATATTCATTAATGTAAATTTTTCATGGTTACTTAACTCTTCCTTAAAAGATTATTCTAGTTCCTTTTTCTTTAATGCATTTTTTTCTCCCATCTACTATATTAGGATTGTGAACTTTAGTTGTTCCTCTTCGACAAGTTTTCTATGGTCATCTAGGAGAGTTTTCGAACAATTTTCCATCATGCCATCATCCAAAAAACTTCAACATTGTCAATCAAATCGTTTTCATCTTATAATTGGTCTTCTGTTTTGTAGAGGGTATTTGTTGAAGCCTTCTCACAACTTGAAAGTTCAACACTTTTACTTTCTTTGAGCATTGTTATTATGATTTCTTGTCTAATAGGCACTTTCATTATCTTTATTAGGGTAACTTTAACATCTGCTCGCTTTTGTTTAAGAGCTAACACCATCTTCTACTCTTATTATATGACAAACAAGGACTTACACCAATGTTATGGTATTTGTCTTAGTTTTTCAAGCTCTTAAGATATTGGCTTGGTATTGTCGACAACTTTTTCCTATTGTTTAATTTATTGATCAATCCTTGCTTTCACCTTTACAACATATATTACATTTTAAACCTAAGATTGACTATTTTTAGAGCTTTTTTCCACTATTTTGGAAATGGCCTTATCTACCTTTCTAAAGATTTCTTCTAACATTTATGTCCTGATTAGATCTTGGTCCATTACAACCTTCCTAGAGTGGTTTTGTAGAGATTGAAGCCCTTTGCACATCTTTTTCCAAAACCTATAGCTACTTAGTGATTTTGGTTATAACAGAAATTATAATGGGATCAATATTGCTAGCTTGTGTAGGAACTAGAGAAATCCTATCAAATATTAACCCTTTAAGTGTACCTTTTTTAAGTAACTTAAATGATGCTTGAGGTTATTTCTTTTCAACCAATCTATTGCTCTATGCAATTTCAATTGCTTATTTCATAGGTAAAATATATGGTTGAGCATCATTTCCCTTTACCAAGGTGTTTTAGACGTTACATCGTTCTAAACTAGGCTTTGGATAACTGCTTTTATTTCCTTCTCCTTTTCAATTCTAGTGATAAAATCATAACTATTCTAATTTTATTTTAGAATTTTAATAAAGAGATAATAGTGATAAAGAAAAGAAAAACCAAAGTAAAAAAGAAAGAATTATTAATGAAATATAAGATAGACATCATTGAATTAAAACACCAAAGCATCCAATCTCACCATAACTTATCAATAATAACCTCTACAATAATGCTAGTTAAAAATAATTACCATGTTGACTGTTGAGATTCCTATCTAACAATTCTTATAAGCATATTAATTTTACTTTTATATTTTAACCTATCATATCTCAACATGAATTTAAATATACAAAATCACATTAAGTTTTATTGTCATAACCTTGCAAAGTGCATTGTCTATCTTCAGATTTCACTTAATTTATGGCATCACATAAAGCATGCATATGCACCTCCCTAGACACACACACACACACACACACACACACACACACATTGATGTCAATATAACCATTGAATCATTCAAATATTTCCTAGTTATTCAAAAGCATTAAGAATAATGATGAACACTCAACATTAGATAATTAAACTTAAAATAACATAATAGAATTAAAATATCATAGTTAGCCTACATCATAACCCTAGTAAAAGGATTTAGTTCATATAAAAAATAAACAAAAAACATGCTAGAAAATTCAACATTAAAACTGAAGAAAAAGAGATGAGGGAGAAACTAGGATGAAACTTGTCATTTCCAATGTCCTCTACACTTGGTGTTCATTGTTTTGCCTTTTTCTAGGCCTCTAATGTTGAGTTCTTGTTTAGTGAATGAATAATAAACGTCTTACTCCTATTGTTCTTTCTACCCTCGTTTTCTTATATACTCAACCTTAAGAAAAGTCACTTGGTGTTAGAAAAGATAGGAATTAAATCCATTTTGATTAGAGATTTTTTTGCTTTTTCAAACTAAATCTCTATATAACATCTTGTAATTTCTAAACATCATAATGTAATTTTGAGCCTTAATCTCAACAAAAAACAAGGTAACTTTTTTTTTTACATCATCAAATCCCATTCTTTAAGTCATTGAGAACTCTACTAGAATTCCAATAAAGTTTCCCCTAAAATGGACATTCCCAAGTTATTGACACTTATATACATGACAACATCACATACTCACATTGTCCATTCATCCTAGACTTTATCCATTCATAACATAAATTTAAGAGTAGACATCCTCTACTCCATCAAATCATTCATTTGATTCATATAATAAATATATTATGAACTCTTCAATAAGTAATATTATTATACAAGGGTAAATTGAAAATCAAATTACAATGTAATAATTGAAATCAAGAGTTTCCCCAAAACTAGACATTTTTAAGTTAATGATACCTGTATACATAATAACATCACATACTCACATTATCCAATCATCTTGGACTTTATCCATTCACAACACAAAGTCAAGAGTAGACATCCTCTACTCCATCAAATCATTCATTTGATTCACACAACAAATATATTATGAGCTCTTCAATAAGTAACATTATTATAAATTGGTAATTTGAAAATCGAATTTCAATGTAATAATTGAAATCAAAAGCTAAGTTACTTGCATAATAAATTCACATTTATTTACATTATAAATGGATCAACATCCTTTAATATTGGCAATTTCAAATTACATGTATACTTAATTCCTACGATCTTGTATGTAAAATTCAAGTGTGTGTGTGTGTGTGTATTATCAATATTATCTCACCATAAAAACATTAAGGAAGTTACAACACTTTTTAGATTACCCATATATGTATCATTTGTAACATTCCTTGAATAAATACATGAACCAATTTAATCTAAAGGACTAAGTTGCTCAATGACTCTTTCTAAAAATTTAAGTCTTCAAGGAAAAATACCTGCAACACATATAGGATCATAAAAATTCTATTAAGCATTTGCATCATCATAATTACTAAAATTTAACAACTATACAATTAAACCAATTTCTTTAACCTTTCTAATCCTTATATACATCATATCAATGATTCATATAAGCCCTCAAGATCATTTTCTTACTTCAAATATATTTATTTTATATATTCTTTCCACTTTTATTTTTTTATCAGGCTTATTTATTGTTTCATGATAGCGTTACTGATTTTTAATTTATGCCTGCACCTTCACTCTTGCTTTTATGTTATCATATCCTTTCTTATAGTTTATTCTTTATTATCTAACTAATTCTTTGGAATCTTTTTTTTTATTTTCTTTATTTTTTATCCATCAAAACCTATTACCGGTTTCGTCGTTCTTATGAATTTTAAACTAAAATTATAATTCATATAGGAACCTAATCCATACTTTTATACTTAGAGCACGTTTATTATCGTGTTTCAAAAAACGTTTTTGAAAAAAAAATTGAATTGAATTTTATTTTTTTCTTTGCTTCAAATTAATATTTTTTTATGTTTTTAGATCGTTTTGATGTGCTGATATCAAAAATAATTTCTAAAAAATAAAAAAAAAATTATTTTGATGTATTTCCTAGCAAAAAGCACTTTGAAAAGCAACGACTACCACACTCTCAAACACCCCTTTAATTATGGTGACCATTCTCTCCATTTCACATCATATTCTATATTATATATATCACTGACTCATTTTTCTTTTTATCCTGAGTTTATATTACTCATCGGGTTATTTTTACCTTTGGTCCTACCTTTACACAAAGGTTTGCTCTCTAACTATGTTTGACAATTATAGCTGACATATTATAAAGTAAAACAAATATCTAGGTGTCCTTATACCCCCTATATATTTAGAGGCTTTGTAATCGAGATTGGTAAGTTAAGTTGCCTAATAGTAAAAAAAAATTGTGTTTGATTTCAACATTGGACAACTAATACTAAAATGGATGTAACTTCTTTTAGAGAACTTGGAATTGACAACCATAAAATTTTCCATAAAATAGACTTTTAAAAATCTCCAAGAAAATATAGAATGTAATCTAGTTCTTCTTAAACTTATCCAATTTAATTTGTAAATTTGACCCTTTTGCACAAATTGATTGTATCAAGTTGTCGACTTATAGCTTACATTTCTTTTGATGTAGATTGATTTTGTCCAAGTGATAAACATAAATATTGTATCCCATTGATTTATTTTTTCAATAAAATAGGATAAAATGATTTTTCTAACTAGAAAGAAAGTTATTCTCAAAATATTAAGATATGTTCTAAAGAATCTAAGAAGAGCAATTTCCTAAAGTAGAATACAAAAATTACATGCTTCTTCATATGTATCTTTTCTTTTCATTTTCTTTCGGTTTTGGCAATTATATAATATTATTTTTTTATTTTGATTTTTCTCCAAATATATCTTTTTTTCTATATTATCAACTGAAACCTAACACAAAGTCAAAATAAATAAAATTATATCTAAATACATGAAAAACATGAAAAAGTAATAACTAAACAAACCAAAAATAGTTGTGAAGTATGTATATATTTTGAGCTCATCAAGTTTCCCTAAACTTATTTTTTGTTTGTCTTGAAACAAATATTTAAATCAATACAAATTTCAAAAATTTATCAATGAATCTCAAACAAACAATCAATTCAAAGAAAGAAATATTAGTTGGACTCCATTTATTTTAGTTATAAAAAATATACTACTTCAATTTTAAGAAATTATTTGTTATTTTTATTCTATGTTTTTCAAATCAACCATTAAGAATTCTTAAGCTTTTCTAGCTCTCAAGACTTCTAAACTTAAAAACAAACTCAAACTTGATAGTTTACAATTCTTTCAACCTATACAATGCCTTAGGCCATTTTCCTACCTTAGTAACTTTACTCTTAATTATAAATCAATCACCTTTTTTATTGTCTCTTATCATGACTTTTAGAACTCCATCATCTTAAACTTTCTAAATGATTCATATACCGAGCTTTCATTGTCATTACTTTCAAACTAGTTGTTTCATCCTTACTTGAACCATGAAGTTATAGGACAAGAAACATCAAAAGTACATATTTAAGATTTTATTTAATTCTTTGTCATTTTTTTTTCTTGGAACCATACATGTGCGCTCAGAGTTTTAAGAATATGTAATAGCACAACTGTTTTTTTGTTATAGCTAATATAAACATAAAATTCAAGGTATATGAAACATGGTTTAGCCAGAAAAACAATTAACTATCTCATCCTTGTTTGCAATTAAGTTTATAATCTTGAATAACTATCTAATCACTTAATAATTATTTTTACAAAAAAGACAACATGAAGATCACTCTAAACAACTCAAATATGAAATAATTAACTATATAAATACTAAATGTATGCATCATCGCGATGATTGTCCTCTTAGATTAGGATTTTTTAATGTGTGAAGAACCAGAAATTATTGTCCTTTCTAAAATTTAAAAGGTTTGGAGCCGTCACCTAATATTCTAGTCACTAGAAACCCTAACCGGTCTTCAAAGTCTAGGTAAATAGACAAGTTGTGTATAAGAAAGAAAATATCACTAATAATACATTTCACGTAAGGTAAGTTGTATTGTTTATTTTTCTGATTATTACTAAGGCTTTGTTTTTTTTTTTTAACCATTGATTTGTCTATTGGTTAAAGTATATCCACTTTAGTAAGATGAATCATAACTTTATGGGTCAAGCCTAGCCATTCTAAAGTTAAAATATATTTTATTATATTTTATATTTTTGTTTCCATTAGAAATACATCTTATGTATAAGTCCAAAATTCTCAAATATTAAAAATAAACAAAATGAGAGAGGGGAGGGGGTAATTTTATTTATTATCGGCTTGATATTTTTTAATTACTGGAAATACGTATTACGTGTAAGTTTATAAATATTTATATTAAAAATAAAAAATTAATTTTTATAGTGTTTTTGAAATTTAGACTAAATCCTAATGGATATTTACAAACTAGTTGTAAAATCCATTAACTGATATTTCTACAAAGAAAATGAAGAGAATATTTTTTATTTTACAAAAGTATGTATGATAATTACCTTAGACTTAAAATATAAATCTATTTTTTTAAGAAGGATTTTTATTGTTGTTGTTGTTGTTTTTTATGTTTTTTAAGAAGGATTTTTATTGTTGTTTTTTATTTTTTTTAAAACTAGTATATTTAACACTAGAAATGTACCTTACATATAAGTTCACAATCCCAAATATGAAATATAAAAGGCTAAAAATTGTATAAAATGCCCAAAAATAATTGCAAAATAGTCCTCTAAAAATTATAAAAACAATTAAAACTAAATTAAGGCATGTTTGGCAAAAAAAAAAAAAAAAACAACAGAAAAGAAGGTTGTAAAATGTGTCAACTATTTTAATTAGGATATCAACTCAAAACAAACTATTTATTCATCATCCATCAATTCAATATCAACCAACACCAAAAATCAACTTGAATTTTGTTAATTTCATGAACATCATTCAAATCCCCTACCAATTAAAATAAATCAACATAACCTAAGAATAACCCATGAATCAAGAATTAATATTCAATTAGCAATCACAACTCTAAGAATAAACTCACAAACCACCACAAAACTATCAAATAATCTTAAATCAAAACACACAACAATCTAAATCAACAATGTCCAATCAATCCAAAAATAATACACGCAACAATGAGCATTTTGTCCCAAATTTTTACAACATTCATACAATTTATCAAAAAGCAATTTGAGGTTATGGATCGACCTTCTGAGATGGATGGTGTGTCTGGAATCTACTGAAATCAAGCTAGAGAGTTGCTGGAACAGTAGCGGTGCATGCACACACGTCACTGCCACTAGTGATGCGTGGGTTCATGCACCCCCACTGCTAAAAGAGGGTGAGATGGTGGATCCGAAGCTTCACTATCTCCTCTTATTCCTATATTGGCGGTGATGTCCACTACTACTCGAGGGAGAAGATCTAGCCCTCTAAAGCTTTGGTCCTCTTGGTTTTTCTCATTCTCCTTTAATTGTTTTCTATTGTTTTATCTTCTCGATCTCCATCCTCTTCTTTTACCCGATTGTTGTTGTTATCATTAAAGGAAGATGGTGTGGTGCTGCTCACGGTGATTGTTGTGGACAAATAGAGAATAAGGAGATGATTCAAGAGGAAACAAATGACAGCTTTGGGTAGAAAATAGATGTGATGACTGGATCTCATAGTGGTTGTTGCTGGCACTTCGAGTAGAACTCTCAATTGGTGAAGTAACAGGTAGAAGATGTCGCTATTGTGGTGGCTGACATGATGCTACTCATGATAGCTGGTACAATGGTCAATGGGGAGAAGATTGTGAGGTTAGAGAAAGGTAAGATTACTTTATGTATCTTTCTTTTTCTTTTTCGAGAGTGACAATTAGGAAAAGATAAGTGGGATAAAAAAGTAGAGTTTTTTGTGAGGTCTTTTAAGGGAGAAAATGTTATGGTCTTTTTTTTTCTTTGTGATGGAAGCTAAGATCAAAGAAAGAGGTTCACATTTTTTTGTTTTCTCTAGAAAGAAGGTATTTTTTTGTTTATTTTTTTTAATGAGTGTTGGTGAGTGTGTGTGTGTGTTGGATAGTGTGAGGAGAGAGATTTTTTTTTCTTTGCTTTTTAGAGGGAGAGAGGGGTAAGGGCAACAGGTCTACGCTTGGTTTTTTTTTTTGTGAGAGAGAAAATGTTATGTTTTTTTATGGATCTATTTTAGTGAATAATGCCCCTTTTGTTCTAAATTTTCTTTCACTATTTATAGGCAAAATAATTTTGTCACTTTTTTCTAATTGTATGATCCCCATGTAACTTGATTTTATCTTAGTCCCTCCATTTTCTTGCTTTATGTTTTAGTCCTTTTGTCCTATTTTCTTATTTTTACATTTTGCTTATTTTTATCTTTTTTAAAAAAAGAAATGTCAACGTCAACTCAATGAGAGAAATTAATCAATGATTTTGAAATGGGTGTGTTAATAGTTGAATGCATTAAATTTTTTTTTTTTTTGGATTTTAGATTCTTTCAAAAAGATGTTGAAAATGATGAAAACAACGCGAATGCGTTAAAATATTTTTTTTGGATTTTTTTTACTTTTTCACTATTTTTGAATTGTTTTGAAAAGTATTTTAAAAATGGTCAAAATTAGGTTATGAAAATTCCATTCTCTTTATAATACTTACTGTATAAAGTCTTTTAAGGAACTTTAGAAAGTAAATTTGTAAGGAAAAGAAAAGGTGTGAAAGCCTTTCTAGGTTGGGAGAAAAATCCATAAGGGAGTTTTGATATTAACAAATCAAAAGGTGGTTATCTTTGTGGATGTTTCAAAACTTAATTATTTTAAAATTCAAAGGTTTTCTCTTTGTTTTCAAAAAAGGTATTGTAATGACGTTGCTGAGGCGAGGGCCCTATATTCAGCTTCTGTGGAAGATTTGGTGATAGAGTGTTGTTTCCTTGTGCTCTATAAGATGGGACAGTTGCCAAATAATATGAGATAGGCAGAGGTTAAATGTCTGTTATCTGGATCTGCACGCCAATCTGCATTTGAATATCCAGAGAGCTGAGGATTGTTAGAGGGAGTGAGGGAGATCTCGTGATTAATTGTGCCTTTGAGATATTAGAGCACTCATTTTGCTGAAGTCCAGTGAAGTTGGCTTGGTTGATGCATGAATTGAGCAAGTTTATTTATGGCAAAGACAATATCAGGCCGGGTGACGACTAGGTACCGAAGGGCTCCTATGACCCGTCTGTATTGCTTCTGATCTGCAGAGGAGTGACCATCATTGAGTTGAAGTGTTGGTTTGGTGGCAAGTAGAATGTGAACAGGTCTGGCCGGGTGACTTGCTCATTTAGTGAAAAATATCTTGGATTTTTCATAAATAATTTGTGTTTGGGTGACCTGTCCATTGTGTGAAAAGTATCTAGGGTTTTTCATGAATAATTTGTATTTGGGTGACCTGTATATGGTTTGTGATCGGATAACCTGATCACGGTCTCTAATCAGGTGACGTCCTCGTAGTTTATGATCAATAAGTTTTCATGAATAAGAATCGTTATATTGTCACATGTGGTGCGGTCCACGGTGATTGTCCTCCTATGTCACTTTTTTTTTGTAACATCCCCTTATCCGGGATAAAACACCAATCACATATCAAATGGAAAACAAGGTTTTTTTATACAGTTTTCATATAAAAGTCTACTGAAATTTTGATAAAGTCTCCTCTATATCGGGAGGTTTCAAGTTATCGACATATAACCTGTCTATACTTCTAATATCCCACATCTCATAACTCAATCACAACCCAATCATCCTGGATCTCAATCTCACAAACATAATCATCATCACAACCACAATATTTATAACATACATTGAACAACATATGTCATTATAGAGGAATAAATGACATAAACACGCATACATGGAACATGATTATATGAATTTCAGAGTTAAGTTCATCTATTCAAGTTTAAACATTAATTATACAAATGAAGTTATATAAATGTTTTAATATTACAAAATACAAGGATATACTCCCTAGAACTAGATAACAAAAAGAGAACAAAAGCTAGGATCTACCCTGTCGTGCATGCGATGGTCCTGAAATAAAATACATATTATTGAAACATAAATACCACAATAAGTATAGTAACACAAATATCCAACAATTTAAAAAAGCAAACATATATTCATATTATATTCACTTTTCCCCTTTTGTTTCCATTCCAACTCTTTCCATTCAACTACTAAAACTGTTTCATCTTCCATTTTCAACTTCCATTCAAGATTCCATAACTATTTTCACCTAACACATTACCGATACCAATTTCACCGGTATCATCATCACCCTGTAGGCATGCATAGCAAGCCCCTTACCCGGGACCCTAACATACACTAAATATATGCTAGCCAATACATGGTGATCCCCTTAACTGAGATCCTAACATACACTAAATGTATGCTAGTTGATGCATGATGATCCCCTTACCCGGGATCCTAACATACATTAAATATATGTTAGTCGATACATGGTGATTCTCTTATCTGGGATCCTAATATACACTAAATGTATGCTAGTTGATGCCCCATAAGCATCGATGCAGGGTGATTCCCTTACTCGAGATCCTAACATACACTAAATGTATGTTAGTCCATGCCCCATAGGCATCGATGCATAATGATCCTCTTACCCGAGATCCTAACATACACTAAATGTATGCTGGTCCATACCCCATAGACATCGATGCATGGTGATCCCCTTACTTGGGATCCTAACATAAAATAAATGTATGCTAGTCTATGCCACATATCACATTTCTCATATTTTCTATGTCAGCAATACTTCCATCACTTGGAAATTCACACGAAATACCATTCACCTTGAACACATATATATTCGGGATACTATCCGAAATAACAACATCATTACGCAAACTTTTATTCTTCCATATAATATCCAACATTCACTAATTCACATTACACATCAATAACATATTAAATCATAGAATTTAACTAGAAAGCATAGGTGTGGATCACCTACCTTCAGTAGAAGCTCTACTCGTGTTCCCCTACTGCTACTGCTGCACCACATTTGTGGTCCCTCCTGAAATCACAGGTATATCTCATAAATTATCTTCATTCAATGATACATTTCATAATAACCATATTAATAACCAATATAGGTCATTCTTTCAATTATCCTTTTCTTTATATTTTACGTTTTTCTCATTTCACCCATTAATATCATCATTTTTTGTCCGACCATAGTTATCATTACAAATTTCCATTTCAAACATGGCTCATTTCTTTTGGAAGCTAAGATGTAATATCACATATTCCCAGAGGGAAGGGACCCAATTTTCACCCTTAACGCGTCTAGATAGTCGTTTTAGCGACTTTCCTAATCTGCCAGCAAAGGTCACATTCCGACCTCTCCTCAGATGTTTAACTATATTCAAAGTTCTAGGACTCTGTTTCAAGCGAGGTTAGTTTCGTTAGAAAGATAAGACATGGGGCTACAAGTTCTTTGAAGGGACGAGATCCCAGTTCTGCCTCCAAGACACTCTAAATTACTCATTAACAAATCAGACCTACTGTTCTATAGGGTTTGTCATGACCCAGTCTTGGTTGGTGACCCATAACTGGAGTTATATAGCTCCAAATTAAGTAAGACCAAATTTTTTTAGTTAGTCAACATCCAAAACTACATATCCTATGAAGGAACCTGATCCTAATTCCCTCATCCTCCTACTCGAATTCTCTCCGAAAGTCAAGAGACGAATCTGTCCAGATTCGTCAACCTTTTCCATTTACACTTAAAATTCACAATTCAACTTTTCCTCTTTTATCTCAACCCTAGCCATATCACATACCATATAAGAGTGTAAAAAAAAACTTTATTTCTACACATTTGTTTCCTTATCTCATTCCACTTGTTAAGAGACATATATTATCATTTTATAAGATCACAAGTACACAAGAATCATTTTTTCTTCCTTCCTTTATAATATGGCCAATACATAGGACACACACATTCACACACACCCATGAATGAGGCCTTTCTCTTCCTCTTTTCTTCAACATGGCGGAATATAGGCCTCATAAATTTTCAAGCATTATTTTTTTGTGTTTGTTTCCGTTCCTCTTATTACCAACTTGTTAACTACATGGTACAATTTACTTTATCCAATCAAACTCAAGATAACACAATTAAGCACATTCAAAAGAATTATATAAATGAGATTATAACTCTTGAGTATTATCATACTTTAACACACATAGAACATGTACTAACCTTTCAAGGACCCAACACTAAAGGATTTGACATTTATTCTATAAATTTCCAACGATAATTACAAGTTTTGTTTTCCATTATTATGTCATTGCACCACACAAGACCGAAACTTATCAAGGCTACGTTTATAAGTTTTCCTCAAGCAAGTCACACCATTATTCTTATGAGAATTTCAAGCTTTCAACATAGAATCATGCTTTACATCATTACTCCACTAAACAAGCATATGGTCGAATTAGGGTGGCCATTTTCTTCAATTTCTTTCATTTAACCTCTTTCATTTAACCTACAAAAATCTCATGTTCACAATATACCAATCATGTTATACAACAATTCAATACTACTTTCAAGTCATGTCCATGTACACTTGTTTAACACACATAATTTCTTTCTTTCATTTCTTTGTTTTGGCCGAACCCTCTAGCTCCCTTTTCACCCATTTCATTCATGAAATCCTTGGATTGTACTCACTAAAATTGTATGTTAACATGAATTTATTACCTATACTTCATCATCAACAACTAAACCAGTAGCTACCGTACCTTTTAAAAACCTCTTTATCACCATCAACAATAATCTCTGGTTTCAACCCAAAGCTAAATCATACCCGAAGACAGCCCCTCTCTTCTCCATTTTAAGTGAAACCATCACCTTCTAATTTTCAACCTCACACCAATGTCTGGTAGTCCTAAGCACAACAAAAAATCAATAGCTCCTCAGCCTTCCTCCACCACTAGCGTTTCCATCCCTTCTCCTTCAGCCAACATTCAGCCACCACCATCAACCCAACACCATTTCCTTTTTTTTTTTTCCCATCATAGCAGCACTATTAGCTAGCTTTCCTCCTCAGCATCAATTTTTCCTCAGTGCCTATGGTTCCACCATGGGCCACCATATGCATCATCTCTCCGCTAACAGACCCCTCTCCTTTCCATTCCACTGGCCAGCTTTTAATTTCATCGGGGCTACCTTGTTATATCTCCATCGTAACTAAGGGCTACAACAAAACCAACATAGCTTTCCAGCAGCTTCAAGGTAGCAGAACCAAGTTGAGAGCAACATATGAATGACAATAGCAACACGTTTCTTTTTCAGAAATGTCTTTGGTCTTTATTGAAGGACATTGAATCTCACCACCAGCCAAATAAAAAGAGAAGATCTAGTAAAGAGAGAAGCAAATTTGTAGATAAGATGAGAGATAGAACCAAAGCATTGCTATGCATTTTTCTTTGTTTTGCAGAGATGGCGGTGGTCCTTATCGCCAATGCAGGAAGAAAGAGCACAAGGAGATCAAACCGATCCATCCATTTTTTGTCTTCACTGGTGATGATGTATGAACGCACGTGCCATCAATGGTGGCAATGCATGGGACCTACACACTGCCACTGCTCCTCCACTTTTCAAAGTCTTCCAGCACTGGTTCTTTGGTAACGGAAGCCTTTCCAATTGATTCCCACCTCATAAAGTCTATTTATAACCCTAAATTGCTTTTTTGACAAATTGATCAAATTGATAAAATGTTATGAATTTTGGGACAAAACCTCATGTATAAATTTTATGCTATTTGGATTTTGTTTGATTTGAAATGATATGTATTTTGATTTAAGATGATTTGATAATTTGTGTTGGATTGTGATTTTATTTTTTTAAGTTATGATTGATAATTGAATATTGATACATGAATTATGCTTGGGTTTGTGTTGTTTTGTTTGATTTAGTATGAGATTTGAATATAATTCATGAAATTAACAAGATTTTATGTTTTATTGTTGGTATGTGTTGGATTATTAAGCTGGCGAGGGATGAATGAATAGTTTGTTAAGTTGATACCTTGATTAAAATAGTTTAATTAAAACATGTTATTGTGTTTTGCTAAACATGGTCTTAATCTAGTTTTAATAAATTTTCAAAATCTTTGGAAGATATATTTAGCAATAAATTTTGATTTCCCCATATTTTTACCCTCTTGTATTTAATTTATGAAATTATAACCTACACACAATATACTTTTTTGGTATTAAATAAATCAGTTTCTTTCCGTAAAAAAAATAAAATCTTTCTTTCAAAAATATAATTTTATTATAAATTGCATTTGGTCAAATCTCTAAAAAATATTATATTTGCATAAATAATATAAAACAAAATACACGACATAATTTAGCAATTTTTAAATACAAAAAATTCAAGAAAAATAGTTTTGTTTACATCTTTGCATGCATCTCAAAACACCGGTTTATTAAAGACATGAGAATTTGGCTTACATCTCAAAACACCAAAAACAATATTTTGTTTATTTTAATATACAAGATTATGAACTTATACATGAGACCTATTCTCGATATTAAATAAAAAGAAATTTTTTTATTTTATGTGTTTTGACTTTAAAATGGTTAGACTTGACCTCTAAAGCTATGGTCCACTATATTGGGGTGGACATGTTTTAATAATTAAACAAACCAATGGTTAGAAAACACAACAACGCCTTAGTTTATATAAGATAGATAAACAATGCAACTTACCTCAGATAAAGTGTACTAGGGTTGATACATCCTCCCTAAACACAATCATTCCTCTTATCTAGACTCTAAGATCGGTTTGGGTTACTAGTGACCAAAATACTAGGTGACGATTTCATCTCGCTTTTTTTACTTATAAATAACAAGAATTCCTTGTTTTTCCACCCATATCTTGAAGATCCTTGTAAACCTTGACATATTTAAAAAGAGAAAGAAAACATTGTAGTGGTTTTGGTAGAACAAGAGAAAGCAATGTTGAAATAAATTTTGATGATTGGGTAAAAAAAGGGAGAAGAAAGTTAGTAAATAAGTAAATAAATAAATAATAATAATAATAATAATAATAAATAAATAAATAAATGACAATAATATTAAATAAAAAAGAGGGAAATAAACCGTTAGGTTTCTTTAATAGAGTGGGAGGTTGATTATTCATAGTGGGGAAATGGATTGACAAAGGAGAAACCATTCTGTACATTCTCTTTACTTCTTAAAAAATAGATTGAGAGAATTAGGGAAAGTGAGATTCTAACAGTGAGTGAGGGAGAGAAGGTTTAATTGAAGATCAAGTCTTGAAGGAAGAAGAAAGAATAAGAGTCATGGCTAAGAAGGAAAATCTAGGGAGAAAAAAAAAAGATTGGTAGAAGCATAAATCAAAGGGTTCAATCACTTCAAAATCTTAAGTAAGTGCTCTAAACAATAGAATTATAACCAATTATGTGATTCTTGAATAAAAAAATGAAAACCCTAAAATTTGTGAAATTAGGGTTTATATAGAATTTGGGTGAAATTGTTAATTCTTGAGAATCTTGGCATGGGATGATGATTATAAGTTATTTATGAAATAAATTTCCATGAATTGAGAAGAAAACTCTAAGGAATCTTAACCTATAGGTTCAACCAATGATAATTTTATGGGGGGGGATGTTCTTATGTTAGATCATGTGTTTTTAGGCCTACCATCATCATATAAAAACAATAGAATGGGTTTTTGTATGCTAATTTGAGAAAGATGAGAAAAATCTCAATTCTTGAATTAGGGAAGTGAGATTCTAACAGTGAGTGAGGGAGAGAAGGTTTAATTGAAGATCAAGTCTTGAAGGAAGAAGAAAGAATAAGAGTCATGGCTAAGAAGGAAAATCTAGGGAGAAAAAAAAAAGATTGGTAGAAGCATAAGTCAAAGGGTTCTATCACTTCAAAATCTTAAGTAAGTGCTCTAAACAATAGAATTATAACCAATTATGTGATTCTTGAATAAAAAAATGAAAACCCTAAAATTTGTGAAATTAGGGTTTATATAGAATTTGGGTGAAATTGTTAATTCTTGAGAATCTTGGCATGGGATGATGATTATAAGTTATTTATGAAATAAATTTCCATGAATTAAGAAGAAAACTCTAAGGAATCTTAACCAACCAATGATAATTTTATGGGGGGGCGGATGTTCTTATGTTAGATCATGTGTTTTTAGGCCTACCATCATCATATAAAAACAATAGAATGGGTTTTTGTATGCTAATTTGAGAAAGATGAGAAAAATCTCAATTCTTGAATTAGGGAAGTGAGATTCTAACAGTGAGTGAGGGAGAGAAGGTTTAATTGAAGATCAAGTCTTGAAGGAAGAAGAAAGAATAAGAGTCATGGCTAAGAAGGAAAATCTAGGGAGAAAAAAAAAAGATTGGTAGAAGCATAAGTCAAAGGGTTCTATCACTTCAAAATCTTAAGTAAGTGCTCTAAACAATAGAATTATAACCAATTATGTGATTCTTGAATAAAAAAATGAAAACCCTAAAATTTGTGAAATTAGGGTTTATATAGAATTTGGGTGAAATTGTTAATTCTTGAGAATCTTGGCATGGGATGATGATTATAAGTTATTTATGAAATAAATTTCCATGAATTAAGAAGAAAACTCTAAGGAATCTTAACCAACCAATGATAATTTTATGGGGGGGGCGGATGTTCTTATGTTAGATCATGTGTTTTTAGGCCTACCATCATCATATAAAAACAATAGAATGGGTTTTTGTATGCTAATTTGAAGAAAGATGAGAAAAATCTCAATTCTTGAATTCTAAGGTCATGCAAGAATTAGGGAACATCATTGATCCTTTGAAATTGAATTAGTAGATAAGTTTAGAATGTGTAATGAAGAAAAAGAAACAAGAGAATTGAACAAAAACCTAGGGAAATAGGCATCCCTAAGTTCGACCAAGGGAAGAAATGGTGGGGAGAGGTTCTTAATTGATTCTTGTGTGTAATTAGGGAAGTAGACATATCAAGAAAGTAGGGAATTTAAGTTAATTTGCATTAAATCTTGATAAAAGATTGAGTTTCATAAATTCTTGAATTTTAAGGTTTTGAATATATTGAGGAAAATAATAACCCCTAATGAAATATTATGAATAGGGAATAGAATTAATCCCTAATGAAGTATTATGAAAAGGGAATAGAATTAAGTGTGAAGATTTGATCTTAAAAGAAAAACTCTTGATTTTAAGGGAGGGAAGAGTTTGGCCAAATGACGGGATTCTTGAATGATGTAAAATGATGAAGTTCTTGAAATTATTGAATTCATGTTGATAAAGGTTCTTAAAAAGTTTTGTATTAATGAAAGAACTTTTGTAATTGTGTAGAATAAATGGATGTATTGAAATAATTTAGGGGCTGATTTGAATTACAATATTTGAAAGGGTGTAAAAGTTGTTATTAATGAGCTTTAACATATAATTTTATGATGTGTTGAAACCCCAAAAAGGTGGAACATGGGTTGCTAAAACAACCCCAAGATTAAAGGAAAAAAATAGCATTAGAGGGACATAATTTTTTAGAGATTTTGGGGCTGCTGTAACAGCCTTAAAAGTCTATGTTTAGGGGGGCTAAATACCCCTCTAAAATGATAACAAGGGAGCTCGAGTGAAAACTTTAAGTGTAAAGTTGTTTAGGGATCAAAAGTGTCTCCAAGAGACTAAAGCAAGGTTGTCATGACAACCCTATTATTGGCTATTAAGGGGTTGATTTGGGCAGCCCTGAAAACATAAATAATGGGAAATTAGAGTCTTGTATAAAGTAATTAAGGTTAGGTAAGTTTAGGTTAAGATATTAGCTAGGAAAAGTCTACATGATTCGGGTTAATGGGTGGTCATGTGAACATGAAATAATGATCTAATTTAGATATGAAAATTGTGCATGCGATTGTATAATAATGCTTGTGAGTTGATAAGAATCATTGAAAAAAAAAATGAATATGAATGTAAAGAATAATGAGATACAATTCTTGATATTAAGAAATAATGTTTAATGATGGACTTGTGTGAAACACGAATTGCGTGACCACAAACTAGTAGAACAGGACCACTAAGAGAAGCAAGTAGGTGTTTACTACCTCATTTCTATCTTTTAAAAAAGATATTTATATTTTGAAATCTATTATTATTATTATTATATGAAGATGTATGAAAGTGAGCATTAAAGTATTCATAGAATTGGAACAAGGCTGAACATGACAGTATGGTGTTATGGGTAAATATGGTGAAATCATATGTGGTTATTATTGTTATTATCATATTGGATAAGGCTAATTCAAAGAGATAAAATAGCTGGTCATATTAGTGGGGGCAAATACATAATAGATAGCCACATGTAGGGGGGCGGGGGAAATATAACTGGCCACAAGAGTGGGAGCAAAGTGGTTAATGGCCGGCCACATGAGGGGGCAAATGTATATAATAGTCTGCCACAGGAGTGGGGGCAAGTATAGCTCATAGCTGACCACATGTATGGTGGCAAATGTAAATTTTAACATTCACTTTGGTGAGAGTTGAGGATGCTAGAAAAGGGTTGACGAACCGAATATAAGAAATTTAAAGTTTTCATGACTTGGTATTGTACTAATGGATAATATCTTTTTGTTAGAAATTAACAATAATAGTGAATATATGTATTTCATTTCTTGTGATTGATTATTTTTGCATATATTGTTTTCTTTCAAGACCTTCTCATGCCTACCATGACTAGAGGATCATCTGCTTGATTTTAGTATTTAGATTTTGGATTTCCAAATGTTTTCTCAAGCATTGTAATAAGGTGTTAGAACCATTAAACTATGTTTTATTTTAGAGTTAAACCTATGTTTTTAGTTAATCATAATGTTTTTATGTATACTTAAAAGTGTTTGGCTACAAGGTATTTGTACATGTTTCTAGAGATGAAATGTCTAATATTGACAGTAAGACTAAGTAATGTGTTTTCTTGGGCTCTAAAGATGACAAGTTTGGTTATAGGTTAAGAAATCTAAAAGAGAAGATAGTTGTTAAAGATAGATATGTAGTCTTCTTTGAAGATCAAACCATTAAAGACTTTGAATAAAAAGAGAATATATAATATACTAATTTTGTTCCTGCTAGTTTGGATTCAAGACTTACTCCACAGTTACCTTTGATGTTTTTTAATAATAAAGGAGATATGTAAAATTATAATAATGGTGGTTTTCCCTTTAAGCTATAAATTAATGATCCTTAGCCAGCTAATGATGATGATGGTGATATTATTCCTAAACATGTTATTCATAAAGCTCTAGATGAGCCACAATTAAAAATGTCCACTAGACCTCATAAGCTTTCACCATATATTCTCCTTGTGAGTATGTGTTGGTTACTAATGGGGGAAAACTAGAATGTTTTGATAAAGCTATGTCACATGCGAAGAAAAATGAATGGCTAAAAGCCATGCAAGAAAAGATGAAATCCTTTCATGAAAACCATAATTTTAAGTTAGGAAAGTTTTCCAAAGGCAAGAGAGTACTCAAGAACAAATTAAAGTTTAGGTTGGAAATTGAAGAAAAATGCTCACAACCAAAGTATAAGGCAAGATTGGTTATGAAAGGTAGGGTATTGATTTGATGAAATATTTTCACTTATGGTCAAGATGTCTTCAATCCAAGTTGTGTTTGGTTTAACTATTAGTTTGAATCTTAAAGTTAAACAACTTCATGTGAAAATTGCTTTTCTCCATGGTGACTTAGATAAGGAGATCTACATGAAGTAGTCTAAAGAGTTTGGATTGAAAGGCAAAGAGCAGCTAGTTTGTTTGCTGAAGAAGAGTTTGTATGGGTTGAAGCAAGCTCCAAAATAGTGGTACAAGAAGTTTGATTCTTTTATGATGTAGCATTGTTATGGTAGAGCCTTAACCTGTCTGTCTCGGTGTATTTTATATGGTACGAACAAAATAACCGTATCTTCTGCCAACATTTCCAGCCATCTCAGTTTGTATATGAGGACATCATCCAACTAATCTGAACACATCTGATAAGCTATGATCACAAGTGTACCATCCCAACTTTTATCCTAAACTCCTAGGACCTACAAGAGCCTTAGCTTCATGCCACTTCTCCCCCCTGTAATTTAATCTAAAGAGTTGGCTTTTGGTTTCCAGTCAACTAGCCTCTTAATGTAGCTCCCTCTGTCTTTTATTTCCTTTTCCTTTGTTGTATTCATTTTACCTTCGTTTTCTCTTTTTTCTTGTATCCTGTGGGGTTTACCCCTCTTTTTTTGGTCCTCTTCTTTTAATACATTTAATCTTTTCCAAAAAAAAGTTATGACATAGCCATTTTTGATCATTATGTGTTTATAAAAAGATTTCCTGATGGTAACTTCATTGTTTTCACTCGTTGGCTATAATGCTAAAAAGATTTAGAGTTTGAATGGAGAGTTAAACAAGTCTTTTTCAATGAAATACATAGGACTAGTAAAACAAATTTTTAGCATGAAGATTACTCGTTATAAGAAAAATAAGAAACTTTGGTTATCTCAAAATAGATATGTTTAGAAGGTACTTGAGAGATTCAACATGACTAAATCCAAACCTGTTTGTTCTTTATTTACAAGTCAGTTTAAGCTCATTTTTAAACAATTTCCTTTTAAGTGATGAAGAAATAAATGAGATAAAAAAAGGTTCATTATGTATCTACAATTGATTGCTTGATGTATGCCATAGTTTACACATGGCCATATATAACTCCTGTTATTAGTGTGGTCAATTGGTTGGTAAAGAACATTGGTCAACAATGAAATGGATACTTATGTATCAATTGGTTGGTAAAGAACATTGGTCAACAATGAAATGGATACTTATGTATCTCAAAGGTACTTCTAGTTTTAGTTTACATTTAGTAATGGTAAACCTATGCTAGTGGATGCATAAACACATATATTGTTGATAATGTTAATTCTAGAAAGTATACATCGAGGTATCTAATGACTTTTGCAAGGGCAGTTTCATGGAAATTAAGGTTACAAATATGTGTTGTATTATTCACTACAAAAGCTAACTACATTGCTTTTACTGAAGAGGATAAAAGTTGTTATGGAAGAAGTTCTTACATGAACTTGGTCTAATGCAAGTGAATTTTGTGTTGCGCTGTGACATATAAAGTGCAATCTATCTTAGTATGCATCATACTTTTCACTCTCGATCAAAACAATTTGAGATTAGATACCAATGGATTCAAGATGTTATGGAGAATAAGTACTTTGTTGTTAAGATGATCCATACGAATGATAATATATCAGATAGGATAGCCAAGCTTCTAGTGAGAGAGAAATTTGAGTTTTGTAGAAAGCAAATGAACTTAGTGAAGCTCACCAAATTAAAGCTTATGGAAGAAGTTCTTACATGAACTTGGTCTAATGCAAATGAATTTTGTGTTGCGCTGTGACATATAAAGTGCAATCTATCTTAGTATGCATCATACTTTTCACTCTCGATCAAAACAATTTGAGATTAGATACCAATGGATTCAAGTGTTTTGTGAGTATGCTTTTCAACTCCTTCTAATTAATCTTATTGTATTTCAGGAATACATTATTCTTGATGATTTATATATTGTTACCTTTAATTTGAGCTAAAAAATAACACTTTATAATCTCATTATTTGTGAAAGTGGAAATTTTAGATAGATTACGGTTATGTGATTTTCGTCAAGCTTTCCAATAAAAAAAATTTAGTGTTGATTGATTGGTTAATTTTATTTTATTGACTGTTTGATTATATTTTAATTATATAAAAAGAAAACAAAAATTAGAACTTGTAGATGATATAAGGTGCCTTTTATGAACAAAAACCCACAAACCAAAACAAAACCGGAAAAAAAGAGAGCAGAGAACTTGCTAATCGCGAAATGGCACAAGCCGCGAGGCTCAATCTTCGAATGCAAAAGGAGCTCAAGCTCCTCCTGACCGACCCTCCACCCGGCGCCTCCTTTCCTTTTCTCTCCACCGCCTCCGATTTCTCCTCTTTGTCAACTATCGACGCCCGTAAGTTGCTTCTCGTTATATAACCAATCGAAAATCTCAAAAATTTGAGTTATCCATTGACCAAAATTTTTGTTAGGGCAGAGATTGAAGGGCCCGAAGGGAGTGTATATGCTAAGGGGATTTTCAGCATTAAGATTCAAATACCCGATAGGTATTATTTGCATTTATGTCTTGTAATTAAGAATTCTGATGGGTTTTTAATTTTTCTTTTTTAAAAAACTTTTAGGTACCCATTTCAGCCTCCAAGTGTGACCTTTGCCACGCCAATCTATCACCCTAATATCGATAACGGAGGTCGGATTTGCCTTGACATTCTTAATCTTCCCCCGAAGGTGACACACACACACCCACCCACACCCTAATTCTTTTCTTTTCTTTTCTTTTCTGTTTTTTCTTTTGTCGAAAGTGAAAGTTTGTTTTTGGTTTCCTAGAAATATATAATGTTCTGAGCATGATCGCTTTGTGTTGTTTTCTGGGATATGTTCTTGTATATATAAAAATGAGGATAGATTGACAAATTCTACTGCTTATTACTATTATTAATGGTTTTTTTTTTCAAGAATTAAACCTAATGATTCTACTTTGAATGGACTTTATATTAAATAAAATGTGAATTAATCTAAAGTAATATCTCAAGTTGCTTGCTTCTAGTTATTGATTCTGTAATTTTACCATTTTGACAAGGTCGGTTGTTCTTCCCGCTTGTTACAACTACTTGTGCTGATATTTTATAAAAATTTGCCTGTATTTTGGGCTGAAAGTATGTACTCCCGTGGCTTCCCATTTTTCATGGAATCGGCAAGAAGTTGGCCTGTAAAGTCAGTTGTTGGTCCATTGGTTTGAATTAACTCTTAAAGCGTAAAGGTTCCAATCTAGTTTTTCACGGTCCCTTTTGCCATTATTGTAGCTTTGGTATGAACTATGAAGAACAGTGATCTGGAGGATATTTGTCAAGAAAACTGAACTTTATATTTCATGGGCAGTGACAACTGTCCAATTATTGTACTGTTAGACAAATCATGGATGACAAGAAATTTCTTGAGGTTTTTCAATTTATTTGTTTCTTCAACTTTCTTCTTATTTTTGTTATCAATAGGCAATGGATGTCTTAATGAAATTGTAGGGTTTCTCTCAAACCTGCTATTTATAACAAGGTTTGTGTTTGTACACAAGCAGGGTGCATGGCAACCATCATTAAACATTTCAACAGTGCTAACAAGCATAGGATTGTTGCTGTGTGAGCCAAATCCTGATGATGGCCTAATGTGTGAAGCTGTAAGTGGATATGTACACAGATCGATCAGACAGTAATATTGAATAAAATAGTCTCAATTTTCTGATGTGTGGGGATGAATATGCAGAGCAGAGAATACAAATATAACAGGCTGGTGTTTGACCAAAGAGCTCAAGCCATGACTGAGAAATATGCTAAGCCTGGAGCCAATATCGGTAGCTGCAGTACTCAATGCATTCAAAGTGACACAAATTCAAGCCCAATGGTAGCGTTTGTTTGGTTGTTTTCCCAAATTATTTTTGAAAAATCTGGATCTTTTTGAATATGTAATTTTTTGCTCTAGGTGGAAATTAAAGGACCAGACAAGGAGTCGACTAATCAAAATAAGGATTTCGTTTCTAATCATAAGAAACCTAGTGGGATTGGTGGAAAGCTGTCTCTGGAGTTTGCCACCTCCGCTTGTAACAAGGGAAGTGATGGAGATGTGAATAACAAGCAAAATCATGACCTCCTGTTTGACTTCAGAAATCACACAGAAACAAAAGGGGAGGGGGGAGAGTCGATTGTTATGCCTGAAGAGTACAATGTGAAATATGAGAAGCCAAGTGGCATTGGGAAGAAGTTGTCTCTTGAATCCTCTGTTAGATTCCCTGAACATAACACACAGAATATAAACCCAAAGCAATATCAATCCTTCTGTAACCCACAAACTGCTCCTATGACTTCTTTGGATTTGCTAGTGCTGCACGTTGGCAACTGTAATGAGCAACGACTCCATAAGCAGCATGATAAGATATCAACGTTTGACAGCGAAAGCACAAGCTCAGACAATCTTTGTCAGGTTAGCCTTAAGATGCTGTCTGGAGCTTTGGATGCATACCAAACAAATGATGGCATAAATGAGGAAATCCTTGTAACCCCTGAACTATTGCCTTCTCAGTCCCATTCTAATTCAACTCCAGAGACCTTGCTGGTGGCCTCATCCTTCAAACATAATGAACTGCCTTGTAGGGATTCTTTTATTGGAATTGATAATACCACCATCAATGCAAGATGTAATAAGCCACCGCCGGTTAGTAAGAAGCTTTCTTTGGGATTTAAAACCTCATCACAGGGACAAGAAAAGGATGACGAAGAGAATATTGTGCCAATTCACGAGCTTCCATTTTCAAATCCTCAAACTGCGAAGAAGATTGGGATTAGCCAGAAACTATCTTTGGGTCCTCTCACTCAATTGCAGGGGAGCAATGAGGATAATAGCAGGTTGCTTTTGCACTCGCAGAACCTCTTTCCAGATACTCTCCAGAAGCAGCAGTCTATCCAACATCAAATTAGGAAAATTGATAAGGGGATTGAGTCCAGTGGGGGAGACTCACCAGTTGCCGAATCAGTAATTGTGCTGGATAGTGAAGATAGTGAAGAGGACATCAATGGATCAGCAAGGTTTGAATTGTCATTAGTGAGAAAGTGTATGAAGAAGAGGAAAAGTTGTGCTTGATTACCAAGGGGGTGTTTAATAATGTTGTTTCTCAGAATTTTTTCACGTTAATAATATTTTTATTATTATATCAATATATCAAAACCATAAAAAAAATAATTTTGAAACAATTTTTTAAAACAAATTTACAAAACTACAATCCAACCACAGCACTAAACATTTTTTAAATTCTGTACAGTAGCACAAATCATTTAAGGAAACTATTGATCACCCAGGATTACAATACTTATTTTATTTTATTGCATTGTATCCTGGATTACAATAATAATTTGGATTACAATACTTATTATATTCTGGATTACAATAGTAATCCAGAATGTATTGCTTTATATCTTTTCTTTTCTTTTTCTTTTTGAATTTTTGTTATGTTTTTTTTTTAAATATATTTTTGTCGATTTTATTTTTTAAACTAGAGATTGTTGAGAATTTAGATTTGTAATTTGTTTTTTTTTTTATTTTGCCTTTATATGAGGTTAGCTTGATTTATGGGTTTGCCAAGATAATTCAGGTTGCTCTGGTTATATTTTTTTTTAATTATTATTGATTTTTTATGGTCTAATTTTTTCTCTTATATAGTTAAAAAAAAGTTTTTTTTTTTAGAAAAGTCATGTTATTAAACTTTATAAAATAACAAAAATTAAAAGGTGTGAAGAAATCATTGTTCACCCACACACATTGCACTGTTAATGACAATATTAATCCACAATGTTTTACTTTCTTTTTTTTTCTTTTTGTTTTTCTTTTTAAATTTTTGTTATGATTTTTTTTAAAATTTTTAAATTTTATCTTTTAATATTGAAATGGTTAAGAATTTAGCTTCATAATTTGTTTCCTTTTATTTTGTCTTTCTATGAGGTTAGCATAGTTTGCAAGTTTGCTAAGGTAACCCGGATTACCCTAGTTTACGAGTTTATTGGATTGCTTTTTTATTTGAGCTTGATTTTTTTATCGTCTATTTTTTTCTTATATAGTTAAAAAAAATTCAGATAAAAGTTATATTATCAAACTTTATACAGTATATTGACCTATTCACATATTTGGCTAGTTGACTTGATTTGCGGGTTTGACAAGTTTAACTTTTTTTAAATTAGTTTTTTTTTTTAATTTCATCCTTAGATACTGAGTTAATGAGGAATTCAATTTCTTAATTGGTTTCGCTTTGCCTTTTATAAAGTTATCTCGCTTTAAAAAAACCATCTCGATATTAGGTTAGTGTTTGATTTCACCAATCGTTTATTTTTATTATAATATAGTTAAATAAAAAGTAGTTTTCAAAAAACAAATTATAATCCAAGTGAGGTTCATACTTACTAACCCGACTTATCCGATTCACAGGTTTGATGAGTTTACTCACTGATAGGATATGTTTTTTTTTGTTTTTGATCTTTTAATTATTTTTAATTTTATCATTTAATAATGAATTTATTAGAAAATAGACTGCATTATTGATTTTATACTAAGGCCTCAAGGTTATCAAAAGTATGGTTCCAAGACATAAATTTGAATTATGTTTTCTTAGTTATGTCACAAAGCCTGTAATATATACCTGTCCTAATAATAATGTAACCTAACATGGACAGTTAGGTCTGAATGGCTGATGGGTGGTTCGGTAAAGATCGGAAGTAAGAGAGAAATCAGACACCATGCCTTCCCCCACTCTGTTCAAAACTCCTTTTCTTTCCCTACTAATCTCTCACCAGATATTTATCATCTTTAAAAGCTAGCAAGTTCTCTTTTTTTCCCCGGCCCATTTTTTAGGTAGCCTATGCATTTTCATCTCGTATTAACTAGCTACTTAGCCCGTGATACACAGCAGACATCTATTCCTATTTTTTTTGCGTATCAAATTTTGTTGAGTGTTACTTGGATGAAAAAAAAAAGAAAAACGAAAAATGTTTCAAAATATTGAATATTGTTGGAGTTCATGGAAGAGAATTTGGTGCAAAAATAGCGTGAAAACGAAATGGAGAAAATATTAAAGAGCTAAAAGGATAACAACAACTTTGCATTAGATAAGCATCAATCATGCTTTGACATATTTGAACATGAAATGGTCAGGAAAAAAAAAATCCAAAAAAAAACAGAAATCTGAAGCATATTTACCATCAGAAAATTATCAAATACAAATTGAAATATATATATAAAAAAAAAAACTCATTGGTAAATCTTAGTGACTTTTACCAATGAAATATCTTCTCACTATTTCTCTTTATATACACCAACAAAAAATTTTCATTAATAAATACTGAGGGAGTTGTAGTTGAAAATAAAGGAATGAAAAAAAAAAAAACGTGTCATTATTATAGACAAAATTATTCAAGAAATATACTTGTTTCTAATACTAGTCGGTGAATCTGTCAATCTGTCAGTAATATCTAAGTTATAACCTAACATATGACCTCCCTTCTCACCCTCCCTCATTTCTTTTTCTTCATTTTTATTTTGCAGTAAATAGTAGACAACACCCCTATATTTTATCACAAATCAAGCTCTCACCATCACAAATCCAGCCACCCCAATACTCTTAGTTTGTCAGCATCCCTATTCTGGATTAATTTTTTTCAAAGATTCGCCACATTAAGTAAGCAAAAATACCTTCTTCTTTTTTTAACACATTTTTAAAATATATATTTTTTTGGCATTTTGATGTTGTATATGTAGTTTGTTTATGTGTTTATTTGTTTTATAGCTTTTTCCCATGAAAATGTGTTGTATGAATGTATGATTCGTACATGTTAGGGTTTGTTTGAGATTTTAAAAAAGTGTATTTGTTTTGCATTTGATGAAATTGAATTTGATTTTGTAATTTAGATGTTTTATAATGAAATAAATAATGTCTTATTTAATAAGCACGTTTTATATTTTATTAATTTTATTGTTAAATTGAAAATTTTGGTAAATTTGGAAGAATTTGAATATTTTTAGAAAATTAATAATGATTTAAGGGTATTATTAAAATAGATTGACTGAGTTTGAGTTAAACAAATGATAGCTAATTTATTGGGTATCGATAATTTATTTAGTTCACATTATTAATTAATACATGTTGTCATCAATATTTTATATTAGTTTCATATAAGTAATAGATGATCATTATTGGATATATCGAATTTCATCTGAAGGATTGCGCAAGATGGATTATTGTAACGAGATTGGTGATTTTATTAAATACGCACTATCTAATTCAAAAAAATAGTGAAGATGATATTAGATGTCAATTTAAGATGTGTATAAATAAATAATTTATCGATCCAGATGTTGTTACAATGCATTTTTTACACAAAAAAACAAAAAACAAAAAGGTTTATAGAGAACTTCTTATCCTCAGCATGCTCAATGTAAGAGGAAATACCTAGGGGATCATTCTATGACACCATAGTTTTGGTGCCACACTTCAGGTAATTTGTCGAATGTTTTATCAACCAAATGTTTTTTAGTGTTCTTGGATTTCTTTTTTCTTGTGTGTGGCTTCTTAATATCCGGGTTCACATAAAAGATGTATTGATAATTATATTGATTACAATAAATTCATAAAGAGTTTATATAGCTACATTATAAAAGAAATAAAATAATATATATTAATTGCTTGATCCTCTCTTTTGATAAGATAATTGTCTTTATTATTTGATTTTTTTTCTTTTATTAATTAATAAATAATAAAAATCTTTACCTTAATTATGGTAATAGAAAGGGTAAGGCAGCACAAAATGGAGGCTTAGCTTGAAATCTCTACTTTGAGAACATAACACCAACTATTTGTTTTGTTATAAATATAAAATGTTTCGAAGGTTGATGCAACAATAAGCAAAAATCAGAGAAAAGTATTATTCTTTTTACTAAAAAAAATAAAAACATTATGGTGCTTCACCATTCATATGAACAATGAACCAGTTTAATTTAAAAAAAAATTCAAACTTTCTTCCAATAATGAAGCACCCAATTTAAAAAAAAATTCAAACTTTTTCTATATATATTTATTTTAAATTCTACCTTCAAAATTATTTTTTTTTATTTCATCATTCAATATTTTATTAATTTTAAATTGGTTGTGATAATTTGTTTAAGATTTTTTTCCTATAAAATTATCGCAGTCTCCAACAAACATTCTGATTCTTTGGTTGGTACTCAATTCTACCTTCAAAATTATTTTCTTTTGATTTTGTCATTCAATATTTTATTAATTTTAAACTGGTTTTCATAATTTATTTCAGTTTTTTTCTATAAAATTATCATAGTTTCCAACAAATATCCCGATATTTAGTTAGTACTCAATTTTTACAAGCGTCTATTTTGTTATCATATCATTAAATAATAATAGTTAAAAACAATTTTTTTAAACCTAGTGGAGTCAATGATCCAGGTTAAAAGTTTTGCAAGTTAAGCCGCAAAGCCCAGGCAGATCCACTATACCATCATTTTAATATTAAAAAAAATATAATCTTAGAATCTTTTTGTAGCCAAACAATGCTTTTATCAGCCATCCAGGTTGTCTTTGGACCCGCCAAGTCAACCAAGTCATGTAGAGTGAACTTCCATGTGGGTTAATTTTAAATCCTAGTTAAGCAAGAAGTCGGATTGAGAGGTTTTAAGGTTGACATGTGGGTTGGGGTTCAATTTAATAACAATGCAAATAATTTCCTTTTCTTTTAATTCCATCTTTTAATTTTTTCTTTCTTTCAATTGAATCTTTGTTTACTTTTTATATTTATCAATTTTTATCATTCAATAATTGATTGATTTTGAATTGATCTTCATAAATTATTTTGATTTGCTTTATATGATGTTATTATAGTATCAAACAAACGTTCTAATATTTGGTTGGTACTCAATTATGCAATTGTTTATTGTTGTTATAATATCATTAATTAAAAGATAGTTTTAAAAAATAAAGTTGTTAAACCTAGTAGATTCCATTATTCGGGTCGCGAGTTTGTGGGTTAAGTCACGAGGTCTTGATCAATATAATATATTGTCGTCTCAATATAAAAAAAAAATATATCGTCTAAATTTTTTTTAAAACCAAACCACATTTTTTAATGGTTATCTAGGTTGTTTTTGGATCCATCAAGTCAACTAGATTATATCAGGACAACTCTCACAAAATTAATTTTAAATTAGAGCTAAATAAGAAGTTAGTTCAGGAAAATTCAAAATTTACAAGTTAAGTTAGGTTTAATAACAATACCAAATAATTTCTTGAGACCTCAATATTTTATTAAGTTAAAAAAAAAATTAGATCCAACCCACGAGGGTTAGATTAGTGGTTTTCACTATAATGAATTTTAATTTAAATTCTAGTTGATTAGATATGCTAAATGTTTGTCTTTTTCTTCAATAAGCAAAGTAAATATGTTGGTAGTCTATCAACCTACACGTAAACATTTTTTTCAAGCACATTATAATAAATTTTCACGACATTAAAATCAAGACATTCTTAAAAGTTCATGGAAATAAATAATTTTCAATGTCAAAGAAACAACTCAACCCAATAGCTTAAACTGTTAGGTAAGGTCCTAAGATATGATTTATATTATTCTCTAACACACCCCTCAAGTGAAAGCCCTTTGGGCTTGAAACTTGCACAGGCCTACATTACCTTGTGCTTAATTTTTATCAAATAAATGGGGATGGTGAGATTCGAACTCGTGACCACTTGGTCATTAAGGCTCTGATACCATGTCAAAGAACCAACTCAACCCAATAGCTTAAACTGTTAGGTAAGGTCCCAGGATATAATTTATATTATTCTCTAACATTCAAGAATGGAACGTGAGAATATATATGTTGTGATAGTAAAATTTCTAGGAAGGCATAATTCAAATATAGATGGTGTAGTTACCCTAAAATCAGATAAAACTTACTTTTCAATCATAGAAAAATAAAAGACTCATGATATATATATAGATATATATCCCTTGAGATGTTTCATATAAGTTGAAAAAATGAAATAATCATTTATGTATTTCATGCCCTTTAATTTTTCATTTTATACCTTCCGAAATAAGTCCAAACAGGTAAAAATTGAAATTTTTAAAAAACTTTTCATATTAGTTTATTTATAATATTGATTACATTTAATCCAATTTAATTATTTATAAGTTTATTTATGCAAATATTATCTATTGATTTGAATAATAACACTTTTTTCTCGTTTTTAAGTGATCATGGATATTGGTAAAGTAATTTAGCAAATAAATATTTACTTGGTTTAGTGATTAAGTGTTAATACTGGGAAGACCGATAGATTTATTAATAAAATATTTTTTTATTTATATAAATAATATATTATAATACTAGCTTAAAAATAAAATGATGCATGTACTGGGATTTAAACTTTTTGTATCAATTAACTATAACTAAAAGGGATTAGTGTTTTACTGTAGCGGGAATCACTATGGACTGTAAGTGTTTTCACTATGAATTACACTGTTTTTCACTGTAGCAATAGTTACTATGAGTGATTTCACTGTGAACTATACTGTTTGATGGGGCATAGTGAAGCTGCAAACCCACTCCCTTGGGTCGACTAAAGTTTGGGTGAAGTTGTAGCCCCCAGGCTGCAGACACCTGGTGCTGGCAAGCCCTGGCCGCCCATGCGCCAAGTGGGGCAGCAGTCCCCAAGGTGTAGACTCAGGCGAGAGGGTCTGCAAGCCTGCGCCCCAAGGTATACAGACCCACATGCAAGAGTTGTATACCTGAGCGTTGGTGCAGACCAGCGTGAGTGGGCTGCAGATCTAGGCGTGCGGGTCTGCAAACCCGCGCCCCAAGGTCTGCAGACTCGCACATAATGGCTACATACCTGGGTGGTGGGTGCAGACCAGCGTGAGTGGGCTGCAGAACCAAAGCGCCTGATTGTAGACCCAATAGTCTTGGGTCGTCCATCAGGACCCAATTATCTTGGGTCCTCTGTTAGGTTAAGTCCTGTTGCCAACAGGACCCCATGGCCTTGGATCCTACGTTAGGCAACACCCATCAAACAGGGTTGGGTCCTGCCCTAGCAAGACTCAATACAGTAAATTTCTTTTCTTTTCTCTTATTTTTTTTATACTATAAGGAGAAAATATTATTATTATTAAATTTGAAAAAACATATTATTAATATTAAGGAAAAACAATAAATTTTATTTGATGGGATTAAAAACTATTAAAAATTTGGGCCATATAAATTTAATATTATTATTAATATTATAGATATTATTAATTTCATTAATATTATTAAATTTGAAATAAATTTTATTACCATCGAAAAAATATAAATTTAATTTGAAGAATAAAATCAATTATTATTATTATTAACTTGGGTCTGACATCTCATTCTAGACAAGTTTAATGATATTATTAATATGATAAATATTATTATTTTTATTATAAATATTATCATCTTTATTATAATTAAAAGTATTAATATTAAGAATATTATTATTGTGATATATTTATTATGATTCTTATTATAATTAATATTATTGTTAGGTCCTGTTGCAAGCAGGAGCCCATAGCGTTGGGTCCTGCGCCCAGCAGCACCCATCAAACATGGTTGGGGTCCTGCCCCCAGGAGGAACCAATAATGTAATTTTTTATTTTTTTTCTCTTATTTTTTTTACATGGTAAAGAGAAAATATTATTATTATTATTATTATTAATAAATTTGAAAAAAAATATTATTACTATCAAGGAAAAACAATAAATTTTATTTGAAGGGATTAAAAACTATTAAAAATTTGGGCCACACAAATTTAATATTATTAATAATATTATAGATATTATTAATTTCACTAATATTATTAAATTTGAAATAAATTTTATTACCATCGAAAAAAACATAAATTTAATTTGAAGGATAAAATAAATTATTATTATTAACTTGGGTCTGGTATTCCTTTCCAGACAAGTTTAATGATATTATTAATATGATAAATATTATTATTTGTATTCTAAATATTTTTTTTATTATAATTAAAAGTATTAATATTAAGAATATTATTATTGTGATATATTTATTATAATTTTGATTATAATTAATATTATTCAATTTGTAAAGAATATTATAAATTTTGAAAAAAAAATTGATTTGTAATGTAAAATTAAGAATTATTATTACTATTATTATGGTTGTTATCATCATTAGTAAATGTTTTTTTTTTAATATTATTATTATTGTTATCATCACGCACTTCCTCATCGTTTTCGCTGATGTATTTTTTTTCCGCATGCATTATTGTTTTCTAGGCACGCCGTCCTTTTATAGATATGGCTTTTGTGTATCAAGCCTGGGGAGGAGAATTTGTTGGTGTTTGTTATTCATGTCTGGCCTCTTCTTTCCTTTAAGGGTCACCTGCTACCTATAGACTTTCTTTTCTAGAGGTGTGGCTCTTCTGTGTATGGGTTAATGGACATGCCATCATAGTGCATTAAATGCGCACTGACTGTCACCGGCTGGGTGTTTCTATAATGGGTTACTATTCAGTTAGTGAATGATGTTCTGGTTAGCTTTCCAGTTCATTTTCTTTTAGTTTTCCTGTTGTTGTTTTATTACGAATTAACTATGATTGCGTTTTGCTTGCTCTATGATTTCATTGTCTTTGGTGTGTGATTTTCCCATGTATTCGTATTTTGACATCTGCTGACATGACTTTGTCCTTTTTCATCGCTTTTGGTGTGTAATGTTCCCATGCATTTTTATTTTGGTGTCTGCCGACATGACTTTGTCCTTTGAGTTTAAATGAGAGCCCTTGTAATTGAGAGGTCATTGGTTTGCGAAAAATTATATAAACTTTTTTGTGTCTTTTTTCTAAATTGATTGATGTTTGGTTCTGACATGATGGCTAATGTGTTTCTCTAAGGATCATTGCAATTAAAGGTTATTGGTCTGCAAGGGAGTTTACACGCTTTTTTTTTTTTTTGCTTTTCCTTCGTTTTAGAAAACATAGGAACCCTTTCTGGTTTGTTTTTTTTGTTATTCTGGGGCTGTTTCGGAACTAGTTTGTATATCTGCATTTTGAACCTTTGATCTTACTTGTTTTTTCTTATGTTTTTTTTCTCTATTTTTCAGCACAACACTATCTTCTATTTTGTCTACTACTTTTAGCCTTTACTTATTCATCTGTTATAATGCTAACTTGGTTTTTTTTTTTTTTTTGCAGTAATCTATCAATATTTGTTGGTTATCGGTTGAGGATTGTTGTGCAGGGCTTCTCCTTCCCTCTTCTGGTTAGCTAGAACTCATCTTTTTTTGCACACCGTTTTCCTTATTTTTATACCTCTTCCTTTCTCACCTCTTTAGCTAAGTGTCCTTGCTGTTAGTTAGCTTTTAACATGTGTTTTTAGTTTGAGCTTTACTTCAGCATCTGCTATATAGATAAGTAATGTTGTGCATTTGTTTTTTTTTTAGGATGCATGTAATGGATTAGTTTTTTGCATTTCAGTGAGCCATTATTTGGTACGGTTTTTTTTTTCCTTCAGGTAAAGAATAATTCGTGAATTGTGATGTGTTGCATATAATTGGTTGCTGAATTATCACTTTCAATTGCATTGCATATAATTAGTGGCTGAATTGGTTTCCTATAGAAATTTGATTGAAAAAAAAATATTGGTTTGGTATCATCTGCAACAAATTCCAATCACTTTCTTTATTGTTGTGTTTGCTTCTTTCCATTACAGTAACTCATTGTTGCGCAGAATGAGCTCATATTTCATAATTATTTGCTCATGATTTTTGTAATCACATGTTTTTATGACTGTTGTTGTTGTTGTCCGCCCCTCGAGCTTAAATTTGCTTGCTCACTTTTTATTTCTTACCATTTTTGCAGCCCTATTATTTCATTTGTTGTTGAACTATCTTCAAATTGCAAAGAGCTCAAGCACCACCTTCTCCTTGTCTTATTGAAGCTATAAGTGCACCTTTACTTTTAAACTTAGTATGCTTTATGCCTACAACTTTGTTACTATATTTTTCTTTTTCATTTTATGCCTAATTTTTTATGAATTAGTTCAGATTTCTTTGTGTGTGCATGTTCATCTACTTGATAATTAGGTTTTGTATTGAATATATTATTCTTATTCTTTCATGGAGTAGGTGTTTTTTCTTTTCCATTAAAATTTTCAGTTTTGGCTATGCTATTAAAATTGCCTTGATTGGAAAATTAGAAACCATTACCATTACGATTTTACTTTTAGTTAGATTTTGAATTAAATTGCATATGATTGGCAGTTGAATTATCACTTTAAATTTCATTACAGCATCATGATTAACCATTTTTTTGTTCTATTTTCTCTACATGAATGTGCATTGCTCGTGTCAAAGCCTTTTGATTCAATTATATTACATCTGATGGCTGGCTACTTTTGTTTTCAACAATACTTGCATAAACAAAATTCTCTTTCTTGAAATTATACTGTTAATTGTCATGATTTTAATTTGAGTTGCATGTAATTGGTACTGAATTATCACTTTCAATTGGATTGCATATAATATAATTAGTGGTTGAATTGGTTTATAACAAAAGTTTAGTGGGAGAAAAAAATGTTCATTTGTTACCACCTTTGTTTGTTACAACAAATACCACTTTCTTTATTGTTGAATTTGCTTCTTTCCATTGCAACAACTCTCAGTTTTGCGGCAGAATGAACACATTTTTCATAATTGTTTGCTTGCGATTTTCATAATCGCATGTGTTTTCTTATTGTTGCTATTGTCCACCTCTCAAGTTTAAATTTTCTTGCTGACTTTCTAACTTTCCCTATTTTTTGCAGGCCTGGTGTTCCGATTGTTGTTGAACTATCCACGTTGCAGGGAACTGAAACACCACCTTCTTCCTGTCTCACTTAAGCTATAGGTGCACCTTTATTTTCAAAGTTGGTCTGCTTTTTGCATGCTTTCTTTCTTGTTGTATCTTTCTTTTCCATTCTGTGCTTAATTTTTTACCAAATCAATTCGAATTTTTTCATGTGTTCATGTTTCCTTTATTTTATAATTAAGTTTTATGTTCAGTTTCTTATCTTTTGCATATTTTTTTTCCTTTTCCATTTATGTTCTCAATTCTAACCATGTTATTAAAATTGCCTTGATTGAAAAATTTAAAGTCATTGCCCTTGTGAATTTAGTTTTACTTTGACTATTTTTTACCATTAAAATTTTTCTTTTAACTTTTAGAAACAACAACTTTATGACTAGCGATCGACAAAGATTACAACCATTCCATGATGTTGAACCTGGTGCTTCTTCACCATACAACTTAACAGCCCAAATTTATAGTGAAGGAATTTGGGTCACGATAATTTTTCATTCACACAGGCAACACCATACATCTCTGATCATCTAATCAGTGATCACTCGCTTTTATATACAATTGATGTTGGTGCATCATATTGTACTTCCTTACAAGGAAATTGTTCAATCTCGAATGATATTACCTCTACCTCAATGGCATCAACGAGTCAGGCACATTTTGCTCATGGATTGTCCACCAATGAAAATTTCAATGACAACACTAGCTTTGATATTAACACAACACATGGACCAATTGCTTATCTAATCCATTAGTTGGCCAATCTAAATACTAGAAAAAAAAAGAAAAGTGAGTTTACCTTAAACTTTCATGAACTCTCAATCATTTTTATTATACCTTACATCATACATGTTCCTCTTTTATTATTATTTTTCATTTTCTTTGTAATTTCTAGGGGAAACATGCGAGTATGTTGACTTTAGTGATAAGACTTTTACATGTCGTCATTGTAATGCACTTTTTGGCTTCAAGATCGTCTTGCACATTCATCCTAAAAAAATCCATCTTTCTCACTTTGTTGCCTTAATGGTCGAGTTTCTCTTCCTGCTATGCAACCAACTCCTCCAATTCTTGATTTTCTTCTTAACCCCAGCAATGGCTCTGCCTCAAAAAAAAATTTAGACAATATACGAGCTTATAACTCTATGTTTGCTTTCACATTAATGGGCATAAAAATTGATACATCTGTTAATGATCAACCTGCCCCATATATATATATTCAAGATAAGCGGTCATTGTCATCATTTAATGGGCTCCCTCTTACCTGTAGATAGAGAATCACCAAAGTTTACACAACTTTATGTGTTTGACACTACTCACGAAGTTGCGAATCGACTTTTACCATTTGCAGGAAACTCCAGATCATCGTCTTTGGATGAGAATATTGTTATAGATCTTTTAAAGATGTTTGACGAAACAAATGAGATTGCCAAGTTGTTTCACAAAGCTAGAGATAAAACTCAGAATATTCAATCTATTAATTTTAAACTTCGTTTACTTGGAAAACGAGACCATGATTCACACCAATATGATGATCCTACATCCAATGACATTGGTGGATTAGTAGTTGGGGATATTGGAGATTTTTTCTCTGAACGAGATATTATTATTGAATGCTTTTTAGGTTCTTTAAAGAGGATCTCAAAATTACATCCAAAATTCATGGCATTGTAGTATCCCCCTTTGTTTCTTTACGGTGAAGATGGCTACTCTTGTAATATTATGTTTGCTGACTATGGACATGGAAAAACAAGGAAAAGTTCAAGAGTTTCGATGCGAACTTATTATGCTTACCTTATAAATGAAAAGCCTAGGCGCGATAATACCATCATCAAAGGAGGTTGTTTGTACCAGTAATTCTTGGTCGATGCATTTGTTAATGTTGAAGAAGATCATCTTGATTATGTTAGAGCTAATAAAAAAGATTTATGTGTAGAAGTTTATAAAGGTATCCATGAAGTTGTGCTTAAGGGAGATATTGAAGGCTCCTCAACTGGGAAAATCATTGTTCCATCTTCTTTAACTGGTAGCCCATGTTATATGATCAATAATTACCAATATGCAATGGCTATATGCAGGGCCTATGGAAATCCTGGCCTATTTATTACATTCACATGTAATGTGAATTGGCCTGAGATACAGAGGGAGCTTAGAAAAGATTGAATTTACAAACATGAAGACAAACCTGATATCATTACACGTGTTTTTAGATCAAAGGTTATTGATATGTTAGCCTTCATAAAATCAGGCAAACCTTTTGGTCGGACTTTTGCAAGTACCTTATCTTTTATTTCATTTCTTTTAAAGATTGCAACCTTTTTGTTGCTATTATGATTGTTTATCTTAGTTTTTTTTTTCATTTTATAGATGTTTGTGTAATTTAATTTCAAAAGAGGGGTTTGCCATACACTCATATGTTGATTTGGTTGCACTCGAATTTTAAATGTCGTACAGCTGAAGATGTTGATTCCATTGTTTCAACTAAAATTCCTGACAAATTTACAGATCTAATATGCTATGAAATTGTTTCGAGATTCATGATACATGGTCCATGTGGTCTTACAAATCCAAAATCTCAATGTATGAATGAGGGAGTTTGCTCAAAAAGATTCCTCACAAACTGTTTTTGATGATAATGGCTTTGTTTATTACAAATGTCGTGATCTTAAAGACAATTTTGTTATAAAAAATAGCATTCAGCTCAATAACAGATATGGTGTTCCATATAATAGGGAACTCTTATTGCGATACAATGCCCACATAAATATTGAGATTTGTTGTTAATCAATGCTAATCAAGTATCTTTTTAAGTATGTAACCAAAGGCTTCGACAGATGTAGAGTTGTTGTTGAAAAAGATCGTACTGATGAGATCCATGCATATATGAATTGTTGTTTTAAATGCCCATATGAAGCGGTCTGACGTTTTCTACAATTTCCAATACATTCAAGATCACCTCCTATTGAACGACTACAAATCCATTTGTCATTACATCAAAATGTTGTTTATTTAGGAAATGAAAGTCTTCCATCAATACTTAAAAAACTAGGTATTGAGAAAACAATGCTCACAGAATGGTTCACACGTAATAGAGTTGATCATGAAGCACGTCAACTTTACTACTCAGAATTTCCACATAAATATATTTGGGATCCTGGTTAAAAGGAGTGGATTCCAAGATTAAAAGGTTTTAGTCTTGGTTGATTAACATATGTTCACTCTGCTTCAGGAGAGCTTTATTTTGTGCGACTACTCCCACATAAGAGGAGCGTTGAGCTTTGATTATCTAAAAAATGTTTCGGGTGTTATGCATCAAACATTTCAACTTGCTTGCAAGAACTTAGGGCTTTTAGAAGATGATAAATAATGGGAAGAGGTTTTTTGTAAGGCCATGACTAATGCAACATCTTCTCAGATTAGGAATCTTTTTTTTAGTGTTATTCTTTTATGTGATGTTGCTGATCCAGAAGTTTTGTTCAATAAATTCTAGCGCTCAATGTACGATGATATTATCACCCGTTTCAAGTCCAGCTTTGCCATGCCTAATCTTAAATTATTCGATGATGAGCTTAAAAACTATGTTTTATATGAGCTTGAGCTTCTATTCAATGTTGCTGCCTCATCTCTTGAGAAACACAAGCTTCCAATGCATGATGGGCGTTTATTATCAGAAATAAAGAACAAACTTTTGAGAGAAGAACTTAACTATGATATTGCAGATCTTATATGTCAGCATTCGTCAGTTTTTCCACAACTCAATCAATGTCAACTAAATGTTTATGATTGTGTTCTTAAATCTTTCCTTGAAAAAAGACAAGAACTAATTTTTATTCATATTCATTGAGGGACGGGGAAAACATTTTTATGACATACAATAATTAATCGGTTGAGATTAGATGGTTTGATTGTCCTTACTGTCACATCATCGGGTATTGCATCACTTTTACTACCTGGTGGTCACACAGCTCATTCCAGATTTAAAATCCCCCTAACTGTTTCTGATACTTCATTGTGCAAGATTAAAAAAAAAACAAACAAACCTTGCACGACTTCTAGAAATGACGTCTCTCGTTGTGTGGGATGAGGCTCCAATGAATAATCGATGTTGTTTTGAGGCATTAGACTGCTCACTTCATGATGTCCTAACAAATGATAACGAATTGCCTAATGATAAACTATTTGGTGGGAAATCAATTTTGTTGGGAGGAGATTTCAGATAGATTTTGCCTGTTATTCCTGGAGGAACAAAGGAAGACATTTTTTATACATCTCTTTGCATCTTTGTTTTGTGATCTAAATTTAAAGTTCTCAATCTTACAGAGAACATGAGGCTATCATGCAATGAACTTTTAGATGATCAAAAGAAAGAAGTTTCTATTTTTTCCAGCTGGATTCTTGCAATTGGTGATGGAACTTATCAGGATGTTTTGTTCCCTGATGATTATGATGTATCCATGATTAAAATACCACAAGATCTTCTCTTTGAAACTAGATCCGACCCAATATTAGCAATTGTCTCTGCTGTGTATCCCTCTATTCGTGACATCAATATTGATCCATGTTATTTTAGAGAGAGAGTAATTGTAACTCCAAGAAATATTATAGTTTCTGAAATCAACGATTGTATCTTTAACATGTTACCGGGAATGAAGCGGATTTACCTAAGTACTGATATTATTTGCAAAGCATCAAGTGATGGTGACAATGTAGATATTTTGTATACTGTTGAATTTATCAATCAACTTGAGTTCAATGGAGTGCCATCCCACACAATTTTCTTGAGAATTGGCATACCAATAATGCTTTTATGCAATCTTAATTTGTCAGCTGATTTATGTAATGAAACAAGACTTATTGTTACACAGCTTGCCGAGAGGGTCATAAAAGCTCAAATAATAACAAGTTCTTTTATTGGTAATCATGTTTTTATTCCCAGGATTGTTTTTCCAATAAATGATACAAAATGTCCATTCACAATTAAACGAAGACAATTTCCTATAAGATTATGTTATGCTATGACAATAAATAAAAGTCAAGGACAATCGTTGAAGGTTGTTAGAGTTTTTCTTAAGGAACAAGTTTTCACTCATGGACAATTGTACATTGCTCTTTCACGTGTTACCTCAAAACAAGAACTTAAAATTATCACATGCGATGCTGAAGGAAATCATTCAATCTATGTGAAAAACATTGTGTACAAGGATGCTCTTTGCTCTTTATCAATATCATAATCTCTTGGAACCACGTGTTATTTATTTGCCAAGCTTTTGTTCCCTGTTTTTTTTTTTTTTTTGCTTCTCTAAGGTAAGCTTTTTTGAAAGATAAAATTATTTAATTTGTCCTTTTTTATTTAAGCATGTTTCCTTTTGTTATTTTTCCCTATTCATTTTAAATAATATATTTGCAATACATGCCCCATAATTTACACTTCATATATTCTTTTCGTTAATATTAACTTTATTGTTTTTCTCATTGCTCCTGATATCTTTTTTTTATTAATCACTTGCAGGACAGTGGCTCTACCTATAAAAGAGATTAAAAAATACAACTTCTACCCTTCATTACAAGCTAGAGCCTGTCGTGTTTTGATTGCTCAATTTAATGGCCAGCCTATCAGCTTTTATTGTGTTTTTGTTGATAACCAGGTAAAATTTATCATGAAAATATAACCACTAATGAATCTTATTTTCTATATATTGAAATGTTTGGATAATACATCTCCACTCATTTCTAAATATTTTCTTTGACTTGACAATTTTTTTTTTCATTCCAACATTAAACTTCTTTTTATATAGGGTAGAGCTATTCAAGGTTTAGCTAAAGTAAGGAATCTCCCAACATTTGCAACAACAATTATGGAATGAAATCACTATGAGATCAAAGGATTCTATACTTATGAAAACAGAGCAGTAAACACAGTTGCTGCCTATGATGCAGTAATCGATCTCAAATCTAACATAAAAATTGCAGCCATTGAAGCTATTCAGCCTTATGTTTCTAGATACTACTTCAGTTTTATTGACTATGCACATATTATGACCAAGTCAAAAAGATCAAGAGTTCTTACATGTTTGCCATCTATTTCATTCATTTAACCTATTATAAAACATTTGTATTATTCAATTCAATTTGACAAGATCACTTAAAAATATTCATTTCTATTTTTTAAGATGTCCTTGGAAGACTTAAAGCATTGCAGCCACTCGAACAAGTTATGGTTCGTGGACAGATGCTAAAAAATATAGAGAATTCATGCTTGAGAACATACAGTAAGTTCAAGATCACTTAAAAATATTCATTTCTATTTTTTAAGATGTCCTTGGAAGACTTAAAGCATTGCAGCCACTCGAACAAGTTATGGTTCGTGGACAGATGCTTAAAAATATAGAGAATTCATGCTTGAGAACATACAGTAAGTTCAAAAATTAAATGCAATTGCTTTATTTTTGTCAAACTTATTGATCAAATTTGTTTTGTATTTTCTTTCCGAATGGTAAGGAGCTTCGAATAACTCTTTAGGGTGATAGTGCACAAGACTTTGATGAACTCGCTCTTCGCAACCTACCATCTCCAGTCATCATTGCATTTGCTGAATTTCGTGTCATAGAATTTAAGGGTAATTTCAACTACCATTTAATTATTTTTATTAAAAAAAATCTTTCAAATTTTTGTTCTCAATCTAATCCAACTAATTCCCCTTTCATTTTATTCAAAAAAAAAACTCTTTTCCTCACAAGGAAAACCAAATCTTAACGGTACAACTGCCTTTCTTTGGTACTTCAATCTAGACATATCAGAATGCTTAACATATAAACATTTGTAAGTTATCCCAGCATCAGCTATCTCTCTTATGCTTTGCCATTATCAAATTTTTTTCTAACTAATTATTTTTTCACCATCCTTTTGCATCAATTCTGCATTAAGCTTTGCATAACTGCCTGTTGAAATCCAACAACTCCCTTTCCTTAAATGTTGTTGTATCGATGGAGGAACAAATCAAAGAAAATAGGAAAACAATACATAAGATTCTTTGCATAAATTCTTATGAGCACAACGTTATTTTTTTCACCCCTCTATTATTAACTTTTATAACATGCTTCAACTTCTTCATATAATTAGTTTTTCACTTTCATTTAACCACACCCTTTTAACATATATTTCCTTCGTCTTACCAGCACTTGAGATTCACCTGTTAAACTTTGATTGTTGACTTTGATTTTCCTAATGGCTGGTGGTATCCAAGCTGCCCAAAATGCAACAAAAAACTTAGTGGCGGCGAAAACAATTACACATGCATGGATTATGATGCTATCAACTCTTTTCCAGTTCCATGGTAACTCATCTAATTTCTCAACTAAGACAATATTAAGTTGTTAAATAAAAAAACACAAACAATTCATGTTCCTCGGATACATTAATAAGGAGTGTATACTCCTTATTAATGAACATGTCATCAATTTTATATCATAGGTTCTGCTTAGAATGCATTGTTACTGATGGAGAAGATGTTCCTAATTTTCTTATATTTGGAAAAAACAGCTGAGAACTTTTTTGGATCATTAGCCCACCATTATGTCTATGATAAAAAAAATTATTGATCCCTCAGTTATTTCGCTTGCCATGACAGCAAAGTTAAATAAGAGCATGATTTTTCAGCTTCGTTTTGATGCTTTCAGATCAACCACCAACATATGTGAAATTATCATAACTAATATCTTTGATGACACGATAAATAACAACATCCATCCTCTAGAAACACCATCTACAGAAGTTAAATCATCTACTACATCCAAGACATCTACTCCATTAAGCTCTATAAAACAGGTTTCTATGGATCCATGTACTTCATAAAATATTATCACACAACTTAAGATTGCTCCTAATTCCTTGGAGACACCATCCCAGAACATATCACCAAACAACAAAACAAGCCTGGACTATGGAGCATGGCGTGCACTTGATTTTGAAACTACAGCACAACAACTTAGGCAAGTTTACCTTTGCCCACACATTTCTTTTACAATTTTTTTTTGTCCTTGACACATGCTAAATTAGATGGTTCTTAACCTCTTTAACTCCTTGATTAAAATAGTCATGAAGATGAGCATGGCAGCACAATTGAAGCTCAAGGAAGTCTGCAGAGCATAACTACATTTGATCACTCACTTCCACCTCTGAAAAAACAACGAACAACATCCTCATCACTCTCAAAGGTTTGATTTATAACCTCACATTCTTTCATTGCTTCTTATTATTATTTGTAATACTATACCTGCAACTTTTTACTCTTTTTTAAATTACAAATCATTGTCACATATGATTGTTTCCTTGGTGGACGCCATGAGACTTAAAATCAATAGGACTTTAAATAAAGTTTTATAATGGCTATATAAATTGTACATAAGGTAATGTTAAAAAAAAATTAAACACACTTGATTTTTATTTTCTTGCCTCATCCACACATTTAACTTATTGTAATTCACAAATGCTGATAGAATTTTCAACATTCAATTCCATTTGCAACACAGAACAAAAAAACCAAAAATATTTTTGTAGAGACTATTTAACATGTAAAAAAGAAGACATTAACTAAAGCATCAAATTATAGCAAACTTTTTTTCTTTTATTGTACAAATTATTATTCCATGTTATTTTATATTACATATGATTGCAGCACACACGTTTCACACATCCTTTCTTTTATTTTGATGTTATTTCTTTCATTGTCTTTCCATCACAGAAGAACTAGCAATTTCTCTACTAATGACTTCGATTTGATTTCTGCAACAAGAAGATGACTGCTACATTTGTAATTTTGATATAATATGCAAACAACAATGTCCTTTATAACTTGCCTGCAATTCTCTTTTGTTATTACCTAGCAATCTTTTCTTTTCCATGGATGTTATTTTTGTTCTAGGAAAAAATATTCCACCTCCATGCTTTGTCGCCTTTCATGTACCCTGGACTTGGTCCCTTGCCAAGTCCAGGTACACTGTACTTGGCTTAGAATGATTTTCTAATAATATAATTATTTTATAAAATTACACTTAATTTTACATTTACTTTTAGTTACAAATTACATCCAAATTATAAGAAAGTTTGACCCCTCCCTCTAATTTTTTTTTGTATTTTAAATTTTGAGGACTTTTATTGAATTTAAATACGTCTCGCAACTCTAAAGAATTGGAGGAAGGATCTTTTGCATTTTTGTATCTAGGTTCAAGAAATGAGAGAATTAAGAATACTCACCAGAAAGACTAATTCAATCTATAATAAATTTCAAAGAAATATTATTGATGATTTCATTTGAAGAGTAAAACTAAAAATAATAATGATTATTATTATTATCATTATCATTAGTAAATAAAAAAAACACTATTATTACTATCAAATAAAAACCATAAATATTTAAAAAAAGATTAAAAAATATAAGAACTTAAGCAAACAAGTTAAATATCATTATTAAATTAAAAAAAAAACATTATTACTACAAGAACTATAAAAACGGGCGAGACAGGTTTAATATTATTATTAATATGAAAAATATTATTATTTGTGTTATAAAGTTATTATTTTTATTATAGTTAATATTGTTTGTATAATAATTAATCAATTTGAATGGATCCTGCCACAAAAACATCAGCCCTGGATCCAGAAGCAGCACAAATTAGACATGGGTCCTGACATAGAACTCATTAGACTTAGGTGCTGTCGCGGGACCCAAGAGAATTGGGTTTTGCTGCAAGACCCAAGAGCATTGGGTTCTAACGCAGGACCAAGAGACTAGGATCCAAAAGCAGGACCCAAGAGGGTTGGGTTCAGACACAGGAGCCAAGAGCAGTGGGTCCGGATGCAAGACCTACGAGCAGTGGGTCCTGACGCCGGACCTATCAAAATTGGGTCTTGACGCAGGACCCAAGCGAATTGGATCCCCCTTCAGGACCCAATTCTCTTGGTTCGGCTCAGGATCCAATTCGCTTGGTCTAGTAATAAGACCCAATTTTATTATTATTAATATAAAAAATATTATTATTTGTATAAATATTATTTTTATTATAATTAAAATTATTAATATAAAAACTAGTATTATTTGTTTAATATATTTTTTTTACTATAATTAAAAGTATTAATATCAAAAATATTATTATTTGTGCTATCAATAATATTAGTTTTACTATAATTAAAAGTATTAATATAAAAATAGTATTATTCATAGTATAAATATTATTATTTTTACTATAATTTATAGTATTAATATTAAAAGTAGTATTATTTGTGTTATAAATACCATAGAGCCTTGAGGGGCGTTCCTCTATTGTGTTTTTTCTCAAGAATTGCAGCTGGGGGCATTGCCTCCTCTGTCAAAACCTATTTAGTCTGGCTTGACTGTAAGACTCAACGTTGTTGGGTCTGACTGTCAAGCCAAGCCCAAAACACTTCCAAAAGGAGCCAACACTATTGAGTCCTGCTGCTCAACATGATACAATTGTGTTTAGTCTGATTGACCAAGAGCAAAACACATCAAAAACAGCGGGGTTTAGCTAAGCAGTCATATCCAAGGATATTATCATATATATTATAAATATTATTATTATTAATGTTAAAAATATTATTATTTGTGTTAAAAATATTTTTTATTATAATTAAAAGTAGTAATATCAAAATAATATTATTAATATTATAATTATAATTATTTGTGTTATAAATATTATTATATTTATTATAATAAAAAGTATTATTATTAAAAATATTATTATTTGTGTTATAAATATTATTTTTTTTACTATAATTAAAAGTATTAATATCAAAAATATTATTATTTGTGTTACAAATAATATTATTTTTTCTATAATTAAAAGTATTAATATAAAAAATATTATTATTCGGGTTACAAATATTATTATTTTTATTATAATTAAAAGTATTAATATTAAAAATAGTATTATTTGTGTTATAAATATTATTATTTTTATAATAATTAACAGTATTAATATAAAAAAATATTATTATTTGTGTTATAAATAATATTATTTTTATTATAATTAATAGTATTAATACTAAAAATATTATCATTTGTCTCATAAATATTATTTTTTTATTATAATTAATAATATTATAACTCAAAATATTATTATTTGTATTATACATATTATTATTTTTATTATAATTAATAAATTTGAAAAAAAATATTATTATTATTATCATTAAGAAGTTTTTTTAAAAAAATACTATTATTACTGTTGAAGAAAAACCATCATTTTTTGAACATTAAAAAAATATAATTCAAAGTATTCATAAAAAATTATTATTATTTGTGCTCTAAATATTATTATTTTTATTATAATTCAAAGTATTAATATCAAAAATATTATGATTAGTGTTATAAATATTATTATTTTTATTATAATTCAAAGTATTAATATAAAAAATATTATTATTTGTGGTATAAATATTATTATTTTTATTATAATTCTCTTGGGTGCTTCAAACATAGAACTAATTGGCCTTGGGTCCTGTGTTAGAACCCCATGCTTTTGGGTCGTGTATCAAGACCCATTTCGCTTAGGTCCTCGGTATAAAGCCAAGTCTCTTGGATCCTGGGTCTTGATCCAATTGGTTTGGGTCCTGCTTTAGGACCCAATGCTCAAGTCTTGAGTTTCTAAATATAATTATTTATGTTATCCATATTATTATGTTTATTATAATTAAAAGTATTCATTTTAAAAATAGTATTATTTGTATTATAAATATTATTATTTATATTATAATTGAAAGTATTAATATTAAAAATAGTATTATTTGTTTTATAAATATTATTATTTTTATTAAAATTAATAGTATAAATATTAAAAATATTATCATTTGTCTTATAAATATTATTATTTGTATTATACATATAATTAGTTTTATTATAATTAATATTATTAATAAAATAATTAATAAATTTGAAAAAAAATATTATTATTATTATTATTATTATTATTATCATCATTAATAAATTTTAAAAAAATACTATTATTACTATTGAAGAAAAAACCATCATTTTTTAAAGATTAAAAAATATAATTCAAAATATTCATATAAAAAATATAATTATTTGTGTTATAAATATAATTATTTTTCTTATAATTCAAAGTATTAATATAAAAAATATAATTATTTGTGTTATAAATATTATTATTTTTATTATAATTCTGAGTATTAATATCAAAAATATTATAATTAGTGTTATAAATATTATTATTTTTATTATGATTCTAAATATTCAAATATAAAATATAATTATTTGTGTTATAAATATTTTTATTTTTATTATAATTTAAAGTATCAATGTAAAAATATTATTATTTTTATTACAATTCTCTTGTGTGCTCCAGACACAGAACCAATTGGCCTTAAGTCCTGCGCATGATCCATTTCGATTGGGTCCTGGGTCTGGACCTAAGTCTCTTGGGTCCTGCCTCAGGACCCAATGCTCTTGGGTCTTTGGTTTCTAAATACTAGTATTTGTGTTATCAATATTATTATGTTTCTTATAATTAAAAGTATTCATTTTAAAAATAGTATTATAAATATTATTATTTTTATTATAAATAAAGTATTAATGTCAAAAAAATTATTATGTGTGTTATAAATATTATTATTTTATTATAATTAATATTATTAATAAAATAATTAATAAATTTTAAAAAAATTATTATCAATATTGAAAACAACCATAGATTTGATTTGAAATATAAAATTAATTATTATTATTATTATTATTATTATTATTATTAAATTTAAAAAACTATTATTACTATCGAAGAAACATCATAATTGTTTTTTGAAAAATTAAAAAATATAAAAATTTTGACAGATAAATTAAATATTATGATTAATATTATAAATACAATTATTGGATTTGACATTGCAGTTAAACTCAACGCTCTTGAGTCCGCTATTGCAGCCTGACTCAATGCTTTTAAATCTTAAATTTTTATGATATTTTAATAGGTAAGCCCAGTGTATAACAGAAACTATTTTCCTATAAAGAAATGAGGCCTAAAATGAATATAGTTAACAACTTTGGTACACTGTACATATATGATAGCTTTGACAATACTAATAGTTTTAAAAAAAAACCTAATTTAGTCTTTAATCTAAATATTTATTCTCAATTGAGTCTTAAACCTATATAAATTTTATACATTGGGCCTTGAATGTTTTAAAATACTCTCAATCAAATAGCTTTGATCTAAATTTTATTTAAAATGATATCATTATAATACACAATATGCACATTAAACAAAAATAATGTTAATTTTATTATTTTTTCCATCAAAGTTTTTTAAAATCGACAGTGTTTTAGTGGATAAAATATGTATATTAGACTTAAACTATTAGAAGAAATGGAAGGATGAAACTGAGAAGTATATAAATATTCGGGGCCTAATTGATAAAGTTTATAAATAGGTTTGGGACTAAATTGAGGTTTTCATAAATAAAATGACTAAAACCTTAATGAAAAGAAAAGAAAAAAAATTCACTTACCTTCATTTCCTTAAACCCTAAACAGACCTACACCCACTGTAACTAATTCTCGGTGTATTAAAGCGTCACGCCGGAACTCCACCAACCCAAGCCTGCTTAGCCATCGGCCGTCGTTCTCTTGCTGTAAGAGCCTGGCAGTGGCAGCCCATTATTCTATTTATCAAGCTCTGCTTGGATCGACCTTGCTTCGGCTTGAACTTGGGCATACTTACAAGGTGAGTGGTAACGGTAAATATGTAACATATTCTTCGTCGTTGAGTCGGCTTATATGAATCGTTCTATATTTGATTGAATCATAGAGCTAAGTGGGATAAATATTTGTCAAGTTTCAGAGTGGTTAGAACTAGAAGGAAGTATTAAACATCAGCTTGGACAGTTCTTGAGTAATCATTCAATTTTGACAATTATTTATTTATTTCTTTTCACCTATGCTTTGCTGAATATCATTCTTTGGAATTCAGCTAATTATGCATTTACTGTAGAATTTTTGAGAATTAATTTCCTTGCTGGCTGTTGAAATGAAATTACTCTTCTTTTATTGCCAAATCTCAACAATTGTTTGGGACTTCGACACATTGTGTTATGGAAACTGAATGTGAACAACTTCTGTATGTTTGGCATTTGAGTAACAATGATGATATTCTTATTTGATATCCGTTGTTTCCATTCGGTTATTGTCAAAGACCAAAAAGAATGGCGATGCCACAGTTATATGGGCGGACAAAAAGCGTGACAAAAAGATCAAAGAAGTACCTAGAAGAAGCACTGTATGTGAGGCTGTTCAAAGAAGGCAGCTCAGAGGTTAGTGTGAGACAACAGTTAAATCAGTTCCTCAAGAGCTCCAAGCGTGTCTTCAAATGGGAAGTTGGTGACACTATCAAGAAGCTTCGCAGTCGCAACCTTTATTACCCTGCTGTCAAGGTATCCTTCCTCAAACCCCCAATCGTTTTTACCTGTATACTTGTTATTCTAATTATTCGTTTGTGATATTATGGGATATGATTGTCTGAATCTAGAAGGTGAAACATGCTGAATTTTATGAACATCTGCGTCCATTTTTTTTTGTGCCTTGCAGTTAATCTATGACCATTTGTTTCAAACTAGTGGTATTGTCTGTATCCCCCAATTAAACAAAGTTGTACCTTAATTTTTTGCTCTTAATGGATATTAGGTCATAATCATATATGTGCTACTTTAAATTTCTTAATCATACCCTGCATATTGTATATCATTATATTTACTTCTTTCATTGTTTACAGCTATCAGAAACTATGTCTAGTAGGGGCATGAATAAAACCGTCAGTGATCAAGCTATCCATCTTGATCTAGTTGCCAAAACTCGAGGCATACCTGCTGCAGAAAATTACTTCATTGATCTTCCTGAAACATCCAAGAACCTTCGAACATATGGAGCTCTTCTCAACTGTTACTGTAAAGAATTGATGACTGAAGAAGCAGAAGCTCTCATTGAAAAGATGAAGGAACTCAATCTTGGTTTGAGCTCCATGTCTTACAACAGCCTTATGACTCTCTACACAAAAGTGGGTCAGCCTGAAAGGATCCCAGCAATTATACAGGAAATGAAGGCTGACAATGTCATGCCAGATTCTTACACATACAATGTCTGGATGAGGGCTCTGGCAGCTGTAAATGATATTTCTGGTGTTGAAAGAGTGATCGAAGAGATGAAGAGGGATGGCCGAGTTGCTGCGAATTGGACAACATATAGCAACTTAGCCTCGATTTATGTTGATGCTGGATATTTTGATAAGGCAGAAAAGGCACTTAAGGAATTGGAGAAGATAAATGCAAACAAAGATCTTTTTGCTTTCCAGTTCCTGATTACTTTGTATGGTCGAACAGGAAAGTTGATTGAAGTTTATCGAATATGGCGTTCTTTGAGGCTGGCTTTTCCTAAAACTGCAAATATAAGCTATCTAAATATGATCCAGGTGCTGGTTAACTTGAAAGATGTACCTGGTGCAGAGAAGTGCTTCAGGGAATGGGAATCTGGGTGCTCAACATATGATATCAGGGTTGCAAATGTTGTCATCAGTGCATATGCCAAGGAAGGTTTGGTTGACAAGGCAGAGGAACTCAAGGAAAGGGCCCGCAGGAGAGGAGCCAAACCTAATTCTAAAACCTGGGAAATATTTTGTGATTATTATTTGAAAAATGGGGATGTCAAATTGGGTGTTGATTGTATAGCCAATGCGGTATCTGCTGGTAGAGGGAATGGTCAAAAGTGGGTGCCATCACCTGTGATTGTAGGGTCTTTGATGGCACATTTTGAGCAGCAGAAGGATGTAGATGGTGCAGAAGATCTTATTGAGATTTTGAAGAAGGCTGTAGATGATGTAGCTGTGGAGGTATTTGAGTCATTGATTAGAACTTATGCAGCTGCTGGAAGAAAAAGCCAATTGATGCGTCGCAGATTGAAGATGGAGAATGTGGAAGTGAGTGATGATTGTCAGAAGTTGCTTGAAGCAATATGTGTGGAGTAGTTTTATTTACTGTTTCAGTTTGTTACCATGATATCATGTGTTCTAGAATCAATTTTGAATGGTTTAACTTGTTATATTGTTCTAATAATGAACTGTGGCATCTGCTTCATTTTTTATGGTGGAGATACATGTAGTCAATGATTAAACAAAGTGTTATGCTGTATTTGTAATCATATTTTGTGCCCGGAATGATAAGACTAATGATTCAGGACTTGGCTGCTTTTGCGACATTGTTCAGGGTTTTTATCAAGAATAACGTTTAAGTTATTAAATCACTCTGTTCAGCCCCAGAGACTACAGAGTCTGTTTCCATTTTCGGTAGAGTTTTATTGGTTATAGTGTTTCCCAAATATCAACCCAAAACATATGGACACTTCGCATGGAGCTGCTTAATTGCTCCTACTCTAATTTCACCCTGCATTATCTTCTTCTTGTTGATGTTAGGCTCGTTCATATTGTACGGGTTTTGAGAGCCAAGAGGTAGAGGATTTTCCGATGGCATCCTTGGTGTTTTGTGTTGCTGTGGTCTATCAATTTCAGAATGCATTCCGTTATCTACGAAAATCTCACAGTTACATTGCCAACACTACATTCTATACCCAAAAAAATCGTATATTCTTGCTCCTTTTACATTTCAACCAATAAGTGCTTGACACTTCAATCAATACGTACTTGGAAGTTTAATTTTAGCTTGTGCTTGCTATACTAGCAGCTATCTAATGGAAGTAGTTAATGAACAAGCTTGGTAACTCTAATGGGTTACTCTTTCAGCTAATGTATGTCTAGGACTACTGAATAGCAGGCTATATTCTTAGGTTTCTCAAAACACATAAAGAAATAATAAATTTAAATTTTTTTAGCAGTTTTAAGAATTATTTAATATTACAATCATTCAACTATAAAAATATAATTACATTAATTGATTGAATTATATTTAAAAATCAAGTATAATATTTAGCAAATTGTCATTATTCTCTAAATATTAAGAAAGTTATAAGTGATCTGACTTAACTTTTTAATGATCAGTTTCTCAATGTAATTATTACCCCTTCATTAAGAATGTTCCTATGTAAACATTATAAAAATAGAGTATGTTTGCTTTGTTAAATTATTTTAGTTTTCAACATTATAGTAATTGATTATTTGAATAAGATTTTGAAACTCTTTTTGAAACTCATTCTACTTTGGCCAAAGATTTCACAATTAGTACTATTTGAGAACAAATAGAACATTTTTTATAATTCATCAGGGGTGATGAATCATCTATTAATTACTCAAATACCTTCATATAGTTTATGTCATACTCAATATTTTCTTGTTTGTTACCTTTGATTAGGACAACATGTGGTCAGGATCAAAGAATAACACTTCATATATAAGATAATTAAGTGGTCTCAAGTTTAAGAATCACTTATACAACTATCACGTGAGCTTTTCCATAAACATAGATGATCTATCTATATGGAATTCTCTTGTAGGTTAGTTTAGTGTACATATCATCTAACAAGCACTTGTATATTAGTTCTATGTATTCATTATATCTCGGTTTATGAGAGCAACTGTTTTCTTTTATAAATGAAGTAACATTAATGTCTAGTCTTAATAGAATATTGACTAGGAACATTTAGAAATAATGTTTTGATGCATTATGAATCTCATAATTAGATAAACTTTATTATTTCCTATGCAAAGCATTATTGTTCCATGGACTTTATCTATACTATATATTTATTAATCAAATATAATTTAATATTGAAGATAAAGAAAGTCTTTATTAATAATAAACATGTTTTACATGAATAAAATCAGTGTTACGTGTAACCAACCAATTGACTATAAGGTTCACTAACAATTTCTCACTTGCACTAAAGTCAATCGCTCATATATCTAATACCATATCCCTCCATTAGTGCCTTAGAGGTCTCATACATCTCAGTGCATTTAGCTGTATTAAACAACTTTTTGAGATGCATAATTATTATATGAAAATTTATATTCTCATATTGTGTTTGAAGTTAAAGTGACATATAGCCTACATATTGTCATCAATATGATATTGACATTTAGTCCTAACTTTGTTATTAACGTTCTAATCAAGGACAAGATGAATCAAATTTTTAAGAACATATAACATTCTTTCTTATTTGAGAACAATTCTTATATTTCGGTATCAATTCAAGAAGTTTGGTTCAGTCAATTTATTAGCATCAAATATGCTTCATAGAGATATATTTATTTTTACTCATGGTAATCTATCAACCTATTCATGTAAAGATAGTAAGTATTGATTTCATGCATACATATTTATAACCATATTCATGTAAGGTCTTTAATCTTAACTTGATCTCTCACTATTTCTTGCAGATTAATAATCCTCACTATTAATTTAGGGAATCTCCCTTAGATCTCTTAATGGGTTAGGATCTCATTTAGTTTATATGACCTTAAGTAATTTAACAGATCAAAATAAATTAAATTAGATAGATAATATAGTTTATTAATGACATCTTTTTGTGACTCCTAAATCAACTAGGTGATAACATTTTGTCTAAAGATATTATATATGTTTTGCCTAACTAATGCCTCTAATCTTATATGATAATAACTAACTCATCCAAATCATATAAGTTAATTAAGTATGACCTGATTTTATAACATTAAATATATTTGATTAACGGTAACCTTGGGTAACTCAATCAATTATTCATGAATATAACTCTGGTTTTATGCATATAAAATCGGAAGTCAACAAATCATATTTTCAGCATATACTTAATATATTAATGAGAGATTTATTATTGTAATTAAGTCTCATTCCATGTCATTATTGATGTATCATATATAACAATTACCTATTGACATACACCCTAACATGTCATTATAATTGGATGATTATTGACTTATCTAAATTATATTCCTCGAGCCATTAAAGGGAATTAGGTGGTTAAAATCTAGATAGCTATTGCAAATCTTCATAATTTCTTTGCGAGCACCATAGTTGTATCCTTCACTAACATTCTTTTTTCATCTTGGATTACAAAATCATTTTCCAATCTAAATTTCTATATTTCTAAATTACACAATATTTACATAATTAATTAAGAAATCTCGAGTTATATTCAATGAAAATTAGATGAGAAAAGAATTTTACAACCTAAAAATAATAATAAAGAAAAGACAGGACACACAAGTTGTATTTAATATTACAACCATTCAACTATAATGTCCATAATCATTCATCATGGATCAGAACATATTAACATGATTAATAAATATAATGCATGCTTCAATTATATTTATTGGCTTTACGTGCAAAATTTTATTAACTATAAACATCTTTTTTATTGAAAAACTATTTTTCAAAATTTAATAAGAAAATTAATCATATTAAAAAAAAATTAATATCCTAAATAATTTAATATTTTAATTAAATCTTAATCCTATTAGGATATTACAAAACTAATTTTTTTAATTAAACATGTTAATTCAATCCTAATCAAATTAGAAAAAAATAATTTTATAACTAATTTAATTTAGCATTTTAATTCTAAAATATAAAATCAATATTTTATACATGGAGAGCCATAATCATAATTCTGCCCCAATTATACCTAGATGTAAATAGGCATAAGTTGCAGGGTTAGAATCGTAACTCCACTCCTCGAAACCCTAAACTAAGCTCAGGGGCAGAATCATAATTTTGCCAATTTTTCTTCTCTTTGCAAGTACCAGTAGTGGGCACACCACTAGCGGCACCTAAACATCGGTAACGTTTGTTGCCACTAGGTTTGTTGCATGAGGCTGCTGCCTCGCCTATTGGGCTCTTTAATAGCATTAGAAAAGGTTGCCGCTAGGTTTGGCATAACACGAGGGGTTGCCCTCGCATTGCACCACCTCTAGTGCGAGGCAACAACCTTGTGTTATGTGGCGTGGGTTGTTGCCTCCAACGTGAGGCAACTCGCACTAGAAGGTAGCAATGCTAGCCACCATTAGCGTCCTGGCCTAGTGCATTAGACATCGATTAGGCGTGCTAGTAGTGTTGACGCCACCGATGGTTATGCACAAACATAAAAAAATCTTATATATGAATAAGGAGATCAAAGATTTTTTAGTTGTTTGGAGAGCAAGTAATTAGAAGGAAAAATAACAAATTTATTTTGTTTATATATAAGTAACTATAAAAAAAAAAAAAGAAGAAGAGAATTTTAAAGGATAATTAGTTATAGCATGAAAAAATTAAACAACACAAAACACTCTCCCTCGCGACCAGCTCTCTTAAACCAAAAAATAAAAAAAAAATGAACTAGAGATTAAAAAAAAAAACCCAGCACCATGACCAACCATCAACACCACTAGCCACACGGCTTCCCCCCTCTCCTTGCCTCCATCCTTTCTTCACTAATTTTCCCAGCCAAAACAGATCACTCACTGACAACAATACCGTCAACCACCGTGAGCTCAACACCGACTCAGCCTCCCCTCATTTTTCATTGAAAAAGAACCAAACCCAGATGTCTTTCACCCCTTCAGCCACCATATATACATGGCAGATCCTCCCAAATCACCCTTCCATTCTTCATCCTCACCATTAAACCATCCTCCAACCAACACTGAAACGGGTCCCTAAAATCCCACAAAACGGCACTGTGAATAACAGCAGAAGAATCAGCCAAACCCGCAGCTCCAGCAGTGGCACCGTCATCCTTCTCATCTTCAACCATTCAAGTAGCAGTGAAAGATATTTCAATAACAGCTCAAACTTCATCCTTTAGGCACCGACGGCTGATTAAACCGTGAACAGTGGAAGCTCCTCCTTCCAATAGCACCAGAGATTGTTCTTTATCAGCCACACCATTTCTCAACTATAGCAGAGCTTTTTTTTTTTTTTTACTAGCAGCTTCCTCCTTCTCAAGCATCTCGAACCGTGCACTCCTCAGCATCAACATGGACCTCTCCATTTGAACCATGAGTTCTTTGTTTTTTTTTTTCATTGTAGCAACAGTCCAGCACTGATTCCCCAGCAACTTTTCTTGGTCTAGCCACTATGACCTCTTCAGCTCCAGCAACTGTATCTCGTGGAAACAACAACTTCATAGCCATCATCATAAATCGCGAGCTCATCGGCCAACCATCCACCATTGCCTCTCTTTGACAAAGCCAAGACAAACCAACAGTTTCCTCTGCATCTTCACCGTCAGCGAAACAGCTCCTTCAACAAACTCTCCTCTACCCGTGAGTCACTTTGTCAGCTCCAGCAACTTAACCTCATTTTATTAACTGTGTATTGGGAATCATTTATTAAATTGATTTATTTTTAAATTTTATACTTTCACATTTTATTTTTTATCAAATATAATTTTTATTTTTGAATTGTTATTTTGAATTATTCTTATTTTTTTTAGATTGAAACTGTTTTTCAATTTCATCCCCTATAATTTAGTTTTATTTTATTTTTATATCAAATTAGGTTTTTTTCTTTTTAAATCTATATTTTTTAAATCACTTTCTTTTTCAATTTATTTTTTCAAGTTTATCCCTAATTATTTTGGTTGTTTATGAATTTTACATTGAGTTTTTTTTTTTAGGTTAGACTTTTATGTTGTGCTTCGGTCTCATGATACGAATTACAAAATTCTAAAGATTGGATTGGGTTGGCTTCAATCATTTTTCATTATTTTTTTAAAATTTCATCTATCATCATTGAGTTCGTTGAAAATTAGTATTTTTTTAATTCATTTGTTAATTTGATTTTTTTTATTTTACCCTTCAATTCAAGATTTTTGTTTGTCCTATCAATTTTTTTTCAAATGAGATCTTTATTCTCTTAATTATTGTTTCTTTATCCTTTAGTTTTTTTTTTCATCATTTGACATTTCAATTATTGTGATTTGGTCTCCTAGGTTTTTCTCATTGTTTATAAAGCCCTACCTAGAAGTCAATCAGGGACAATGATCGGATCATAAGTCGAGTGGGTTGACTCGAGTTAACCTATGCCAACCAAATTCTTTTGTTTTTATTAAAAAAATCAAAATAATACCATTTAAAAAAAAAGAAGAAAAAAGTCAACAGGTTTTGACCCTATTTTGACTGGATTTTCCTCGGGCTATCTGAAACATAGGTCATCTCAAGTTTTTGACAGTCTCACACTTGATCAATTCTCTCCCAATTTCTTTTGAAGCTCGGCCTACTCATGGGTCAAACCGTCAGGTCGAGCCAAGTTTTAAAATAGTTGCTTTCCAGATACGATGCTTCTAGTTTAGTCAGTACCTAGGGTTATGGGTTTGAAAAGTTTACAAACAATACAATGAATGTATGCTGGCCATTCCATGGGGATCCCCTTACCCGGGATCCTAACATACACTGAATAGTTATAGAACTCTGATTCAAGTGAAATTTGTGGCGTTGGAAAGGTAAGACATGAGGCTACAAGTTCTATGTTTTGGGAAGAACCCAGTTCTACCTCTAAGGTAGTCAAAATCGCTCATTAACAGACGCTTGGACTGTTACTGTCCAACTGTTACTGTCCATTTTTGAACTGTTACTGTCTGACCTCTCCTTAGATTTTTAATTATATCTGGAGTTATAAAACTCTGATTCAAGTGAAATTTGTGGCGTTGGAAAGGTAAGACATGAGGCTACAAGTTCTATGTTTTGGGAAGAACCCAGTTCTACCTCTAAGGTAGTCAAAATCGCTCATTAACAGACGCTTGGACTGTTACTGTCCAACTGTTACTGTCTATTTTTGAACTGTTACTGTCTGACCTCTCCTCAGATTTTTAACTATATCTGGAGTTATAGAACTCCGATTCAATTGAAATTTGTGGCGTTGGAAAGGTAAGACATGAGGCTACAAGTTCTATGTGGGAAGAACCCAGTTCTACCTCTAAGGTAGTCAAAATCGCTCATAAGCAAACGCTTGGACTGTTACTGTCCAACTGTTACTGTCCATTTTTTGAACTGTTACTGTCTGACCTCTCCTCAGATTGTTAACTATATCTGGAGTTATAAAACTCCGATTCAAGTGAAATTTGTGGCGTTGGAAAGGTAAGACATGAGGCTACAAGTTCTATGTTTTGGGAAGAACCCAGTTCTACCTCTAAGGTAGTCAAAATCGCTCATTAACAGACGCTTGGACTGTTACTGTCCAACTGTTACTGTCCATTTTTGAACTGTTACTGTCTGACCTCTCCTTAGATTTTTAACTATATCTGGAGTTATAGAACTCCGATTCAATTGAAATTTGTGGCGTTGGAAAGGTAAGACATGAGGCTACAAGTTCTATGTTTTGGGAAGAACCCAGTTCTACCTCTAAGGTAGTCAAAATCGCTCATTAACAGACGCTTGGACTGTTACTGTCCAACTGTTACTGTCCATTTTTGAACTGTTACTGTCTGACCTCTTCTCAGATTTTTAACTATATCTGGAGTTATAGAACTCAGATTCAAGTAAAATTTATGGCGTTGGAAAGGTATGACATGAGGCTACAAGTTCTATGTTTTGGGAAGAACCCAGTTCTACCTCTAAGGTAGTCAAAATCGCTCATTAACAGATGTTTGGACTGTTATTGTCCAACTGTTACTGTCTCATTTTTGAACTGTTACTGTCTAGACATTGAACTGTTACTGTCTCATTTTTGAACTGTTACTGTCTAGACATTGAACTATTACTGTCTTGAACTATTACTGTCAAGATATTGAACTGTTACTGTCTAGACATTGAACTGTTACTGTCTCATTTTTGAACTGTTATTGTCTAGACATTGAACTATTACTGTCTTGAACTATTACTGTTAAGATATTGAACTGTTACTGTTTAGACATTGAACTGTTACTGTCCGACCTCTCTTTAGATTTTTAACTATATCTAGAGTTATAGAACTTCGTTGCAAGCAAGATTGGTCTCGTTGGAAAACTAAGACATGGGGCTACAAGTCCCCTGAGGAAGGAGAACCCAGTTCTACCCCTAAGATAGTCATAATTGCTCATCAAAAATCAGACTTACTGCTCTACAGGGTCTGTCATGACCCCATCTCGGTTGATAACCCATAACTGGAGTTCTACAGCTCTAAATTGAGCAAGACCAATTTCCTTAGTTAGCTAACATCCAAAACTATAATTTCTATGAAGGACACTGGTTCTCCCTCATCCTCCTATCCGAAATCTTACTGAAAGTCAGGAGACGAGTCTGTCCAGATTCGTCACCCCCCCTTCCCTTCACACATAAATTTCCCAAACTATATTTTCTGGGTAAATTATCATTGTTTCACGTCCCAAATCACATTCCACACATGAATTAACTTAATTTTTACAACAAATACTTTTCCCCCAAATTTAAGTCTAAGAACCCTAATCTATAATTCACATCAAGGCATCAATTCCTTATCGAATTTAAAATGACTTATAAGATCATGTTTAGAACACCTTACCCGGTACGAATTAAGGTTTTGATCTTCAACCAGTTGAAGATTTTCAACTTCCTCCTTTCTTATCTAATGATAGCTAGCCCTCCATCTTCTCTTCTTGTTCAATTTCCTTATTAATCACTTGCCCACAAGTGTTTATTCCATCTATAAACCCTTAATCTTGAATGGGTTCTTGAAATCTTGGTGTTTCTCTCTTGATTTGTAGAAATAGATACCAAAACTCCCTCTCTTCTTTCTTCACGATAGTTGCAGATCTATTTTTGATAAGAAGAGTAGTATTTATGCTCTATAATTATTCTTATTTGCATTTAGACCCCATTTTCTTTAAATGTATTCGTTTTGCCCCCACTTGTTTTTAGTTTATCTTATTTTCTTTAATTTAATCCAACCCTCAACATTTTTGGGTTGATTTATATTGTCTCGAAATATTTCGTCCATAAACTTATATCCAAAAATTTCTAAATTCCCGTTTTTATTTAACCATATGCATGAATTTCTTCACTTTTATTTCTCATGTAGTTAGTTTGCAATCTAAGCAACCTTTATTTTTCCCCGGGGTTTACATTCTCCCCTCCTAATAGAAATTTCGTCCTCGAAATTTAAGTTACATACCTATGTTGAAGAATAAATGCGGGAACTTTTGCTTCATTTCAAATTCTCTTTCCCATATTTCTTCTTCTATTCGAGAGTTTCTCCACAAGACTCACACCAGAGAAACTCTCTTATTCCTTAACACCCTCACATCTCGATCCAAGATCTTGACAGGCTTAGCTTCCATGGTTAAATCCTCTTTAATCTTCATAGGAAACGTGTGGTAATACCCGTGAGGGGTCTATCTTGGCCTTTCGCAGCAATGACACATGGAACACATTGTGAATCTTATCCAAATATGCAGGCAACTCTCACGGTAGGCAACTTGTTCGATTCTTTCCTTAATCTCAAAAGGGCCAATATATATCTCGGAGCTAATTTCCCTTTTTTCTCCAAATCGAATGATGCCTTTCCAAGGCGCCACCTTCAAAAATACCTTATCCCCCATTTGGAATTCTAAAGGCCTTTTTCGGTTATCTGCATAACCCCCCCCCCCTTTTTTTTTCCTGGCTTCTTTCATCCTCTTTCTGATCACCCTCACCTTGTTAGTTGTCAGTTGTACCATTTCAGGTCCCCAAAGCTTCCTTTTTCCTACTTCCTCCCAACAAATTGGGTACGACATGTCCTCCCATACAATGCTTCATATGAAGCCATACCAATAGTAGCTTGATGACTATTATTATAAGTAAACTCCACCAATGGCAGGAGATCTTCCCAGTTCCCTCCGAACTCCAGTACACAGGACCCCAGAGGATCTTCAAGAGTTTGAATAGTCCTTCCAGATTGACCATCCGTCTGAGGATGAGATGTTGTGCTTAGATTCAACTTTTTCCCCAATGCTCGTTGTGAATTAGGCCATAATCTCGACGTGAACCTTGGATCCTGCTCCGGCATAATCGACACTGGCACTCCATGAAGTCTGATTACTTCATTTACATATAATTTTTGCTAGCTTATCCACCGAATCAGTCATTTTTATAGGCAAAAACAAAAATAGATTTTGTCAGTCAATCCATAACCACCCATACAACATCATTCCCCTTCTTTCCCCTAGGTAATCTTGTCACAGAATCCATATAAATATCCTCCCATTTCCATTCTGGAACCGATAATAACTATAAATCCCCTACAGGTCTCTGGTGTTCTACTTGTTGACAAATCCCACAGTTCGACACAAATTATGCTATCTCCCTCTTCATATTTGGCCACAAATAGTATTCCTTTAAATCTTTATACATCTTCGTACTTCCCGGATGAGTAGCGAATCAGGATTCATGAGCTTCTCTTCATACTTCATCCTTCAAAGTCTTATGATCATGTAAATAAATTCGCCTACCTATAGCTATTAGCCCACCGGATAACATTTGGAGTGCTTTCTCTATACCCTGGTTTACACTCTCCTTGATATCCTTTACTTTTTCATCTACCTGGTTTACACTCTCCTTGATATCCTATCTCAAAGCATTGATCGGATCTTTAACTGAGTTAATAGTGATCCCTCAGACCCTACACTTAATCGCAAGCCTAATTTCTTCAATTCCACTATACTTCCCTATTCCTAAATCTCCATATCATTCATCACTATTTTCCCCTTCCTAATCAATGCATCGGCTACTATATTAGCCTTACTAGGATGGTAGTCAATCACACAATTGTAATCTTTTATTAACTCTACCCATCTTCTTTGTCACATATTCAACTCCTTTTGTGACATCAAATACTTCAAACTTTTATGGTTTGTAAAGATTTAAACTTGTGACCCAAACAATAATGTCTCCATACTCTTGAGGCAAACCCCACTGCTGCAAGTTCTAGGCCATGAATTGGGTAATTCACCTCATACGACTTTAGTTGTCTTGATGCATAAGAAATCACACGCCCGTGTTGTATCAATACCCATCCTAGACCCCTTTTTGAGGTATCATTATATACCATAAACCCTTCTGTCCCTGATGGAAGGGCCAGCGCAGGAGCAAAAATGAGTCTTTCCTTCAGTTCTTGAAAGCTTGCTTCACACTCTCCCGACCAAACAAACCTGACTTCTTTGCGGGTCAGCTTAGTCAAAGGTGATGCTATGGTGGAGAACCCCTCAATAAACCTCCTATAATACCTAGCAAGACCCAAGAACTCTGGATTTCTGTCATGTTGGTAGGCCTTTCCCATTTCAACATGGCCTCTACCTTTCTTGGATCCACAATACCTTCTACGGATATTACATGGCCTAAAAAAAAATTACTTCTTTGAGCTATAACTCACGCTTATCCAGCTTTGCATATAATTGATTCTCCCTTACAGTTTGTAGCACAACCCTTAGATGTTGTTCATATTCCAAGTAAGAGCTTGAATACACCAAGACATTGTCAATAAATACCCCCGCATATTGGTCCAGGTAAGGCCGAAACACCCGATTCATCAAGTCCATAATCATGGCAGAAGCATTAGTTAACCCGAAAGGCATTACTAAAAACTCATAATGTTCATAACGGGTTCGGAATGCAGTCATTTATCTGTCTTGTTCCTTGATTCTCAACTGGCGATATCCAGATCTTAACTCTATCTTAGAGAACACCTTAACACCCTTCAACTAATCAAACAAATTATCTATTCATGGGAATGGATAATTATTCTTCACCATCACTTATTCAATTGATGAAAATCAATGCACAATCAAAATGTGCCATCCCCCCCTTTTTTTTTTCTTTTTTTTTACAAACAATACCGAAGCTCCCTAGGGCGAGTTACTAGGCCAAATGAAGCCTTTATCTAACCATTTTGAAGCTGGACCTTCAGTTCAGCCAATTCCATAGATGTCATCCTATAGAATAGTTTCTATGGACACTTTAATTTCTCTAACCGGAGGTAGTCCAGGCAACTCCTCTGGGAATACATCTTGAAACTCCCTCACAACGGGAATACTAGCCAAATCTAGACTACCCTTTCCAGCTCCCTTACAAGGGCTAACCAAGCAGAACAACCCTTTATCAATAACTTTCTAGCCACCAAAACTGAGAGTACACAACTTGGAATATCTTTTTGTTCCCCTTTAACCATTACTCTTTTATCACTTATTCCTTGGATTGTCACTGTCTTGGTGAAACAATCCATTTATGCCTTATGTTTACTTAGCCAAGCCATGCCAAGATTCAAGTAAAAATCATATAACTCAAACGAAAAAAAGATCTACCCTCAATCCTGACCCTTCAATATATAGTTTTACCCCTCTATAAGAACTATCACATCTTTGGCACCTACATCTGATTTATAACTCTTTCCCTTTTTCTTCTTTTTTTTTTCTTTTCCAGCCAAAGCCCAGCAACCTCAACATCCTTTTTACCATGGTAAGTCATACAACCCATCCCTCTCATACACCTCACCTACTGCACTATGGTGACTACTCCCCTTGATCTAGGAGCTGTACTGGAGGCTCCCACTATATGATCCATAGAAGCAGGATCCTAAAATGGGTTTGACCTGTCTACCGGTGCCACTGATATGGGTATATTATCTCCCCCCATATGTCTGATGCATCGGGCATTGTTACCCCAGCCTGACGGGACAACGAATCATCTCGAAGTCCCACTGACTCGCCTCCTTCAGAGTATACTGATGTTGCAGGTACATGAGAGCAAGTGTTTGTCAAGGGATCCCAATCTGGATCACTTTCATAACGAAGACTCTGATCACTTCCCCGAACTAGGAATGGATTAGTCTTGGCTACTTGCCTTGTTCTCACTATTCTGAACCACATATTCAAAACCTTATAATCATTCCTATCCCCGGAATAGCAACCTGAGCTGTAATACCAAAATGTAACATCCCCCATTTCTGGGATAAAACCACAATCTCATGTCAATAGAAAAACAGAGTAGTTAAATTTTTTTTTTATATATATACATATTCACGGTCTTCGTGTTAACATCTACCGGAAATTTCGACGGAGTCCCCCCTATACCGAAAGGTCCCAATTTACCAACATGTAACCTGTTTACCCTTCTAACAGTTCGCATCACATAACTTAATTCCCGACCCAATCAACCTGGGTTTCAATTCCACAATTATACTCACACCTATCAACCATAATATTTATGATATGCATGATATAACAAAAATATCATTATGGATGGATAATTTAAATAAATATAAATTCATAGACATGAAATATGGTTATATAAACTACAACATTAAATTCATTCAATCAAGTTTAAACATTTATTATACAAATTAAGTTATACAACCATTTTCATGTTTACAAAATACAAGGGTATACTCCCTAGAACCTAGACTTCAAAAAGGAAACATAAGCTAGGATCTACTCTTGTCGTGCATGCGATGATCCTGAAACAAAATACATATTATTGCAAGGTGAATATTTCCATAAATATAACAATATGAATATCTAATAATTTCAACAGGGCAACATGCATTCATATTTCATTTACTTCTCCCTTCTAGTTTTTTTTTTTTATTTAAAATCTCTTCCTTATTCAACTATTGATAATCGTTCCCTCTACCACTATCAACCTTCATTCCAGACATCAACGTGATTACTTTTGCTTATCACATTCCCGATACCAATTTCACTGGTATCATCATCACCACCCCATAGGAGTCGATATAAGGCGATCCCTTTACCCGAAATCCTAACATACAATGAATGTATGCTGGCCATTCCATGGTGATCCCCTTACCCGGGATCCTAACATACACTGAATGTATGGTAGCCAATACGTGGAGATCCCCTTACCCGGGATCCTAACATACACTAAATGTATGTTAGTCCATTCGTGACGATCCCCTTACCCGGGATCCTAACATACACTAAATGTATGCTAGCCAATACAGGGTGATCCCCTTACCCGGGATCCTAACATACACTCAATGTATGCTAGACAATACATGGTGATCCCCTTACCCGGGATCCTAACATACACTTAATGTATGCTAGTTTATGCCTCAAATCACACTTCTCATGTTTTCCTTTTTCAGTGATAATTTCATCACTTGGCAATTCACATAACAACTTTTCACCTTGAATACACATACATTCAGTAATTCACATTTCACATCAAAATATATTAAATCATGGAATTTAACTAGGAAGCATAGGTGTGAATCACCTACCTGCAATAGAAGCTCTACTCGTGCTCCCCTGCTGCTGCTGTTGCACCATGTCTGTGGTCCCTCCTGCAAATCATAGGTTTATCTCATAAATTTTCCTCACTCAAGGATATGTTTTATAATAACCATATCAACAACCAATAAGTCTTTCTTTAAGTCATTTCTTAGTACTTTATGTTTTTCTCATTTCACTCATTATTACTGTCGTTCTTTTTCCAATCCTAGTTATCATTCCTTTCTTTATATTTGGACTTTCACTGTCCAACTGTTACTGCTTCGTCTTTGAACTGTTACTGTCTGACCTCTCCTCAGATTTTTAACTATATCTGGAGTTATAGAACTCCGATTCAAGCGAAATTTATGGCGTTGGAAAGGTAAGACATGAGGCTACAAGTATTATGTTTTGGGAAGAACCCAGTTCTGCCTCTAAGGTAGTCAAAATTTCTCATTAAACAAACGCTTGGATTGTTACTGTCCAACTGTTACTGTCCATTTTTGAACTGTTACTGTCTGACCTCTCCTCAGATGTTTAACTATATATGGAGTTATAGAACTCCGATTCAAGTGAAATTTGTGGCGTTGGAAAGGTAAGACATGAGGCTACAAGTTCTATGTTTTGGGAAAAACCCAGTTCTACCTCTAAGGTAATCAAAATCGCTCATAAACAAACGCTTGGACTGTTACTGTCCAACTGTTACTGTCCATTTTTTGAACTGTTACTGTCTGACCTCTCCTCAGATTTTTAACTATATCTAGAGTTATAAAACTCCGATTCAAGTGACATTTGTGGCGTTGGAAAGGTAAGACATGAGGCTACAAGTTATATGTTTTGGGAAGAACCCAGTTCTACCTCTAAGGTAGTCAAAATCGCTCATTAACAGACGCTTGGACTGTTACTGTCCATTTTTGAACTGTTACTGTCTGACCTCTCCTCAGATTTTTAACTATATATGGAGTTATAGAACTCAAATTTCAAGTAAAATTTGTGGCGTTGGAAAGGTAAGACATGAGGCTACAAGTTCTATGTTTTGGGAAGAACCCAGTTCTACCTCTAAGGTAGTCAAAATCGCTCATTAACAGACGTTTGGACTGTTATTGTCCAACTGTTACTGTCTCATTTTTGAACTGTTACTGTCTAGACATTGAACTGTTACTGTCTCATTTTTGAACTGTTACTGTCTAGACATTGAACTATTACTGTCTTGAACTATTACTGTCAAGATATTGAACTGTTACTGTCTAGACATTGAACTGTTACTGTCTCATTTTTGAACTGTTACTGTCTAGACATTGAACTATTACTGTCTTGAACTATTACTGTCAAGATATTGAACTGTTACTGTTTAGACATTGAACTGTTACTGTCCGACCTCTCTTTAGATTTTTAACTATATCTAGAGTTATAGAACTCCGTTGCAAGCAAGATTGGTCTCGTTGGAAAACTAAGACATGGGGCTACAAGTCCCCTGAGGAAGGAGAACCCAGTTCTACCCCTAAGATAGTCATAATTGCTCATCAAAAATCAGACTTACTGCTCTACAGGGTCTGTCATGACCCCATCTCGGTTGATAACCCATAACTGGAGTTCTACAGCTCTAAATTGAGCAAGACCAATTTCCTTAGTTAGCTAACATCCAAAACTATAATTTCTATGAAGGACACTGGTTCTCCCTCATCCTCCTATCCGAAATCTTACTGAAAGTCAGGAGACGAGTCTGTCCAGATTCGTCACCCCCCCTTCCCTTCACACATAAATTTCCCAAACTATATTTTCTGGGTAAATTATCATTGTTTCACGTCCCCAAATCACATTCCACACATGAATTAACTTAATTTTTACAACAAATACTTTTCCCCCAAATTTAAGTCTAAGAACCCTAACCTATAATTCACATCAAGGCATCAATTCCTTATCGAATTTAAAATGACTTATAAGATCATGTTTAGAACACCTTACCCGGTACGAATTAAGGTTTTGATCTTCAACCAGTTGAAGATTTTCAACTTCCTCCTTTCTTATCTAATGATAGCTAGCCCTCCATCTTCTCTTCTTGTTCAATTTCCTTATTAATCACTTGCCCACAAGTGTTTATTCCATCTATAAACCCTTAATCTTGAATGGGTTCTTGAAATCTTGGTGTTTCTCTCTTGATTTGTAGAAATAGATACCAAAACTCCCTCTCTTCTTTCTTCACGATAGTTGCAGATCTATTTTTGATAAGAAGAGTAGTATTTATGCTCTATAATTATTCTTATTTGCATTTAGACCCCATTTTCTTTAAATGTATTCGTTTTGCCCCCACTTGTTTTTAGTTTATCTTATTTTCTTTAATTTAATCCAACCCTCAACATTTTTGGGTTGATTTATATTGTCTCGAAATATTTCGTCCATAAACTTATATCCAAAAATTTCTAAATTCCCGTTTTTATTTAACCATATGCATGAATTTCTTCACTTTTATTTCTCATGTAGTTAGTTTGCAATCTAAGCAACCTTTATTTTTCCTCGGGGTTTACAGAAATTCTTGGACAACCAAATCGTTACTGATTGGAATAAAGGAATGTTGTTTCCTATCAATTATATATCATCTATATATAATATTAAGAAAACAACTCAACTCAAGAAAGAGCTCTTAGTCAGTGGAGAGAAGCTATAGTGAAAGAAGCTCTCGGTTAGAGAGAGAAGGTTCCTTTTCACTGTGCAACGTTTTTTTACTCGGTGGCTGCGTTTCGTCTCTTTCTTCTTGTATTTCAGAAGTGATAACTATCATCCCTATCTGCTTAGGTCTCTTGAAACATTCTCATTCCTATGGCGAAATCAAAGAAGAAAGCTTCACTTCTTCATTTTGCTCAGCACGACTATCATTTACTCGACCCTCGGTTGGTTCCTCCCGTGAAGTTAGGGCTTAGAATCGGGGCAAATCTCCTATCATGCAGGATAAGCTGACCCATACCCTAGCCTCACCCTCGCCAGCTCATACTAGTGTTGACACTGAAGGAGCTTATGGTTCTTATTGTGGTGTTAGGGCTTGCAATAGGGGCAAATGCCTTGACATGCAGGAAATGTAAGCTCATGTTCAAGCACCACATTCTCTTGCTCCTTTTAGGCTTAATGAGGTTGGTCCTAATGCCATTAAGTCTGGGCATCCCTCTAGTGCTCATCTATCTGGGTCTGGTTCCCTTGGTCCTAACCTAGTAACTGCTGAATCTTGTTCGGATGCTGATGTTGGTTCTTCCCTTCCCTTCGGCTTTGGGTGTGGACACTCTCCTGGCCCTGAACCGAGTCCCTCAGCTCCCCCGTCCCTCTAAGGTTCCTTTTTCATCTGGTGTTGACTCTTCATGCATTCCGCTTCTTGCGGCAGATGCTAATGCCCCTCATGGAGACTATGGTAGAGCCTCTGTTGGCTTCCCACCAGGTAAATCGTTTGTAGATGATTGGAGTGAGTCTTCGTCATTAGTGCATTATCCTGATTTTGACTATGCTACATCATGTCATATGATGGATGCTGATCTTGGCAATAATAAGGATTTGTGGAAACTATGCATTATTGGCTATGTTGCTAGGAAATTTTTGGGTTTTACTGCTTTAAATAACCTAATTTCTAGTTCCTGGAATTGCAATGCTAAGCTAACTATACATGATTCTGGATGGCTGATATATACATCTTCTCTGAAGCTGACAAGGTTGTCGTTCTCAGTGGTGGCCCTTAGTCTGTTTTTGGCCGGCCTTTGGTCCTGAAAACTATGCCTGAATACTTTGACTTTACTGCAACTCATATGTCTAGGGTGCTAGTTTGGATCAGATTTCCCAATCTTCCCCTTAAATGTTGGTCTCCAACTTGTTTATCTAAAATTGCTAGTGTGATTGGTAAACCTATTCATTATGATATGCTCACCATTTTAATGTCTCGACTTTCGTATGCTAGAGTATTAATAGAGGTGGATTTGCTTGTTGATTTGCCTAATTCTATCAATTTTGTCTTGCCCAATGGAATGCTTTTATTGCAATTGGTTGTGTATAAGTCCATCCCTCGGTTTTGCAAGCATTGTCAGGTTCTTGGTCATACTGATTCTACATGCTCCAGAATTGGTTGTAATAAACGTAAGAAGCACACCCAGGAAGCTTCCACTCCTGCAAAGCCTCATCGAAATTCTGGTTGTTTTAGTTTTGTCCCTTCTGTTGAGACTGTTGCTGTGGAACACAATAGGTATATAGTGGCAGATCCCATAGAGAACCATGTATGGATCCGATGCGTGCTGAAGTGGCGGCGATGGTTGATAGCTGGGTTGCAGATCCTAGGCGTAAAAGGCTAACTATGCTGAAGTTGGGCCAGTAGTACATATCTCCCCCCTCCCAGGTACTGTGTCTTGTGCTCCTTCGAAAATAGTGCATGTTATTGATGATTCTATGTAGGATGTGGCTTTTGTTACAAGAGAAGAGCCCCCTAGAGGCAGGAAAAAATATATGATGTAGCAGGGCTGCTGGTATTGCAAATGCTGGCCAACATGCGAAGACTGATGTTGTTGTTCTCTGTAAAGGTAGTGGTTCTACGAAGGTTCGGTCTATGGCAGGCAATAGGCTTTAGGGCAGACATGAGGGTTCATATTCCCTTTCTCCTTCCTTATGACTCAATTGGAGTTTGACGTTGTTTTATGTAGTCTTGTTTTGGTTTTACATCATGTTCTGTATATGGATTTAATTCTAGTTCAAGGAGGCATGTTCCCTTTGTTACTTAGTGTTTATTGTACATTTGAACTTGCTAGTCTCTAGCTTTGTTTCTCTTTGGTTGTTGTTACATGTAGAGTTGTGCATGTAAGCTCGTTGTGATGTCGTCTGTTGGGCTGTACCCAGTGGAGCTCATACTAATATGTGATCCATTGCACTGGATAGTTGTGCTTGCCATGGCTCCTGCACGTTGTGTTGGCTGGTCTATTGTTCATTGGTCGGTTACCATGCCTTGTGGCACAAGATGGCTTCTGTGATGGTTTTCTTACTTTTATCTGTTGTGAGCTTTAATTTGTTATACTTGCTTATCTTGGGCAGTTATGGTATTCACCTTTGCTCATCCTGGTTCCAGCCTCTATTTAGGGAGCTTATTACTCATGCTGGTTCTAGCATGTGTTTTATGTTCCCATTAACTGCTACTTTGGTTGTACATTGTTTCTTTTTGTTCACTATGTTCATATTGGGAGCTTGTTCTCGTATGTTCATTTTCATTAGATTGTATATGCTTGTATCTTTGACTCGCTGGTCTTTCAACTTAGTTTCGTTTTGATCTATAAAATTTCTTCCATTTGATAAAAAAAAAAAAACAACTCAACTCTCATTAACCTTTTTATAAACACAAGGTTTGTCCATATTTTTTATGAATTCAAATTGTTTGATTTTCTCATTAAAACATATATTCCAATTCTTTGAAGCTTGTTTAAGTCCATAAATGGATTTTTATAGCTTGCATACTTTGTTGGTAAATTTCTTAAACCTTCAGGTTGTGTCATATACATATCTTTGTGAATATTCCCATTTCATAATATGATTTTGACATCCATTTATCAAATCTCTTAATCATGGTATACAACTATAACAAGTAAAATTCTTATGGACTTGAACATATCTACCAACAAGAAGGTTTCATCAAAGTCAATCTTTTTTCTTTTTTTTTTTGTAACTTTTAACAACTAGTTTAGCTTTATATATTTGTACATTGCCACCCATGTCAATCATTCTCTTAATGACCTACTTACATCAATGGGGTTTATCCTTTCAGATTAAGCAACCAAAGTCCATACTTAGTTGGTGTATATGGAATCCATTTTAGATTTCATGGCTTTAAGCCATTTCTTAGAATCAATATTATATATTACTTCTATATAATTGGTAAGCTCATCAAGTATAAGCATCTCGTCATCATCAACTTTCACAAGAAGTTGATATCTCAATAGTGCATGATGTGTCCTACCAAATCTAAAAAGTTCTTATTTTTTTTAGTTTTAGACTAAACATAAAATGTTATAACCTTGGGCTTTTGTTATATTTGGATGTTTTTTATGGTCTTGAACTTTATTAAGTTTTATTTTTCTCCTACTACTCATTTTAAGAATAAATTGTTTCACTAGAAAGGTAGCATATTTTAAGACAAACAATGTTTGCTTAATGGGATGGTAGAAATAATATTTAATAGATTGTATTGGATATCCTACAAACTTATAATTATTTGACTTTGCTCCTAGCTTTTGCGATACTATATGCATATAAATGTTACATCCCTAAATCTTTAAAGATGATAAGTTTGGTCTCTTACCATTCCATATCTCATATGAAGTCTTATCAACAGATTTTGATGGAATCTTTTTTAAAAGGTAACCAACAGTTTGCAGGGTATAATCCTAAAATGAAAATGGAAGGTCTGCATAGCTCATCATGGACTGTACCATATCCAATAAGATAAGATTTCTCCTTTTAGAAACTCCATTAAGTTGTGGTGTTCAAAGAGGTTTCCATTGTGAGAGAATGCCATTATCTTTTAAATAATCTTGAAAAACTTGGCTCAAGGGTTCACCACCTTGATCCGATCAAAGTATTTTGATATTCTTTTGTGTTTGTTTTTCAACTTCATTTCTGAATTCTTTGAATCTTTCAAATGATTTAGACTTATGTTTCATTAAATATACATAATCATATCTAGAAAGGTTATCAGTAAATATAATGAAATAAGTATATTTGTCTATGGTATGAATCGTCATTGGTCCTATATATTTGTATGTATTAAACCTAACAATTCTTTAGACCTTTTACTCTTTCCAATAAAAGGGTGTTGTAGTCATTTTACCTAATAAACAAGCTTCAGAAGTTTCACACGATTTATAATAAAAAAGATCAAAATATCTTTTTTTATGTAACTTAGTGATTCTTGTTTTATTAATATGACCTGGTTTATAGTGCTATAAATATAAATGATATTGATTATCTAGTCCATTTTTCTTGTAGTTTATATTGAACATTAGCATTTCAAAATCAACTATATATAAACTATTTGTATAATCACTAGATTAATAAAAAAAAAACACCATTATTATAAAAAGAATAACATTTGCCTTCAATCATAAATATAAATTCATTCAAAGCTAAGTACGAAATAGATATATTATTTCTAGAAAGTACTGAAACAAAATAACAATTATCAAGTTCTAGTATCAACCCACTTGGAAAACTTATTCCATCTTGGTCAAAGATTTCACATTCAATACTATTGATTACTCAAATATCGTTATATAGTTTATGTTATATCAAATATATATTTGTTTGTTACCCTTGATTAAGATGACATGTGGTTAGGATCAAAGCATAACAATCCTTATATAAGATAACTTAGTGATCTAAAGTCTAAGGATTATTTACACAACTATCACGAAAGTTTTTTCGTAGACTTATATGATCTCTCTATATGAGATTCTCTTATGAGTCAGTTCAGTATATATGTCATATGTAAAGCACCTATATATTAGTTCTAGGTATCTCTCATACTTTAGTTTATGAGAGGAACTACTTCTTTTTCTAAAAGAATGAATGTAATATGTATCACTCTCAACAACTCTAATTAATATTCATTCTTAATAGAACATCAACCATTAATATTTAGAAACAATGCTTTGATGCAATAAAAATTTCATAATTATAACAACTTTATAATTTCCTTAGTAAAACATTTTTATCCCATGAACTTTATCTTTACTCTAGATTCATTAAATAAACTTAGATTCATTAATCAAATGTAAATGAATATTAAAGACATATTTACTAACAAAGCCTTTATTAATAATAAATATATTTTACATGAATAAAATTATTGTTACATGTACTTAACCAATTAGTTACATGACATATTTACTAACAAACACATCTTTCAACGCTAAGATGCAATTTTACGAGTATTGTTTTGACAATTGAAGAGGTATAAGATGATTAGGATTTTGAGAAAGTATGGTATCTCAAGATTTTGTTGTGAATTTCCTTTCCAACAGGGGGTTATTTCAGAAAGAAAATGTTTGATTCCAAAATTATATTTTTGGTTTTTGAAAGGAGAGCATCTTACTTTATGTTATGTTGAGTAGTAAAAATCGCATAATTTGATATCATTAAGAATATGGTGCACAAACAGGTCATTTTTTTTAAGCTGACACCTTTTAACACATGTTTTTTATTCGAAATGACTTTTTAAGACACATAATGTAAGATATGATTCATGATCATGAAAGAAAGAATACATGATACTCAAATGGTGTGTAAAGGTTCAAATACTAAGGATTATTTGTCCTGTGTAAAGATATTTTTAGGCTTGTTGAATTGATTTTTTTTCATTTTAATGATTGATCTCATTACAACCTCCAATCTCCAAATTGTATCTTGTGTTTTATCATTGATATTTTGTCTTCAAGTTTGGACTTTTCACCATCATAAAGACAATTTATAGAGTTGTTTGTCTTTCCTTTTTCATCATCATTTTTTTAACTTTTTTTTAACTTGATCATTTGAATTTTTCATTTGATTATTTGTTATCTCTCTTTTGTAACACTTTTGTCCCTTTGACATTTCTATTATCTCTTTCTATTTAAAAAGCATTAATGGTTGTTTGAAAGCTTTAAAAACATGACCTAAAAATTCATTCAAATCTAAAATAATTCACCACAATACATATCCAAATCAACCATAAACAAAAATAATAATTTGAAAGATGTTTAGGGTTCAAAATAAACCTTCTAGGGTGGCTAAGGTGAATAAAAAAAGCTAAAACAATAGGTGGAAGTGGCAAAACAATGCAAGAAAAGTTAGTAGTGATGACTAGGATTGCATCACATTGTTCTGGTTACCAGATAAGAGAGGTGGCATGTGAATGGGTCTAGATGTTGCACTATTTCCTCAACTTCCTCCTAATAATGGCAGTGTAAGTCACCATTGTTCATAAAAAGAGATTGGTGCCCGAAGAGTTTTGGCCTTTTTTTTTTGCCATTGATGTTGTTTTTTCTAGATAGCTTTACTTAAAAGATATTTTTGGGCTTAATAATAAGAAGGGGAGGCATATGGATTGTCTCACAGGTTATGCCATCCCATATTCTTCCTCCTAATAGAGGCAGTATAGGTCACCATCGGTGATAAACAGAGATCATACGACTTGAAGTTTTGATTGCTATGTTGTCTCATTTTATCCTTTATTGATATTTCGTTTTTTGTTTTTCTCACTTTTATTTATTTATTTATGGCTATCATAGGTATTGTTCTGTTAGGGATGTCATGAAAGAGTTCATGGTGATCAATGAAAGGTATGGATGGTCAGCCGAAGTTGGTGGACAAAAGAAATGAGAGAAATATATATTAGGTTTTTATAAGGAAGGACATGGATAATTTTTGCTCCTTTTCTTCTCTTTATTTTTTCATATAGAAGCTTGGTTTTTTCTTTTGGTGGCTAGGGTTTTGTTTTTTATGGGAGAGGGGAAGAAGATGAGGGTTTTTTTCCTTTTTTTTTTTTTATGGCTAAGGTTTTTCTCTCAAATTTCAGCTATACTTTCCTCCCCTCTTTCACTTTATTTTTCTTTCTTTATCTCTTCCTATAATGGCTAGGGTTTCTCTCGTTTTTCTTTTGCTTCCCCCTCCTTTCACATTATTCATTTTTCTATTTACACTTCTTTACTTGAAAACATTTTTATTTTGATCCCTTGCTCTAGGTATATCCTAAGAATATCTTTATTATATATGTTTTTAGTCCTTCATTTTTCTTGTTCTGTACTTTTTCTCACTTGACCATTTTGCACCCTATTTTGATTTTTTGATTTTTTTTTGTATTTTGGTTGTTTTCAAAAAACAACGTTAACATTAATTCGATAAAAAAAGCAATCAAGATTTATGAAATGGACATGAATGCATCGTAAACTTATTTCTTTAAATTTGATTTATTGAAAAGGCATTGAAAATTATGAAATGGGAGTAAATGCATCGAAAATACAATTAAAGAGGGAGCAAATGAACATTCCTTATGCTTTTATGCTTAGGAGTTTAATGTATGATTAGGTTTGCAGAAGACCTAGTATTACATATATAGTTGGAATATTGGGAAAATATCAAGGTAATCTAGGTTTGGACCATTGGAGAGCTACAAAGAAATTCATATGATACCTTTAAGTTACTAAAGACTACAAATTTATATATAGACAATTTGATCATCTAGAAGCAATTCTATATTCAAATTCTAATTTTGTTGGTTGTCTTGACTTAAGAAAGTCAATATCAAGATATGTCTTCTTATTAGTTGGAGGGGGCATTTCTTAGAGAAGTGCAAATTGATCTTTGGTTGATACTTTTAGGACTAAAGTAGAGTTTATTTCACTCTTTAAAGTGAAATTACAAGCTATATGGTTGAGTAGCTATATCCCGGGGCTTGAAGTTGTTGACACAATTTCCAAACAATTGAGAATTTACTATGATAATTTCATTATAATGTTTTCATCCAAGAACAATAAGAGAAGAGTCATAGCAATTGTCATAATACAATTTTTAGTTCCCCTAAAAGTTTTCATTTTTCATGTAGAAAATATTTTTCTTGCAAAAAAATATTCAATTTATTTACCAAAAAAATCAAAATTTATAGTAGTAGTAGTAGTAGTAATTTGGATCATAATTGGGCACAAATTTAATTCCTAGTTGTTTAGAACGCCAAATGGATAGATAATATGGGGTCTTGATGAAGAAAATTTGAAAAATAGACTGAAATTGGTCAAGACTGCATAAATTAGAAGTTTGAGGACCAACATGGACAAGGTTGCAAAGTTTGGTAGAAAATTTTTGATAGTTGAGGGTCTAATTAAGGAGAAAGTTGGAGATGGGGGCAAACTTGCTAAAATTGGAAAAACTAAGGACCTGGTTGAACTTTGAAAGGGCTTAATTGAAAGGAAAATCAAGTTTGAAGTCAATTTTGTGAAAAATGGAAGAATCAACAAGCTTACGGACTTAATTGAGCTTTGGATTGGCCTAATTAATGCAATTATAAACTTAATTGAATAAAAATTAAAGTTTGGGAGTCAATTTACATAAATTAATCCAATGATTAGAATGAATGAAAAGGATGCAAAAAAATATAGGGGTTTATTGACTAATCAAGGGTAAAAATGAAAGAATTAGAAGTGTAAGGGGTTAATTGATGACTTAATCAAAGAAACCCTAGAATAAGGACCATTATGTAAAAGAAGATGAAATATAGGGGCCTAATTGAAGAAGGTTAGGATGAAATTGCAAGGATATTTTAAATTATAGACAATTCTGGGCTTAATTGAAAGGTTTTGAAAGTTTACAGGGCAAATTAAAAAAGGCTTTAATTTAACATAATTCCCATCTAACAGACGTCTGATTTTTAAACATTCACCCCAAATTGTTCCCCTTGTTCATCCTTTAAGAACCGAGGAAGTTGCCTAAGTGCTAGCCTTCTCAGAACCCATTCTTGCAGCCAAGACACACAAAATCTTTCCCAACCACAGTCCATTCCATACTACCTTCTTCAAATGTAACAGCTGCAATCCGTTTTCTTTAGGCCTAAGCTGCTCCCACGACCTAACAAAAGCTTGTCCTCAAGACTCCAAAAATGACACTAAACACAAAGCTTGATGTGAGATGTTGACCTTCTCTTTAATTTCTAGGTTTTTTTTTTTTTTTTTAAAAAAAAAAAAACTTTCTATACTGTAAGTCTTTTTAAGTTTCCTGCTGGGATCCTCTCCTGTTCTGGTGCTTTACTTAAGACGGAGGAGTGCTATACATTTGGGACAATCCTTTTGTTTTGTGCCTGGACCTCATGCCTCAAGCCCTTTTAAGGTTTGGACAATTCAATTGAATCAATTTTTAATTTTTATTTTTTATTTTTTAAAATACTTAATATTATCTTTTCTGTTGGAAAAAACCCAACAAGTGCCACCTATTTAATTTAATAATTGCTAAAGTGGAGCCTCTAGTAAACTGCAAGGAGAAAATTATCTTTATAATTCTTTTCTTGGTGAACTGAAGAAATCAATAATAACTTGACACGTCATCAGGGACACCAACCTTCGCGCATACACAAAGGAGTAATGTTCTGTTAAACTTTTTGGAACGGATCAGAACTCGACAAGATAATTCGACCATGACTTCAAAAACCTCCTCCGTACCGTACACCTCTCTACCTTCCCACCCGGACTCCTATCCCCAAAACGTCATCGTTCTCTCCTACTACCATCGACCTCCAAACCACATCCTCCGCCGCTGTCTCCTCTTCACAACCGCAATCCTCCTCCTCTCGGCCGCCGCCTACCTCCTCTACCCTTCCGACCCGGCGATCCAACTATCCCGAATCAAACTCAACCACATCCGAGTGAACTCGTCCCCTGAACTTACTCTGGACGTCTCATTCTCCCTCACAATTAAAGTTGAAAACAGGGATTTCTTCTCTCTGGATTACGATTCTCTTGTAGTTTCGGTTGGGTACAGAGGGAGAGAGCTAGGGTTTGTGAATTCAAAGGGAGGGAAAATCAGAGCGAGAAGGAGTTCGTATGTGGATGCAAGGCTTGATTTAAATGGTCTTGAGGTTATAAAGGATGTTTTTTATTTGATTCAGGATTTGGCTAGAGGTGTTATTATTTTCGATACTGATACACAGGTTAAAGGAGACCTTGGCCTCTTGCTTTTCAAAATTCCCATCAATGTAAGTCATTTTTTTTTAATTTTAATTTCTTCTTCGTGCTGCTTTAGTAAGTAATCTGAGTTTTTGAAATGTTTCAGGGAAGAGTATCATGTCAAGTGTTTGTGAATACAAATAATCAGACAGTAGAGCATCAAGATTGTTACCCTCAGGTCAGGTTATAAACTGTTTTCTGTATTAATTTTATAAACGCCACCAAGATTAGAGAGATCAAGTTGCTCTGAGTTTAGAGGGGGATGGATCACTTATTGCTGTCCATTGCAACTTATATCTAAGGCCATGCCCATCTTTGTAATTTGCCAAATCCATAAGGCTGTGTATGTCAGGGGAGGGATGGATGATGAATGGGTAAAAAGAATTGAAGGATGGGTTATTCATCTAGTTTTTGCCAAGCAAGATCCTTTCCCCAATCCCCCTCATATTTGGAAGCTCTAGCATGTCATGTTGTGGTTTCTTGTTCACTGTGAATTGGTGTTCAGCTGTTTATATGCTGGAATGCAAGAGGGATCTGAACCATATCCTAATGCTTTTATTATGCTAGGGGTTGATTTTGCTATTACATTGGTCATATTAGATAGTAGATTCTGTACCATCCAAGTGGATTTGCTAACTTTGAGCTGCTATCTGATCTTTTCAGTGACATGGGAATTTCAGCATATCAAGCTGACTGTCTTGAATTGGACAAATTAAAAGTTGGGTGCTGGAGGTAAATAGTATGGTCTTGCCACCACCTCATAGGTAATGATACGTGCTCAGTGTATTCATTCATTGTGATCAATAGCGTGGTGTGATCTACTTACAAGTACAATTAGGACAAAAGATTAATTTATGAGCAACAACTGTATCCCCGTATTTCACTGTAGTATGAAAGCTAATAATTCTTGTTTTTTTTTTCCCCATGCAATTAGCGAAAAGATTAATTTGTTTCTTTGGTATATACTGACGAGGAGCATGTGTGAAACGATATCACTAATAATGTTATACTTCATGAATAATTATTTTCGTTATCAATAACCCTGACTATTTTGAAAATAAATAGTTATGACGTAATCCACACACATTTGGTGGCAAATCCGCATTAGATTTTAGGGTTCTTATAATGTGCTTTCAGAATATGCTGACTATCACAGCAGCTATTCTATTGGGGAGAATGAGTATTTTGTTCTCAGAATTAAGATGGTTTACTGTGCATGAAATGTCCACCAAGACCTCCTTAGTTTGCCCCCTTCCCGCTATGACTTGCAACCCTAGTTTCATGTCCGTTGTGTAGTTGCCTCGGCTCTCCTATGAAAATCTTCTACCTTAGCTCCATCCACATACTTAGTTTGAGGACTGCAATTTGTAATTGGGTGAAGCATGCTTAAGAGGGTTTAGCGCAATTGAACTTTGTCACTGCCTTCTCTATGATCTTGACGGGAAAAAATTGGGTACAAAAGAATTAATATTTTATTGCATCATAAAACCTTAGTAGGCTATTGTGTAGGTTTTATTAAGAGATGCATAATTGCATTTGAAGACTTGGTAACGGAGTATAGTCCAACCCATTATTATTGGGCTTAATTTATATTGATTTATTAGACATTTTATTTAGTGTGCCATAAGCCTATTTTTTTTTTACTAGGGTTTCTTTGTTCTGATGATTTAGATGTAATTTTCTACATTATGGTGAGATTGTTGATGATGAAATAAGAAAAGTGACATGCTTCTCTTCTCCCATCTCTTCTCCTCCTCCTATCTTCCTTTTCTTCTCTAGCTCCTTTTTTTCTTTTTACATCTCCTTTTCTTCTTCTATCTCGTTCTTCCCTTTTCTTTCTTCTAATATTTTCTCCTCTTCTCCAACTCCTCCTTTTCTTTCTCTTCGTCATCTGCTTTTCTTCTCTTCTTCTGCATCTTAGCTTTCTTTTTTCTCCTCTTACTTTTGTTCAATTTTATATGTCCAACATCAGCTTTGGTATCAGAGAACAGGTATTTTTTGGTTGTTTCTACAACCAATCGATCCAGTGCAAAAACCACAACCTTGCTGTCCAACAAAACCGCGACTTTCTAAACTCATCCTACACACCACGTCCACTGTACAGCAGCATCAGATCTAACAACCACAATGCTGCCCAAACAATCCCCAAGTCCTGTCAATTTCAGTCACGAACCACCACTCAACAGCCCCAAAATAATTGCTGCCAACCCCCATCAACCACAACAGCCCCTCTTCCAGTTACCCTCAGCCATACCCAACATAAACCACACCATATTAGCCACACAACAGCCTTATCATTCAACAAAACCAATCTACCAAAAAAAATCAATTTGTAACGGACTATTTAAATTCAAATCCCTTCAAACACCCTCCTACATCTCTTCTTTTGAAGTCCCTCTTAATTCTGAATCTTTGTCTTTTCCGTTAGTAAAATCCAAATCCCTACAGAAACTCTCCTAAATCTCTCCTTTTAACTTTCAAATCCTTCCTCTTAATTCTGAATCCCCATGTTTTTCCATTACAAAATAATATTTGTGTTGATATATTTGTAAAGAAACGAAATACATGATAAAATGAATAGATATGAATATTTGTGATAGAGTAGAATATTATATCATAAACATTTTTCTACTCTATCACAAATATTAAATGATAATGTCACCTGCTAAAATATTGAATAACAAATCATATATTTTTATAAAAAATTAGTAAAGATAGGAAAGGCTCGGGGACGTGTTGAATAACAATATTATTATTCTTGTTGTTGTTGTTATTATTGTTGTTGTTATTGTGTTTCTTAGAGAGATAAGATGTAAGAGACAGAACTATGTAAATGAGAACGCTGAGGACGAGAATGATTTGTGTCTGGCAAGGTAGACAAGATAAAAATCTGTGTTTATTCCTCTATTCGATGGTAGAAGGTGAGATGGAATGAATTAAAGAAAATATTTGATTTATGCTTATATGTATTTCTTATGCTTGACATATGATTTATGCTTATATGTATTTCTTATACAATTTTTTTTTACATATCTTTTAAATAGTTTTTTAATACAATAAAATATATTTTAATTTCATGTAAAAATATACACATTAATCTGTATATTTTCTTTATATCTAAGACTTGAAATAATAGTAAAAAAATAATTTTCTATTTAATTATGAATTATATTTCTTAATAACTGTTTTTTCTTATAATAGTTAAAAGTATAAAAATTGTCAAGTAATAAGTTTTATATGCATAGAATAACATTAAAAAATAGTTTGTTAAAGAATAATTATAACTTATTTTATTATATGTATAAGAATAATAAAAATAAAATTGAAAAATTGTGTTTTTTTTTTTTTTTTGTGTGTGGAAAATCTGGATAAGAGAAGCATGTTACTTTTTTTTTACTCTGAACAGTTTAGATTTGTGTGTATAATCTGATGGTTTTTATTTTTGTTAAATAGAAAATAGCATTTAAAATGAAATCGAACATTGCAACTAAAACATGTTAATTCAGGTTCTTCTCTTATTATAAGAGTTGATTGAGCCCTTTCACATCCCCAATTGCTATGGGTTTTAAATCAAAATGTAAGTATGTATTATAGATCAAAAATAGGCAAAGCTGAAGGACCAGCTAGTTCTGTACAGAAAAACATAATAAACAGACATGGGGAACATGCTCCCCAAAGGACAAAACTAGCAATCTAAAACCTAGGAGCAACAGAGGTTATCCCGGAAATCCCATCAATACCCATTGAGCGCAAACAGAAACTTTTTTATAATATCAACAACAAACAGCTGAGAGAAATGAATTTCCTAGTGCTAATCCCAGCAATGGAGGACAGCTCCATTGACCCAGCAAGAACACCGGGATTCAAGCCATCAGCATACAGGCTTCCATAAGCATAGGCACCGACAAAGCATGATTACAGCGTCCCCTGCACACATGTGCATACCACATAGGAGAACCACCTCCATCCCTCCATTTCCATTCTTTCATTGTAACTGGAATAACATTGAGCTGAATGAAAAGGCCACATCAACATACATGATCACAGAACCTACAGAACTTCCAAGAAGCAGATCAAGTAATGAAGAAGCCGGAAGCTCTAACACTTCTACATCGACTATTAAATGCATCACCTCAGCCATGACTCCAACTGATCAGCAGTATAAACCACCATAAAAAAAAAAAAAAGGAACACCAGCCGGAGACAGTGCCAGCCAAGACAAGGAAGCCTATACTGTCCTGGTCACCAGCATGCCCGGTACACCAACAGGGGTCTAATAAATTGCACCAAATAGCCAACACAACATTATGAAGGACCTCATCCATCTATCCAGTCCCATGCATTATAATATAATATAACAGCTGAATGAAGAAGCTTCCACCCAGCAAAGCAGCATCACACAGGATAGACAATCATCAGGAATTCTTATGACAGAGGTCCCGTAGCAAGGCAAATGCAGCTCAGTAATTATCAAATGGTAACTTGGCAGACTGTCCAGCCAACCAACCTGCCGAACCAGCCAATTCCTTAGCCTTCACCCAATATTGAATATAAGGTGGTTTTTCTCATGGAAATGTAAGATCATATAGAAAAACACTTGAAATTTGCGGTAGATGAGTTCCACTAAATTATAAGTGTTATCAAAGATCCTTTTATTCCTTTCTTCCCATATCAAATAAACAGTAATGCTTAAAGAGACTCTTCTCATTCTAGCTTCAAGATTCTTCTTCCTAGTGCTTAATCCTCTAGTTGCACTGTTCAAGGTAGCCATACGCCTATTCATTCTTAACCATGCCCTTATCTTCCTCCACAGAATAGAGGTCCAATTGCAGGCGAAAAACAACTGATGGCTATGATTATCATCATGATGCCGGCATAGCACACAATGCGTTTCTGTCTCAATGAATCTTAACCGATCCCTTGTTCTTAGTCTCCCTAACATAGACAACCATAAAATGAAGCTGTGTCTAGGTAAGCACCAATATTCCCAAACTACATTATTCTAGGACACATGAAATACCTTTAACTCTGAGGTATTCATAAGTATTAGCAGCGAAGGGCCCATCACAAATTTCCCAACTTCTCATCATGGAGATGGCTTCAGATTCACCCCCACAATCCTCTAGTAGCTGATTCCTGATGGATAGAATGGACTTCCATAGAGGTGATGAGGTTCGCTGAAGAGAAGCATTCCAGATGGAGTGATGTCTCAAGAAGTATTGATGCACCGATTTGATCCAAACATAATTAGTTTTAAGGTGAATGTTCCAAAGCTGTTTGGCTAGGAAGCATTTGTTTCTAGCCTTTATATCAAACAAATCCAAACTACCCTCATTCTTGGGCAAACAAACATCTTTCCAAGCTACCGAAGCAGACTTGTTTCTCAAGGTATTGCCCACAAAAAGTTTCGGCAAATGCAAATGATTTGATTTATGACCAGACCTGGCACAGTGAATATACTAAGCTAAAATTGCACCATTCCATATAGCCCTGATCGTATTAATTCAATCCTCCTGTCATAAGATAAATGCTTCCCCATCCAGCTCTGGATTGTTGATTCAAGCTTATGCAGGGGGGGGAACTGACTTGCCAGCGGCTTATGAGGACTGAGAGGAACACCAAGATATTTGAAGGGAAAACTACCTTTTGAGAATTGAGTATCCTGGAGAATGGTTTGTTTCAAGCTTTCTCCGACCCCTCCAAAATAAATGGAAGATTTTTCTGCATTGATAGTCAACCCTAAAGTCTTTCCAAAGATTCGAAGTTCTATCCCCTCAGGAGAGAAGAAGTATATCATCAACAAAGGCAAGGTGGCAAATTCCACTAGAAGCACACTTCAGATAAAAATGAAAATCAGTCCTTTGGGATGCTAATTTCAACATTCTAGAGAAGTACTCTATACAGGTTATGAAGAGATAAGGAGACAAAGGGTCGCCTTGTCTAACCCCACATTTTCCTGTAAAGAACCCATAAAGGTCACCATTGATAGCCATAAAGAATGATGAGGTTTCGACACACATCATTACCAGATGAACAAATCTGAGAGGGAAACCCAGCAGCTGGAGGAGCCTTCTGAGGATAGGCCATTGAACCGAATCAAAGGCTTTCCTGAAATCAATTTTAACAAGGCACCTTGGGAAGACTCTTTTCCTGCCATAATGCCATAGGAGTTCTTGAATCAGATTAATATTATCAGCCATGTTTCTCCCACCCAGGAGAGCATTTTGAATTGGACTGATAATGTCTTTGAGGACAAGGGCCATTCTCTCAGCTAAGAGTTCGGAGATCTGAAGTCATTACAACAAAAGAGAGGTCTGAAGTCATTCGCAGAAGTAACATTAGCAGACTTAGGGACCAAAGCTATAATGGAATGATTGATCTGCTTAAGTAGCTTGCTAGAAATTTAGAAATCACGCACTGCCGCACAAAAATCTTCCCCAACTGTATCCCATGATTTCTTGAAGAAGAGAGATGAGTACCCATCAGGCTCATGAGCTTTGTCATTACCAATACCAAAAGGAGCTGTCTTGATATCATCACTAGATACAGGGACCAAGAGAAAATCATGATACCTGTCATCAAGACACGGCCCGCAATGAAGAACATCTGCATCAATAGGGATTGTAGCCTTTGGGGTTCCAAGAAGCTCACTGTAGTATCTAACAAATGCTGCTCTGACTTCATCTAGAGAGGTAGTAATACCAACATTACTACATTGGATAACTGAAATGTAATTTCTTTTGTGTCTTTGGCTCATCAAGGCATGAAAAAAGCTAGTGCCCTTGTTACTCTCCTTGAAGAAGTTGCATTTAAGTTTCTAAGCAAAAAACACAGCTTTGAGGTTCATAAGTTCCAGCCTTAATTGCTTTTCTCTTTCCAAGAGGGTAATGTTATCCCTGTCATCATGGAATAGGGATTGGTGATGCTCCAAATCAATTTCACATAGGACTGAATCTGAAGGCTACTCCACATGGGGTTGACCAACACACGATCAATCTTTGTCCAGATTTTCCCATTTGACCAGAAGTAGTGGCAGCCGGTGTAATTCAAATCAGAGAGCCCCAAGTCTGAACAACACGCTCTGAAATCAGACACTTCATAGTTAGTAACAGGTTCCTCGTTTTGTGTTTATCATCTTGTGATAGAATAGAGTTTAAATCGCCCAATACAATCCAAGGACATGCTGGAGCCCATATCTAAGGTGATCACATAAAGATCTTCTTGCAATAACTGTATTGTACCCATACACAAAGGTGGCTACAAAAGCGTGTTGATTTTCCAAGCTACGCACCGAGTTATGTAGAGCTTGGGGAGATGAATTAATTAAATCAACAATTACACTAGAAGGATTCCACAGAACAACAATCCTAGCAGTACCAGCAATTTCAACATTAGAAAAAAACCTCCAATGCTTCAATCTAAACTTGTGCATGAATTGAAGCTTGGAAGAAACTAGCTTAGTCTCTAAAAGGCCACACACATCACATTTGCTTTTCTTCATGAGATTTACCATTTCATGTTGCTTCAGAGGGCTATTAAGCCCTCCGACATTCCAACTTATCAATAACATTATAGTGGTGGAGGGGTAGGAGGCTCCCTACCACTTCCAGTAGCTCTATTTTCAATTCCTTTATGAACACTCCTGGTAGTTACACCATCAACCGGCCCTTCATGACCCCTCTGTTTCCAGCCTTGAGGTGCCCTTGCAATGACTTTGCTCTTTTGGATATTGAAGCCAACACTGCCAGGAGACTTTCTAGTTTTCTTTCCCCTGACAGTTTCCCATTCGTCAAAAATGACGTCTACCTCAGATTGCATGGAGTCGAGAATTTGATCTGCAACATCTTTCTCTTTATTATTCTCCATACTAGCATTAGCAATCGGACCCACACATATAGAGACACTGCTGTGCTTAGTACTGCCCTTTTGTTTAGCTGCATGGTTGCCCGTCTTCCTTGTGTCTACAACAATGCTTTTCTTTCCCCTGACAATTTCCCTTTCTTCAATTATGACATCCACCTCAGTTTGCATGGGGTCAAAACTTTGGTCTGCCACAACATCGTTCACTTTATTATTCTTCACACTGATGTCTGCAGGATCCCAAACCGTCAGAGACATTGCCATGCTTCACACTGCCCATTTGTTTAACTTCATGTCTGCCCATCTTTCTTGACTCTACATTAATAGTCTTATAGCAAACCCCAGTTGCATGACCAAGAACTTTGCACTGCTTGCAAAATCTGGGTAATGTCTCATATATAACTGATTGTGTGAGTGCAGTACCATTCGGCAGAAGAATGTCAACAGAATGGACAAGATCATCAAGCAAATCGAATTTCACAAGCACTCTAGCGTACAAGATTCTCGACATAGTAGTAGTAAGCTTATCACATTGAATAGTTCCAATCACGCTAGCAATTTTTTTAGTTTAATGTGGATATCCGAAATAGTTTGCGTCCACCTCTACTACTCACGCTAGCACTCTACTACTCACACTAGCAATCTTAGAGAGGTAATTGGCAGACCAACATTTTAGTGGTAGATTTGGAAATTTCACAAACAGGGACCCCAGTCATTTTTTCATAGCTGTAGTCAAAATACTCCGGCATAAACTTCAGAATTAATGGCCTGCCATACACCAGGTACGGGCCACTGGCGAGACAGTCAATTTGTCATCAACACTGTTAAATTTGTATACTAACCAGTCAAATTCATGAATGGTAAAAAAAAGCTTCACGCTGCCCATGTGTTTGTGATAATATATGAAAGAAACCCATATAACAAAATTTACTTACAACGGAAAAAAATACGTCCAAGCTTTGACGACATTAGGGGAAAAAAGAAACTTGTCAAATTGATAGCTGCTTTTGATGTTTTGCATTGAAAAATGCTAAGTGGAACATTCAAAATAAGGGATTCATAAATATTCATAACATACAACCACTCCACACCTCATAATCAGTTTAACTGATTTACAATTGATAACATAGTAACCAAAAAAAAATAGAAAGGAGGAAAATACCTAAATTTGATAAAAGAGAGATTGAGGAGTTTGTTACTCTAATTATTATCCAACAAGTAAAAAAATTTAGATATCTATTATGTTATCAATCAAGCGAGTTTTGAGTGTGTGTGTATATATATATTCTAAAAATATAAATGTTTTACTATATATCTATATATCTATATATTTCAAATTAGATTTGAGTTGATTTATACCTACTTATCAAATAAAGTAATTATATCTACTTATCAAATAAGATAATTATTCAAAAAAAATTTATTATTTTCAATTGAGTCGAATGGAGTCAATGAGTCGAGTCGAGTCAATTAACAATATCCCTCGATTCTCAACTTATTCTCTCTGTTCGTGGTAGAAATTGTTGCTTTTGAGTTGCAAAACTCACGGGGCTCTGCTTAGAATTTATGTATTACTCATCACCTTGTTCGTGGTATGTTGCCAGATAAAAAATTATTTTTCAACACAAAATAATTGACGTTTTTTTAATAAGAGTAAATTAAAAGTTATATGTATAAATAAAATTTTTAAAGAAATGTTGTGGTAAATCAAAGACTAAATTAAAAAGTTAAAATAAATAAAAGTTCAGATATCTGATTTTATGTTGTGAAAAGGTATTTAAATTTTTTATTTAATTTATATCAATAATTTTTTTATAAGAAAAGTAGTAATTTAAATTGTATTAAAAATAAAATAATTTGCTAGTATAATTTTTTTTATTAATATTATTATTTTTACTGGCCAAAAAATAATACTTCATTAATAAAAATCGAAGGCGATTGGAGTAACTATTCAAAAGACTCAAATGATTCAAAATAAGAATGAAAAAGACACCTTTTTAATTAAAGCTTCTTTATCCTATTAATGACTTTTGTTTTCAGCAAATTGTTTATCCAAATATTTATTTGTTGAAGAAAAATGATAAGAATTTCAAAAGCAAATTTTTAAAAATGTTTTTATTATTATGATGCATATATATTTAAAAATTATAAGAATAATGCATTAGAAATTTTATATTTAATCATATAATAAATTGTTTAAAATTTTTTAAACATATATTTTATTTTAATTGAAAACAAAATATCAACTTTCCCATAAAAATCTATAAAACCATGGATAAATTAAATGAAAATTGAATTATAATGCTAAAAACATTTTAGTGCATTAAAAAAAAGTCCTTAAAAAATTATTAAAAAAAAAAACCAAAAACAATCAAGCTCATGTATCTAACTGGAAGAACGTTAGGTGCACTTAGGTCTGCAAGGGCGACATCTTCAAATTCCAACCACAAAGTAGCGACTGAAAAACTTGGATTGGTTTTTTGTGTGGGAAATACCATTTTTTAAAACCAATTTTCATTAAAAAAAAAAAACAACTAAAAAAATGCTCTTACCATCTTAATAAATCAATTTCACAATTCAAAACATCTTTAAATTAGTATAAAATACAAAATCAAACTGGAAAAAAAATTCTCTCAGCCTTAATCTATTTTTTCTAATAAGGTATACATATAAAAACACTTTAATGAAATTTGTCTTATCGAATGGAACTTGTTGACCTCAAGATTGAGCTTTTGTTTTTGCTAGAAATGTGATCAATTATAACTCTTTTTTTGTTATCCGATGATTCTTTTTCACATCTAAAGCTTGAAAAATGAACATAATGAATTTTTAGATCAAAACTAAAATTTCAAAAATAATATGGACCGTAAAAGAAGAAAAAGAAAAATAGGACTAAAAAGTACTTTTTTTGGTGAATTTAAGAATGAGCTTGAGATTTCTTTTTATTTTACATTTTGGTCCTCTTATATTGAACTTCTTTCTTTCCTAAATGAATTCTAAGAAATTAATCACAGAGTTACTACAAAAGGAGGCCTATTTTACATCAAAGCCAAGATCTGTTAACATGCTGGCTTCTTTCAGAATTCCAGCTTTAGGTTTGATTCAGGACTCTTCTCAAATTAGGTTTAATGACTATGTCTAGAAAAGGATAGGGTTTAGGATTTGTGTAAATTTAAGTGGAAATGTTGTTGGTTCTAAACACTAATTATATAAATAAAAAGGATGCCTAATACAATTGTTAAGCCTCTAAACACTTCTTATATCTTAACTTGGTATCATAGCCTTCTTCTCCCTAATCTTTCTATACATGGATCCTAATCAATATATAACAGCTGCTACCAATTATGCTTTTAATCTCTCTGTTGCTAATCCTATTTTTAACCCCTCTGTTGTTGTCGGGTATACCATATATGTTTTGCCAGTTATCTCCATTGTTCTGCTGCTTGGTTCTTCTTCCTCTCCGCTTGTGTTCGGTGCAGACAACGTTATTGCATACCTCTGCTGCACAAGCGTTTTATTCCTCTCCCAATTCTGTTGATCAAGCTCCTACCGTTACTATTGATTTCAATGTCTCCGTATATGCTAATGTTTATTATAGCAATACCATGATTCTCTTACCTCACACACAACAAGTGATTTCTTTGAAACTGTCTTACACGAACTACTTGTATTGGAAGATGTAGATGAAGTCTTATCTACTAGGCTAGTGGGTTTATTCTTTTGTTGATGGTTCTCTCCCATGCTCTCCTTCTTATGTTATATCATCATTCATGGCTGCTCTAGTAACTAATCCAACATTTCTGTCATGGAAACAACAAGACCATCTGATTACAAGTGCTTTTTTATCCTTTTTATCTACTATATAAAGTTTTACACTTGGTTATTGACTGCTAAACATCATACACTATATGGTAGACTCTTGATCAAGCTCTTACATCTCCATTGAACTCACGAATTATGCATCTCCATGGATCCATCAAGAACTAAAACAAGGAGATGATACAGTTAGTGCCTACTTATAGAAAGCCATATGATGAGCTTTGATGTCGCTGGCATACCAATTAGGTTAGAGAACTTCGATCTTTATGTGTTCAGGGGCTTGTGGGGAGAATTTAAAGACTTGGCCGGTCACCAACTTCTCAACCAAAGCCGAACCATTTAGCTACATTGACTTGCACAGTCATTTACTCAGTCATGAATACCTTCATAAGAGTTCTCTTTAGCCTATTGTTGGTTCCCACACAATAACACCATTGCTGCCTACACCTTCTAGCACTTCTTCGACTTTTTTTGTTCAATGTCAGTCACCCCAATCTTATGGTCAATTTGTAGGATCTTATGACAATAATTTTAACCGTGGTTCTAGGGGCAAATTTCATGGTGGATGGAGGAACAACACCTACAACAATTACAACAATCATTCCTGTGAAAATGGTGATATTTTATGTGGCAATAATAATTTTAGTTTAAGTCAGAATGGGTAGAGCATGACAATCAGTTTTCCTTCTCAAATTAGTGGTCCAATAATTCACCCATAAAATGTCACTTATGTTATGGTTTGGGTCATTCTGCTCCGTAATATCCATATATACAACATCACACAATGCAAGTAAGTGCTAACTTAGCATTTAATAATCCTTATAGTGCTACTCCAACCACTTGTTTTCTTGATACGAGTGTTAATCAACATGTGACACCTAATCTTTTGAATATGACTAATTCAGAACCGTATCTAGACACTGATCAACTATATATTGAAGATAATAAGGGACTTCCTATGTCAAATGATGCCCACTCTACCATCCACACACCTAAACATACTTTTACCTTATCGAATGTCTTATATGTTTCCCATATTAAAAAGAATTTATTATTTGTTTAGAAATTATCTTGAAAATAATAATTTCTTTGAATTTCACTCGTTTGTGTTTTATGTCAAGAATCGACTAACCAAGGAAGTACTTCTTTTCGGTTGGAGTAGGGATTATCTTTATGTTATCTCCAAGTCTTCTGCAACGTCTTTACCTCAAGCTTTATTGTCTATAAGTGTGTCTACTGATTAGTATTTAAAAGTGCATTTTTATCAAGGTTTTATATCATCATTTTGCACTTGAAGTATCAATAACTCCTTAACTAGAGCATGTTTTATAATAACATGTCTAATAATATAAGATACCTTTAATATATGGTAAATGTTCATCTTAAATGCAGGCCTATCACATAAATAAAGGATTGACTGATGAGTTTAACTACTCAAATTGAGAAGACAAAGAGAGGGCTAAGCTTAAAAAAGAGATGCTGGTTCAGTCCAAACTGGAACATCATTCGGTTATTGGATCATAACTGGAGCTGTAGAACTTGGATTTAGGTTTGGTTTATATATATGAAAAGCTAAGACATAGGCCTAAAACTTTCATGACGAGTCCAAGAATTAAAAGTGTCATTTTCGAGTTCAAATGGTAGCAACAACGGAGAAGTCGGAATATGTCCTACAACTCAGACACTGTTCAGTGTTCAGCCCATATCTCGAGTTCTAGAAGTCATGCACAGATTCTTGTTTTGTTGGAAAGCTGAGACAATTTACCAGAACTTTCATGAAGATTATCTATTCAAATTCTGATGTTAGCAATGACATTTCTGCAGACAACAAGATAAGAAGTGTCATCAAGTCAAGAAGTAGCCACCTACTCAACAATTAGTCATCAAATCAATAGTTCTGAATTTTGACCTATAAAAGGAGGCATTTGCCATGCATTTAGGCATCTTGGTTTTCAGATCAAGATCATGTTCTTGCTCTCTCTCTTTATATTTTTGTAATGTTTAAGTTTTGCTTTCATTAATCTCTTGTTTATGCCTTTCATTTCCTTTATTATACTTATATAATCATGTTCTCCTCTTGTTTATCTATGTTTCTCTTATTCATAATGTTTAGCTAAGTTTATTATGTCAAGGTGAAAAGGTTACACTAATGGTGTAAGAATAAGTATAGTATAAACTCAACATGGACTTTAATGTTTGATACTAACATGTTTTATATTTATTATCTTACTCACTCTTAATACCTTGCTTGTTAAATGGTTAATCTAGATTTGTGTTGAACAACCCTTGGTACAACAAATATTTGGCACTTTCATAGCCCAACTGTATGGTATAACCGACACTTGTGCTATGAAAGGAACTTGATTTGTTGTTAATATAAGTTATCACCATGAATACCTGATAATATCTACAAGTATTGGCATTACTCGAATAAGATAATTAATATAACATGTCAACAATTTATAATCCGATTAGAACCTCCTTTGTGTGTGGGTTTCCAGTTGAGTAATAAAAAGAATTTATATTATACTTGTTTGAAATACCATTAGTGGATCCTCTAACCTTGACAATTATTTTATCCTTGTTTAATCCTTATATCAATATCACATCTCAAAGCTCTCTTCAACTCCTTTTCTGTTATTATCTATTTCTTTATTTGTAATTTATACAGTTAACCTCCTTGTGGTTCGACCCCGGTCTTGCCGGGTTATTTATTATTTCGACACTCCTACATTTAGGAAGAAGACATCAACTCTTTGGTCGTGTCATCTACCTTTGCTGATGTTTGACATCATCAACTTGAGCATCCAAGACCATAAATTTTGAGTATATTAATGTCAAATAAAAAGGTGTCTTGCACTTTGAAATCTTCCCATTTTAATTGTCAAGCATGTCATTTGAGAAAATCTTGTTTGTCATTAGAACTTAAAAGTCATAAAACTTCTACTCTGTTTGAATTAATATTTAATGATGTTTGGGGATCCTTCCTTATGTTTTTTTCTAATGGTTTTTGTTACTTTGTTATTTTTGTGGATGTTCATACTAAATACATTTGGTTCTTTCCTTTGGTTGCCAAAAAAATTTCAAACTCATATTAAATGATAGTTTTCCACAAATTAAATCTATCCAAACTGATTTGGGAGGCGAGTATGGAAAGTTAAATACTTATCTTAAAAACATTGGCATTCACCATCAATTAATTTGTCCATATACTCATGATGATAATGGTATAATTAAGCGTTGACATAGGCATATTGTTGAAATCTATCTCACTTTCCTTGGTTAGTGTAAAACACCATTAAAATTCTAAGGCTATGCATTTGAAACATCTGTCTATTTAATTAATCACATGCTCACTCTTATACTGAATAGGAAATCACCTTTTGAATGCCTTTTTCAGTCTGTTCCAGATTATAGTTTCCTTTGTGAACTTGGGTGTTTGTGTTTTCCCTTCCTTCAACCTTACAATGCCTATACATTAGCTTTGTGCTCTACTTCTCATGTATTTCTTGGTTATAACTCTTCTCATTTAGGTTATCAGTGTCTTAATCTGTCATCCAAATGAGTTTACATTTCTCGACATGTTAAATTTCATGAAAATACTTTTACTTTATAAACTTTTAAACAGATACAACCACTAGCTTTATCATCAATCAACATATTTTTGCAACATTTGACATCACCAGACTCTCGAATTTTCAATATGCTACATCCTCATACACTATAACCGCTATTCTTTAACTCTCTTACACCATATTTGGTATGTTATAGTCATACTAATTTATCTCTACATGTCACTTATTCTGTTGATAACCTTCGAAGTATTACCTTGATTTCCTCTGGTGAACATGTTTCTCCTGTTGTTTTGGGCACCCTATGATTTTTTTCAGTTCTGGACCACTCACCGAAGCCCACTACGGTCTAATTTAGTTCCAGACCACTCACTATAGTCCCTTGTTGTTGTGTCATAAACTAGACTGAACTTGGTGGTTGACCTTTTCAAGTTTTTCGTGTCTAATTATCCTTCTCATGCTCAAATATCACAGTAGCACCACTAGCTTCTTTGCTTGAGACAATATAAGATAACATATCTTATTGTCTCATCTCTTTCACGATTATCTTCTCTCCCTGATCATTAACCCCTCACTTTTAGGAAGCCAACACTTATGTTGTTTAGCACCACGCCATGCAATATGAGATTTATGCTCTTCATTCCAATGGTACATGATTTGTAGTTTTTTCTATCGCATGTGGGCTCATAATGTAAGGGTCAATGAGTTGCTACCTAGTTGTTTAGTTCAGGGTCATTAGGAGACCCGAGTATATTGATCTTATTAGAAATTCTAGGGTAAGGGATTGGTTGTAGCTAGAAATTGTATTATCACCCCTAGCACATCTTACCTAAAGTTAGTTGTATTGTGTGGTCTTCATGTGGCTTAAAGGTTTTGATGGGTTTCTAATTGATGGTCAATCTATGACTCAATTTTTTTTTACTCTTATGAATAAATCTAGCATTTTAAATTTATTATGGACTTGTACGCCCAGATAAATTCTTATAGGAAGGGTCCATGTAGGTGCCCTTACAAGGTTCAACTATCATGGAAGGCGAAAGTGTTTCTTACAACTCATGTACTATGGTAAAAGAAACTTTCAATTAGAATTGATGAATATTTAAAATAATTATGAGAACTTTCTTACCAACTTCTGGTATTTAAATATCAGCCTACTTGTAGGTCCAATATTTATAACAGAATGCTGACTATTAATTCTTATGAATTAAATTTTTTTAAAGGAATTCTTGAAATATTAGCCCAATTCTCATGGATTTAATAAACTAGTTATTAAATCTAAAAATACATGCAAAGATATTTTTATATGTATGAAAAAAATGCTAAAACTCACTATATATTTTTATTTTTTCAAAATATGATTTTTTTTAGAGACTTGGCCATATGCACACAAAATAAAACATTTTATATATATATATTTGAAATGAGAGGATTTGTTTTTTTTTTTTGAAATTTCAGTGAAAAACAGGTATTTTAATACCAGTCCCGTATTTTACAGTGTAAGTATACAGTCCTGATATTAAATAAAATGGTTGGAAAAGGGTGTGAGGGACCTACAAATAATTTTAGATTGGTCTTTATATTTTTTGGAATTTTTTAAGGTTTGTTTGGCAAAATCCATTTTTATTAAAAAAACAAAGTGGTCAAAATAAGTCTAAGGGTATGTTTGCCAAACAACCACTTAGACCAAAAACTCTTTCATAAAAATATTAGCAAACCACACAGGCCTTTACTAAGTGACTTGATTTTGATCCGACCAGGTCGACTCGAAAACATTGATTCAACCATTCCAAGGTTCAACCCAAAGCTAAATGAAAATAGAGATTTAAACCAAAATAAAATCAAAAATCACAAAAATCACAAAAATCATAAAATTTTCTTATGAAAACATATCAAACACTAAGAAAAATGAAGAACAATGAAGAACGTTCAAATTCAAACCCAACAACATAAACATCAAATCAGAAAAGATTTCAAGCAAAAAAAAAAAAGCAAGGTTTTGTGTGCAATCAAGCATAGATCAGGAATCAAGGGTCTATTTGCTTCGATTATCATTAAATTAACATGATTTTTATCGAAAGAAGGTTTCAGTCTGAAGCCTAACCCTAAGATAGAAACACTTAAAAATATGTTATTGATGCAAAACAACCTAGATTATTGACTAATAATGATGTACAAACATGCAAAGACCAAAACAAACTTAAAAAGAAACCTAAAGCTAGTACTCAAGATAATGTTCTTTAGATGAATATGAAGAACATGAATCGAGACTGCCTAGAAAACATGGATTACTGCCAAACCTATAAATTAACCCTCTAAGTCTCTAAACTTTAATTTTTTGATCCATATAATTCACATTGTTAATAAAAAACATGTTTGAATTAGAAAAACATTGGGAATATCAAATCATTAAAAACATGTTTAAAATTTTAACTTCCAAAACTGCAGCCCTATTGACAGCCAATAAAACATCAAACTTCAATCCAAAACTGACTCTTTAGGACAAAAACCAAGTCTAGGAACCCAATACATGAACTAACAACCCAAAAAATATGCATCAAATACCTACTATCATATCTGGCAGATTCTAAAAAATATTAATTTCAACAAAGACAACATTCAAATACCATTCTAAACACTCAACAAACATTAACAACTAACTTAAAGCAACATTAAGCAAAGAAAACAACATTTTCATTCATCAATTCACTTAAATGCTAAAACACAAAATAATGTTAAAAAGATTAAAAAAATGTCATCAAACATTGAAAAAGCATGAATGGGCAGGCCACATAGACTTCACCCTTGATTTTTCACAGGGTTATACCTTCTCCAAGTTTTTTGGCTATAAGCAGTAACTTTCGTTTTCTTTTCCTTTGCCTTTATATTCTTTTCAAAGCTTGTTTGAACTTCCGTGTCAAGCTTTTTGAACCTTTATGGTAAGGTCTTTCCAAAGGGTATTTACTTATGTTTTTTCTTTATGGTTTTTTTACTCTCTCCTTTGATTTTTAAGGGTATGTAAAGGGTCTTTTTCTAAGTTTTTTAGTGGATTCCTTCAAATATTGATCAAAGATCAGCCTTTTATCAAAATAAGAGAGTTCTAAGCAAAAACTAACGGCTGGAAACTCTTATACCAAGCTGGTTTGCAATGGTGATTTTGTTTTTTAGGTACTTTGTGGTTTTACTAAACTTGAAGGGCAAAAAACTATTTCTGGCCCTTGATTGAGAGGGGGGGTTTAAAGTTGTTGATAAGAATTATTTAAGAAGCTTTTAGAGTGAACACATGAAAAAATGAGTGGTTTTTAGAAATGAGTGTCACAATCTAGGCCGACTTGGTTGACTACTTTCAAGGCTTTACCGGAGCAATTCTGATATATACATCATCGAAAACCACCTGAAGTTCATAAAGGAGGTGTAAATCTTTTATTTGGATCCAACATTACTTAATTTGAAGGTTAGTAGCTTCACATTTATTTATCTAATGATGCCAACTCGATCAGTCCAGAATCTAAAATTGTAGTGATTGCTGATCAGGGATAAAATATTAGAGACTTATATGGAAGGATTAGGATGCAAACATCTAATTTCATGGAAATGGGGTTATATAGAGGATATTCTTCTTCCATTTGCAAAAAACCTTGAGCTATTTGGAGGTTTAGAACTCCATAACGAGCTCTTGGAAGGTGTCAACTCGATCATCGAAAACTGCCACTAAAAGACATGAATAGTGGGTGAACGACACTTCGTCTAGGTTAAATCCCTAGAAATTAGGGTTTTTAATTTGGGATCTGACATATTTTATTTTAGTCCATGTTCTTCCAATTGTTTTTAATTGCATCTGTAATTGTCTTCCAAACTCTTAATTTCATGCAATTTCACCATTGCTAAACTCAATCATCAACCCCAGATTTTAGCTCCATTTTCATATTCATTCTTGGCTTTTGATTTATGCATTTGGACCCTTAATTGACCATTAAACTTTTATTTTTTTTTCAATTTGGCCCTTGATTTGATCAATTTCATCCCTTGAAGTCTCGTATATTTTAGGATTTGGTTCTTGGTTTTGAATTTCTTCAATCAAACCCCTAATTAGCTATCAAATTTTAATTTTTTTCACAAGTAAGCCACTGATTTGACCAATTAAACTTTTCAAAGTTCAATTTCAATCCCCAAACTTCAAATTCTTTCAATTAACACTCGAATTGGCTTAAAAAAACTAATTTTCCTTGCAATCAAGTCCATAATAAATTATTTAAACCTTCCAAAATCCTTATTGAGTCCATACTCATTCAAATTTGTATTTTTTTACCCTAAATAAAATATTTTCACCGAATAGGTCTTTTATCAATTCAAATTGGGTCGCTAATTTTGTCAATCTTGTACATTGTAGTTCTCCAACTTTTCCATTTGCCATTTTAGTCCTTCACCATCATCTTAGACAATCTTCTGGGCTTTCTTCATGTGTATCCTCTTATATTTTGGATTTTCTTTATCTTTTCTTCTCTCTTTTCTTTATTTTTTTTGTGGGGTAAAAAACGAGTAACAAAAATCCTCATCCCTCCATGAATGTTGTTAGTAGTCATTAGGTAAGCAAAATTAAAATATAAGCTGATGGTAATGTTGAGTGTTATAAAGCTTGTTTGGTTGCTAGAGATTTTACTCAGCATGAGAGAATTGATTAGTTAAAAACATTTTAGTCTTGTGGTTAAAGCCACTACAGTTTGGTTAGTACTTACTGTTGCTGTTTCTCGAGATGAGAAGATCAATCAACTAGATGTTCATAATACCTTCTTGAATAAGATCCTTTAAAAAAAGGTTTATATGGAGTAACGACCTAGCTTTACTCATCATACTCTAGCATCTCATATGTGTCGTCTACATAAATCATTATATGATTTGAAACAAGTTCTTTGGGCTTGGTATAATCAAATGAGTGACTATATGTTATCCATAGGATCTTGTGTCTTTGAGGTTGATACGTCTTTATTTATCCTATTTATGGTTGGTGATACTGTCTATCTGCTTGTGTATATCTTTATTTATCCTATTCATCTTGCTTATAGGCAGTAACTCAACTTTACTTGCCAAACTAATTTTGTTACTAAGCTTAAAGCTCAAGCTTCAGGACCTCAAATCCATCCATTATTTTTTGGGCATTGAAGTTAAACCAATATCTATGGGACTTATTCTAAGCCAACATAAACATGCTCTTGATATTCTTTACAGAGCATATATGTTTTCCTGTAAGCCTATTGATACTTCAGTATCTCCTTTTTCTTCAAAGTTGGCCATGTTATCTGGTGGTTTGTACTCTGGCTCTACACGCTATAAACAAATTGTTGGTGTTTTTTAGTGTCTTACCTTCACAAGGCTTGATTTGTGCTATGTTGTAAATAAAGTGTGTTAGTTTATGTATTCCCCCACTAAATCTCATTGGGTTATCGTCAAGCATATTTTGCGCTATTTAGAGGCCATGGTTTCCTATGTCCTACACATCACTTATAGTTTATCTCTATCTCTTCATGGTTTCACTAATACTGATTGGGCTGTCAATATTGATGATCAGAAATTTACATATGGGTATCTTGTGTTTCTTGGCACTACTCTTATCTCATGAAAATCAAGAAAACAATAAATTGTTGCTCATTCTTCTACTAAAGTTGAATATAAGGCCTTAGTTGATGGTATTGCTGAAATTTTATGGATTCGCTCTCTGCTTTAGAGCTTTGGTTTCCTAGTGTTTCTATAACTAGACTATGGTGTGATAACTTCGGTGCTGCTTAATCTATAAGTCAATCAAGTTTTTCATGCTCACACTAGCATGTGAGGAAGACTATCATTTTGTTCATAATAGAGTTGCCAAGCAGAAGATTCAAGTTCATTTCATTCCTTCTAAGAATCAATTTGCTGTTGTTCTTACTAAATTGCTTTCTTCTGCTATCTTTACTCATTTTTTATCCAAGCTTCGTGTGAAAGCTCCATCTTTAGTTAGAGGGGGTATATTATATAAAATACTCTATTGAATTATAAGATACAAATATAGAAAATTATGTTTACCTTGTATAGGTTATAGCACAAATCATGTGTAGGGTATTACACTCTTAATATTATACACAACTCTAATTATATAAATATATAGAGAGGATGACTAATACAATTGTTAAGCCTCCAAACACTTCTTATATCTGAACTCTTAAGTCTTAACTGATAGGAGGACTTAATTAAACATGTTGTGGTAGTATAGGGACGAAATGGAATCGATAACCCAATTTTTGGTTGATAAGGTTTATTATGGAATAGAATTTACCAAAGCAAAGCAGAGAGTGTAAACCTACTGAATTAAACTTATCGTGTCTTCTATACGATGCCACATTAAAAAAATATCTGGATCCCCATCGTCAACTTGATGACAAGATTCGATTAATTATTCTTTTGCAAGAAAGCCGTTCCTTTTCAAGTTCCCTTTACCAGGTTCCTAACTTTTCTTCTTGAATAAAAAAAGAAGAAAGTTCTGGTGTTACATAATGTCAAATGGAGACAAACGAAGAAAAATACGAGAGATTTAGAGACTGGTTATCAAAAATGAACCCTCAACGGATTCCATTTTCATGTTTCTCTGTTGCTTCTCTTACGACAACGAAACCCAGTTCGAAACTGGAGCGGTTGATGAAAACGAAATTCATTAGAAACAAGCGGTAAACACTTTAAATTCTCTTTCACAGTTTATACGCTTACATCATACCTTTTCAAGGAGTTGCTTCTTTCTTGTTATTCTCCCACTCCACACATAATCAGAACGGTGGTGCCTGCACCTGAAGGATCCCGGGTGCCTTGTGGGTGAACACAAACACTTGTTTATCGATCTAGAAATAGCACTTCCGCCACCAGCAGCCACCTCTGTTCGTGCATGTGAAGTTTCTGTCTCAACTGCTTGCAAAACGAGCCTTCTCTGATACACCACCAAGTTCCTTTGGCTAACCGAAAGCACACCAGGGTGACACATTTTTCCTTGTAACCTTTCTTCTGGTTAAGATTGTAGTAGGTATTTTTATTGTGAAGACAGAGCTTGATCAAAAGAAAAGGAAAGAATCCGTGGTGTGTGAGATTTTATAAGAAGTAAAGAAAGGGAAGCCTGAATAAAAGGTGTAAAGGAGTTGTAGCATTACCAGAAATTCGTTTAATACTAACGCTATCATTATTAATGAAATAATTCTATTAGTAATTTGTGGTAATAATTAATAATGAAATTTTTTCTGTTGATAATTCAGTTGATATATACTGAAAGAATATTTTTATCAGTGTATACCAACAGAATTAAAAACGAAAAATTCAGAATTATCCATTCGTGGGTTATCACTAACCTGAGTAAGGTATTTGCTTTGGCTCATGAAACCACACCACCTTCACTGATCAAAAAACAAACGGCCTATTACAAGATAACGTAGCCGCAAATGCAAAAGGGAAGCGGCCAAAAACTATTCACCAGAAAAGTCAGGAGCTTCTAGCTGAAACGTGGCATAAAGATGCCATGTGGCTATGTATGATGAGCCCGATTCATGCATGCCGCTTGTTGTGTCTCAAGTGGAAGGGTCCAATTCGAGCCAATGGTTTGTACTTTGTTTTTTCTTTAGAAATTTGCAAGGTTTTGATTGGCAAAGAAAATTGTTTGTTTCGATAATATGGTATGGTTAGCTTTGTGGCTGGAGTTTGGGATTAGGCTGAGGTTTTGTATGAAATTGGACAATGCGGATGCTTGCATAGTTGTCAGATTCTTTAACCATTGAAAAACTGTGAGACGGTGCCATTATCCACGATTCCATATTTGAGAACAAAAGGAGTGAAACCCAAAAGGGCCTCATCAAATTCGAGGAAGCAAACAACTTACTCTGGCTCTGCCCTTTCTAGGACCAACTCTTGACCTTTATCAGATAAAATATGGAAGTGGGCATTTTCTGTGTTTTTCTTTTCATTGAAATTCATTTTCAGGATTGGAAAAATTACATGATTGTTATTTTAGTGTATAAGCTCTATATTCAATTAGTTGATTATATTTGATATGAACTTTATTTATATAAAAACACACATATTTTTTTTTATTTATAAGTCTAGAGTAAAAAAAAATATTTGGAACAAAAAAGATTTGCAAAGAAAATCATAAAATGTTTATAATTATGAGGGTTGCTATTGTATCAAAATATTATTTCTAAATATTCTTATTCGATACTCTATTAAGATTGAAAATTAATTAACGTAATTGAAATTGGTATATAATATGTATTTTTTTATGAAAGGAAACAATTATTTTATTTAGCTCAGGTATGAAGGATATGTAGAACTAAAATGTAAGTTCTTGTAAGTAATAAGTACATTGAACTAATTTGCATGAAGATTCTATATGAAGATATCACTCGTGTTTATGAAAATCTCATGTAAAAGTTGTGTAAATAATCTTTAGACTTGAGATCACTAAGTTATCTTATATAAAGAATGCTATTTTTTTTTTTATCTTAATTACACGTTGTCTTAATCAAGGATAACAAATGAACAAATATTATATATAATATGAACTATATACAGATATTTGAGTAATCAATAGATGATTTATCACCCTAAGTGATTTAGAAAAAAAATATCTTACACGTTCTTAAATAGTATTGATTGTGAGATACTTGTGCAAGTTGGAATAAAAATTGAAAAGGTGTTTCAAATCTCATTCAAATAATCAATTACTATAATGTTGAGAACAAATATGATTTAACAGAGCAAACACACTTAATGCTCAAATGTCTAAATCAAAAGATTCTCAATGAAGGGATTGTTAATGTATATATTGTTGAGTTTCTCGAAACACATACATGCAGTGAAAACTGTAAATTTAAATATTTTTTTAGAGTTCCAAGGATCCTATTAGACAGATATAAAGTTGTTTAGGATTTTTATAAAGATTACCTGAAGATCAGATGTTCTTTTCGGCTTTAAATAATTTCTTCAAAGCTAGGTTGTTGCAAATTATAAGTTGTCCAAGTTTTTGACTTCTAACGGTAATCCACACAAACCATAAGCGGGGGAAGAAGAATTACTTATCTGCTTCAGACGTTGTTTGAAGATGAAGACTCGAGGTGGTGCTGGATTGGGCAATGCTCCTTCCTCTGTTTTTGTTTTGTCTGTTTCTCTCTAATCATCCTTCTCTCTGGTTTTGGGTTTGCTTCTGCTCTCTAGATCTTCTCTGACTCTCTCTCTGTTCCTTTGGTTTTTTTTTTCTGTGGTTGGGTCAACAATCTGCTATAAGAGAAGGTTAAGGGTCTCTTTGGCTTCTCTATTTTCTTTTCTTGTGTTTTTTCTTCTATCTTTTTTTTCATCCTCCAGTCTCTTTGCGTCCTCTGCTTTTAGAGGCCACCTTAAGAGAAACTCAATCCTTATCTTCTTAGGATTGTGATCTTGTGTGAAGATAAAAATTGGCCCCGAGTTTGATGGGATTAGGACACCAACAGTCTTGCCATTGTTGGCATGTTGGTGATGGCTTTTCTTGACACCAGAGACGTATTGTAGGGGCACAATGAGTTAAGTCAATTGAGGATTTATAGTGGACCATTTGGTCTGCATTCTGGCTTGCATTTGGTGAGATGATGGGGTCTAGCAGAGGCCATTGGTGTTTTTTTTTTTTTTTTTTTTTGCAGGTGGGTTCCTCTGTTCCAAGAAGGAAAAGGATGAACAATGGATTCCAAAACGACGTCGTTCTCTTGACTCAATTTGCCCCATGAAGTTCTGAAATTTTGCAATTGGGCTTTTATTCATGGAAATCTTCTTCTTCTTTTTTTAATTTTGCCCCTGGATTTTAGCATTATTTACAAAATAGTCCTTAGTTTCTAGTTTAATCAATTCAGACCTTAATTGAGAACTTTTAATTATTTCAAAATAACCCCTGAAAATCAATTAATCCCCATATAATATCAACGCCTATTCACTTCGGTCCTTGGAATTTAATTTCTTGCAATTTTGACCCAAATTGACCAAAAACTTTGATATTTCTTTAATTAAGCCTCTTATTTCATTAATTAAACTAATTTCAAAGTTTAATTAAGTCCTTAAACTCATCAATTCTTTCAAGTTTTAGCTAAATTGACTTCCAACTTTATAATTTCCTCTTTATTAGTCCTCAAACTTTAAATTTGTGTTGTCTTGATCCAATTCTCAAATTTATTTTTAATTTACCCTTTTTTATTAATATATATTTTTTTGAAAATTAAAAAATTGGATTATGACAATTGTTACTCCTAAATGAGATATACCAGAAACTACTAAGCATCGAGTATGTAGCTCTCGACCCCTTGGTGTCTCTGCAACCACCTTACTCTAACTAGTACAAGTCAGACCTTAGCTGTGAGTACCATTCTGGTGTTGCAGGACATATCATGCAGCTGTTATGTCCCCGCGACGGAAAAAATATTCTCTCTAGAAATATGATGTCATTTCATCTGGGCTACTCTTCAAATGTTTCTTTGAAAGTAGGGATTTATAGACTGTTTACTTTCTCTTGAAGTGAGAGACTCATATTTCTAATTTGTTATAAATCTCGTTTTAATTAACAGATGTTATTACTGAAGTTAGCTTTTGATTAGGGATTATTATTTTCAGTTCGATTCAGTTTTTACCTATAAAAACAACCAAACTGAAATTTTATAAAAAATAGATAAATAAACCGAAATCGATTACAACCGACCGGTTTTAGTTTGATTTGGTTTTGTATATCAAAAATCAAAAAAACCTATACACGATTATTGTGTATGATGAATATGTAGTCAAATTCAAGTAAAACGAGTGCCTCCAATCCACTTATGTTGAACAACAATAATCAGAGTTCCATATCCAAGAAGAAAATGATAATAATCATTATGATGATGATCATCAAGAACAATAATCATAGAACAATAATAAGAGAAACAAGAGTATCAACAACATCAACAACAACGATCATAAGAAGAAATCTAATTGGCTTAGATATGTCCAGTTGTGGAATCAATCCCCAGATACACCTAAAAAACAGGTAATATAATGACTACCTGTCCACCACCCTTTTGAGTTTGGAGAATGATAAGAAAAAAAAGAAGAGGGTTTGTGTGTTTGATTCTTGCAGGATTTGCCAAGAAAGGCAATGATAACAGAAGTGAAAAGAAATAAGGCTGGAGGTGCATTCCAGCTATTTCACATAGAGAAAAGTGTTGGGAAGAATACAATTGTACCAGAGAGGCTAGGCAAGGGGGGTCAGAGCAGGGGGCTTTTTTTTACTTGCTATTGAACGTAAAAGAATAAGCCTAGGGTTAGAGACTCTATAGGGAGGGGCGGCTGCTAGGGTTATTAGAATAGAAAGTTTTTTATTTATTTATAATATCTTTTCTTTTAATCTGAACCGATTCGGTTTGGTTGGAGTTTATAAGTTTCAGCATTATGAAACCGAAACCGAACTGAATTGGAAGTTTTTCTAAATATTCTAATCGGTTTAATCAAGTTTTTTTCATGGTTCGGTTTTTTTTATTTTCTCAGTTTAATCAGTTTTTCAATTTTTTTGCTCACCTATACTTCTAACGATAGTTTTTGGTTTCAGTTTATTTGTTTGTTTTCTTCGTATCATTTCTTTAATTCAACATTTGTTTTTTTTTAAAGGACCGAGAAAAAAATGGTATCATTATTTTTTAATGAATAAATAAATAATTTTTAATATTTCTTCAAAAGTGATTTATATAAATAAATAGTTTTTTACTAATTTTTTTATACATTGATGCATTACCCATTTACTTTAAATGGTAAAATATGGATCCAATGTATTTTAAGTGATTTACTCTTTATTAAAACAATATCTGGCATGTATGTTTGTATAAAAAGTTTGTTTGACTAATTTTACTCCAATAAAATAAATATAAACCTTGTCATCTAGTTAAATGACAATAAAAAATATACGCTACTACAAAAACAACTAGATAAAGTTTTTTTTTTTAAATAATGATGGGCTATAAAAATTTTTTTTGGTATTATTATAAAAAGATTGATATATTCTTATTTGAAAATAAAGTAAAAATTGAATGGTATTTTTTTTAAGTGTGTGGGCCTAAATTAAATTAAAAAGCCCATGCGCGCCTGTGTTTTTTTTCCTAAAGCGTCAATGGCATGTTATCCATTTTTTGTTATTTTAATTAAGCCAACAACAAGTCACTTCAAGTGGTAGATGAGCTGTCACTTATTAGTGACTCGAATCTTGACACCATTGTGGTGGCTAAAAAATCAAATGATAAGTTTTTTGGCCTAAAATTTTATTTTTTAAGCAATTTTCACCCAAAAACACAATAACATCATAAAATCATTATAAACCACCCAACAAACCTCAAAATTATCTATAAACAAAATCAAACAACTAAATTCCAAACATAAAAAATAAACTCGATTTTTCATTCCTGTTATGTTTAGAGGAAAAAACCATCACCATCAAACTCCATCAAATAGAACCCTTTAACACAAGCTAAGCCATTTTGGTTGTTGAAAATTGTGACAATTTACAACTTGTTTCCTCTTTCACTATTTTTCCAATGACTTTCTCTATCATCTTTCAAACCTAAAGATTAAGAATGAGCAAAATAAACTTTTGGACCAAAATAAAAATTATTATGAATTTGGAGTGAGTCATGTATTTTCTTAGTGTTTTACTTTTCAATCCTCTATATTTTAATTTGGTATTTTTTTCCATAATTTAAAGTATAACTCTATCTAATTAGGTTATAAATGTATTTAATTGCAAGGGGAAAAAGTTTGAAAATTGAAAAAAAAAACCTCCAACTACTTCACTGTTCATATGAACAATGAACATAACTGGGATTATACCCTAGATATTTTAGTATATTAGTTAATCTAGAGGGAAAAAATACCACCACCATCAAACTCATCTCGTCAAATAGAACTCTAACACCAAGCTTGGCCATTTTAGTTGTTGAAATAGTGACAATCAACAACTTTCTTTTTCTTTCGCTATTTTTCAACAAAACTAAAATTAAGGAAAAGCTGGTAACTCACGATGTGAGATTACCCACGTAAAAACTGAAAGTAACACGTACAAAACAATAAGCATAACAACTATAACAAACTGAAATAAAAGTGACAGAAAAATCACAACTGCAGAGGACTCAGTCCTGTAGGTAACCCACTCCTCAGCACAATTTTGAACTCTCTTCTGCATACCTGCGTGCCCATATATATATATATATATATATATATATATATATATATATATATATATATATATATATATTGTTCACGTTCCAATCTTGTTGCATGACACTTGCAGCTAACATTCCACGTTCCAATCTTCCTGTATGGCATATGCAGCTAATATTTCACGTTCACTTCAACTCATATATTTGGGATTTGGCCTAAGGGTACTTGCCGATTCGACGTGGCTTAACAAGGTCTAAGAGGAAACCTTCTGCTGCTCACGATGGCAGCTTGCTGAGAAGAGGATTTCTACTGCTCACAGTGGCAGCTTGTTGAGAGGAGCTGCTAGCATTTGTTGCTGATGGTGTGACTGAAACTCAAGTTGTTGAAACCAGTGTTGCTGCTATATTAGAGGAGAGGAAGTTGTTGTTGCTTGGCTGGGGCTGCTAGAGTTCACGGTTCTTTTTGCTTCCAGGTGCTACTGCTCATGGCTGACGGCTAGTGAGGAGGAGATGAACCATAGTGGCAGCTTGTCGTAGAGGGGAGTTAATTATTTCGGTGATTTCTCCTTGAGAGGTCACGAGTTTTTGTGTGTGGGAATGTGGGAAACATTTTTTTATGCTATGTTTTCTTCTTCACAAGCTCCTTTTTCTAGCTACTTGGGATAAGGTTTTATAGGGTTTTTAAAGGAGAAGTGAAAAGGTTTGGAGGCTTATATGTTAATGAGATCTCGATACTTAATATTGAAGAATAAATTCTAGCCATTTATTGGATTTATTGGAGTTAAGAACAAAAATTTGTCCTATGCTGACGGCTGGTGAGGAGGAGATGAACCATAGTGGCAGCTTGTCGTGGAGGGGAATTAATTATTTCGGTGATTTCTCCTTGAGAGGTCACGGGTTTTTATATGTGGGAATGTGGGAAACATTTTTTTTTTATATGCTATGTTTACTTCTTCACAAGCTCCTTCTTTTTCTAACTACTTGGGATAAGGTTTTATAGGTTTTTACATGAGAAATGAAAAGGTTTGGAGGCTTACATGTTAATGAGATCTCGATTCTTAATATTGAAGAAAAACTTCTAGCCAGTTATTGGAGTTAAGAACAAAAATTTGTCCTACTTTATAACTAATAAAGAAAAGATCAATGCTATTTTTGTATGCATAATAGTGTTGGGTGATGTTTTTTTCAAAAGAATCTACAAGTGTTTTTGGTGTCATTAGAGCTAAAATTTTAGCTTGGAGTGAAATATAAATATCATTATGGATTGATATAATATTTGTGATATTAAGGCCTAGCTAAAGGTGGATACTTTGTCATCCTTTTCTATTATTTTAATAGGAATAAGATAATAAATAGCGAAATTATGGTATTTTTTAAATTTAGTCCTTAAACTTTTAGAACTTTGTAATAGAACTCCTAAGCAGCCCTCATATTTTAGATCCCTTGCAATTTCACCTTGAACTTCTTTGATTGGACCCTGAGGTTTTTACAAAGTGGTCATTGATTTTGTAATTCTTCAATTTGATCTTTAAACTTTTAATTTCTTGTAATTTTATCCTTGATGTCATCCAATTGGGCATAAAAAATTAAATTTGGTCCTTAAAATTTTCAATCTTCTCGATTAAGCTCAAATTAGGCTTTCAAACTTAATTTTTCAACAATTAAATCCCCAATAAAATTAATTTGATCCATTAAAAGTCTAATTAAATCCTTGCACTTAATTAATTCTTTTAATTTAACCTAATTAATTAACTCTTAAACTTAATTAAACCTTTATTTGGGCCCATGATTAAATCAAATTGGCTTATTAAAAGTCTATTAAGTCATCAGACTTAACTTTTATGCAAATTCATTCGAAAATCATTTAATTTAACCTTAAATCTACATTGTCTTTCAATCTTAGGTACAATAGGTACAATTGGGCTCCCAATTTTGTCCAAAATTCTAGCTTAATTCCTCTATGCATTTGAAACCCTTCTCAACTTGCTCTTACCTAGTTGCTAGTTTTTTTATTTTTTATTTTTTTTATTTTTTGTTGCTTTTCATTTTTTGTTTTTAAAAGAAATTTTTTTTTTAAAAGGAAACTCAAAATTAGGTTATGACAGTTGCCTCCCTCTTTACAATACTTACGATAACAAGTACTTTAGATAGAAAACTTGTAAAGAAAAAAAAAAAGAAAGGTTGTGGATTTACTAGATCAAGAAATGATCAATCTTTTCAAAAGTGTCAGAAGTGAGGGCTTGAAAACGCACTTAGAAAGAAATAGATAGGGTATAAAAGCAGATTATCTGAAAGGTGATGGCTGGAAAACACACTCAGAAGAAAAAAAAATAGGGTTAAAAAGAGTGATATTTAGTAGGTGAGGGCTAGAAAGCACACTTAAAAGGAAAAAAATAAGGTTAAAAAGCGCACTATCTGAAAGATGAGGGCTGGAAAATGCACTCAAAAGAAAAAAAAAATATGGCTAGGAAGCGCATTATCTAGTAGGTGAGGGTTGGAAAGTGCACTTATGAGGAAATCGATAGGGCATAAAGGCACATTATCGGAAAGGTGAGGGCTAGAAAGTATACTTTGAAGAAAAAAGATAAGGCTAGAAAGCGCACTATTTTAAAACTTAGGGATGGAAAACGCATTCAAAAGAAAAGAGATATGGGCTTAAAAGGTACTGAAAAATAAATAATGCCAAAAGCATTATCTAAAAGAGTTAAAAAAATGGAGATTTTCTAATGACATAGTTGAATTTGAGATTCCTAATTACATGGTTAAATTTCAAGGTTTTTCATTATTGCAGGGTTAGCACCTATCATGCTTGATGGCAGGATTAAATTCTCATTTCCTAATGGTAGGATTGAAATTTGGGATTCCTTGTAACAAGGTGAAGTTTCATAATATTTCATGATTATAGGATTGATACATATTCTTCCTGATTGCAGGGTTAAATTTTCATTTCATTATTGCAGGGTTAGCACCTATCATGCTTGATGGCAGGGTTAAATTCTCATTTCCTAATGGTAGGATTGGAATATGGGATTCCTTGTAACAAGGTGAAGTTTCATAGTATTTCATGATTATAGGATTGATACATATTCTTCCTGATTGCAGGGTTAAATTTTCATTTCCTAATGGTAGGGTTCGGATGGAGGATTCCTGATAACAAGGTTAAAATGGAAGGTTCCTAATGACATGGTTAAATTTCCCGGTGTTTCCTGATTGCAAGGTTACCACATGTCTTTCCTAATGGCAAGCTTGGACTTCTTAATGGTAGGGTTCAAATTTTGGTAAAACATATATAGATTTTTTCACGAATGGTTTATGTTTGGATGACCTGTATTTTCTGAAGTAGACCATCTTTTGATTTTTCTTTGGATTATCTATGTTAGACGTCTTGTTATCAGTTAAAGCCGTCTCAGTACCTTACTGGGTTCTCATTTGTTGGAGTTTTGCTTGAATCTTCTTTTGCTAAAACCTTAATGGGTTTTGAAAATCAAATTGAGCCTTGCTAGACTTAGAACTTTGATAGGTCTTTTTTGCCGAAATCTTGTTGGGCTATTTCTTTTTCAAGACCTTACCGATTTTTAATAGTTAGGAGCCTTGTTAGGTTTAGAATCTTGCTAGGTCCTTTTTGTTGGAGTTTTATCTGACTCTTTCTTTGTCAAAACCTTGTTGGTTAAATCGTTGGAGCCTTGCTAGGTTTAGAACCTTGCTAGGTCCTTTTTAGTGGACTCTTGTTGGACTTTTTCTTTGTCAAAACCTTATTGATTTTCAATCATCGGAGCCTTGCTAGGTCCTTTTTGCTAGAGTCTTGCCAAACTTTTTCTTTGTAAAAAACTTGCCAGTTTTTAATCGTTGGGAGCCCTTTTGAGCTCAAAATCTTGCTGAGTCTTTTTTGTTGGAGTCTTGAATCGTTGAGAGCCTTATTAGGTTCTTTTTGCTAGAGTCTTGCCAGAATCTTTCTATATCAAAACCTTGCTGGGTTTTTAATCAATGAGAACCTTCTTTGGCTCAAAACCTTGTTGAGTCTTTTTTGTTGGAGCTTTGCCGAACTCTTTCTCTGTCAAAACCTTGCTGAGTTTTTAATTATTGAGGGCTTTGCTGGGTTCAAAACCTTACTGGGTCCATTTTGTTGGAGTTTTGTTAGACTTTTTCTTTTTCAAAACCTTGCCAGGTTTTTAATCAATAAAGCCTTGCTAGACTCAGAACCTTACTAGGTCTTTTTTGTCGGGAACTCTTTCTTGCTAAACCTTGCTGAGTTTAAGATTGTCTTAAGCCTTGTTGGGCTTTAGAACTTTGTTGGATTTCTTCTTTCTCGAAACCTTGTTAGACTTTGAAAATTAAATTAAGTCTTGCTAGGCTTTGAAAATCAAATTCAGCCCTGTTAGGCTTAGAATTTTACTAGGTTTCTGTTTGCTGAAGTCTTGCTAGACTTCATTGAGGATTATATCTTGTGCAATTTTTATGTAAAAAATTGTATAATGTTTTTAAATATTATACATGTATCTTTACATGGTTTTGATATACAGCCACCTTCTCACAAATCATCTTTTAATTGGTGGAAAAGTTTGTTGCTATCGAACCAGTCTTTTGACTGCTCAACTTAAATCTTTAGCTCACTTAAATTTTGTAATGAATTGTGTTTGGTTGTTTTTTCATAGCATCAACCTGTTCCTGTTTTGTTTATGTGATTAATTGTGCTTGATTGCCTTTTTGTTGTACAGTCTACATCTCTAGAAAATAAATGAAGTTATGCTTGGTTAAGTATTTTTTAAGAAGAGATTATATTACCCCTCAATTTATGATATTCTAATATATTTCTCTTTATTTCACCGATTGTGATGATTTGGCTCATCGTTATTGGCTATCTTTGCTGATCGTAAGTTTTCATGTTCTCGTATTCTATGACATGGTTGAATGTCATTGCTCAAGTCTGTCGATTTGAGATGTATGCTTTTTCCACGTCATTAATCTTAATTGGTGCTACTTGCATCAACATCTCGTTCTTGTTTTGTTAAACTATTTTTCTCGCATGCTATTTTATATTAATCTTTCATACGAAAATAAAAATAAAAATGAGATTGATCTAATTTTTAGAAGTCTGCAATATTTTAAAACTTATTTTTCTTAATTAGTGGTTAGTTAAAATTTATGTATTACTATTATATTATATTATAATGTTAGTATTAAATATAAATAAATAAATAAATTTTGTTAAAGAATTTGTGATTTTATATAGAATTATAGATAACACGACCCGTGCTGCACTTTTTTTTTTTTTTTTTTTGTAAAATGTAAAAAATAAAATAAGTTGAAAGATACAAGTTAAAGAAAGTTATAAAAATAAACATCCACCAATATTCTAAAATGTCTAAAATTTGTATATAATTATTATTAATAAATCAACTCTCCAATGCTTCATGATTTTTTTTAAATCAAAATAAACCATAATTTAGTGGTTGAAGTCCTACAATAAAATAATTTGAGAGTGTTAATTTTAAATAGTTTTTTTTATACTAAGATTGAATTTTTAAGCATGTGTTTTGCGTGGTTATATTTTAAGAAAAATATTTTTAATTGTAATTTTAAAAAATATTTATTTAATTAAAACTATTATAAAATTAATTTTTAAACGCAAAACAAAATAAATATAGATCTGAATAAAAAATAAAATTTAAAATGCAGATATATGTTTACTTGTACTATTTAATTAATCAAACAAAGTTAACACAATACCATATTAATCCTTTAAAAGGTAAAAAATAGGACCGTATTAGAAGAAGCGATGAAAATCAGATCAACAATAACCACCCAGTGAAATCTAAAATCAGGGCGTCATTTTCTCCTTTGAAAATTTTGAGAGCCGAAAGGGGCAGATTTTGGCGCCAATTGTTTTCTACTGTATAGAGTCATAGACTCCATATATTTTAATAAAAATTTCACATCTCTAAAAGTTGATTCTCTCTAGGAGTACGAAAATGCCGCGCCAAAAATCGATACTCTCGTTCTTCCAAAAACCCTCGCAGCCCAGTCAGAGCTCCGACGCCGGAGAAAGGACCGATGGTCGGCAAGCTCCTCTGTTCTCGGCGAAGCAACATAATCAAAACGTGTCTCAACCTGCGATTCATGGACCGGTGGACTCGTCTATTGAAATTAGAGGAACTGACACGCCACCAGAAAAGGTGCCACGTCAGATATTACCGGTGAACATCAAGGAGAACGAGGAGGCCAAAGTTGCTTCGCTTTTCTCGAGCATAATGCATAAGTTCGTTAAGGTCGATGACAGAGAAAAACCTAATGGGAGGTAACATTTTTTTTTCGAATATTAATTAAAATCTTTGAATTGTTGTTTATCTATGTAATTATGAAGGGAATATTTTTTTTAAAAAATAATTCAATATTTTATAATTAGTCTTCTTGTTGAAGCTGAACTGAAGCCGTTCATTTGTTAATTTTAATATTTCAAGAATACTCCCAGCAAATGGAAATCCTAAAAGAGTGCGGATCACGAGAGGAGATTTTAGAAATGATTGTTGAAATTTGAAGTAAATTTTGGAGTTGCAAGTTATTAAGTGAAGCGAGTTTGTGGAGTCTATGAGGACAAATATGTTTTAAGGGCATTTCTTAAATACAATGAGTTTCTATCTTGTGATTGATTTTGTGTTGTGAACATTTATGAAATAGTTTCAGGATTTAGTGTTCGAACCCTAATGTGATAGGCTTCCTTTTTTGACTAATTTCTGTTTGTTTTGATGATCGCTAATAGTATATGAGTGATAAATATGTGTCCTTGTACCTTGCTGGCTCAAATTTCTCTCATAGTGGGTGTAACTGATGCAAATTGATGCAGGAACCAGGTTCATTCTGCTAATGTTTGCTCTACATCTGTTACATTTACTATCCCAAAAGAATTGCCTCAGCATGGAATGGATACACTGTACTCTGAGAAAGACAATGGTTTTAGTTCCAGTGGCATGGTTGATCAAACGAGTGTCTTGAATATTGAAAGTGTAAATGATGTTCCTGGGCCACATACACCAGGCATGCGACCCCTAGTTCCTCGTCTGAAGAGAATTCTAGAGGACGTTCCTAAGTTTGAGGATAAGAATGGTTGTTCCTTCCTAAACTCTAGCAAAAGAGTGAAACCACTACAGGACCCAGCTTCCTTGATCAAAAATCATGAGGAAATATCTAATTCAACAAGCAAGTTTGAATGGCTTGACCCTGCCCAAATCAGGGATGCTAATAGGAGAAGGCCCAATGATCCTCTCTATGACAAAAAGACGCTGTACTTACCACCTGATGCATTGAAGAAAATGTCAGCTTCTCAAAAGCAATACTGGACTGTCAAATCTCAGTACATGGATGTTCTACTTTTCTTTAAAGTGGTTAGTAGTATTGCTGCAGTTTCTGATACTTTTGAAGTTGCTGAAACTTTTTGACATCATAAGGTTACATTAAAGCATGACCCAGCTATTCATTCTATTTTTTCTGAAAAGTTTCTGTTTTCTTATGCAATAAGCATCATCAGCAAGCAGTTCATTCTTATTTTTCTGAAAAATTTCTGTTTCCTTGCTAAATGGTTGGACTTGCAATAAACATCATCAGCAACCAATTCAATTCAAAAGAATGATGTAATGCTAATCATGCATCGTTTTCTTCTTAAATTTCTGCTTTCTCATTAATAGTGGAGCATATACCACGTGTATCTTGGCTGTATGATCCAATAGGGAAAAAGAGGTATTGCCACTGCAAAACTAACATCATGCAGCCAATGTTGGCATGCGGTGCTTGAACTGTAACTTGTATTTTAACTCTCTCTCTCTCTCTCTCTCTCACACACACACACACACACACATTTCTGTTAACTGAGATTTATATTTACAAATTTATTAATGTGTGGCATGGTGGAAAGTTAGAACTTTCTTCTAGTGACTTCTGAAGTTTTGGGTAATGATTTAATGCTAATCATGCATCATTTTCTTCTGAAATTTCTGCTTTCTCATTAATAGTGGATGTGCATCTTGGCTGTATGATCCAATAGGAAAAAAGAGGCATTGCCACCGCAATCATGCAGCCAATGTTGGCATGCGGTGCTTGAACTGTAACTTGTATTTTAACTCTCTCTCTCTCTCTCACTCACTCACTCATTCACACACACACATTTCTGTTGACTGAGATTTATATTTACAAATTTATTAATGTGTGTCATGGTTGAAAATTAGAACTTTCTTTTAGTGTCTTCTGAAGTTTTGGGTTCTTAAATCAGACCAATATGTTTTTGTGACTGATGAAACACAGGGAAAATTCTATGAGCTCTATGAACTGGATGCTGAAATTGGTCACAAAGAGCTTGATTGGAAAATGACATTAAGCGGTGTGGGGAAATGTCGGCAGGTGACTTCAAAGATAAATTTGTCTAATTTAAAAGCCAATTTTAATTGCTACAATTACAGTTCTATGCATATGTGTTTTATTTAATAGCATCTGCCTTGTGATCAGGTTGGTATATCTGAAAGTGGGATTGACGATGCTGTTGAAAAGCTGGTAGCTCGTGGGTAGGGGAGCAGCAGACCTTGTCTCTGAACCATAATTTCCTTTTTTCTCATTGTTATGTCATGCCTTCAAGATGAATGAAAGATTTCATTGTTACTAGTTTTATATCTCTATTTATGTAGTTAATATTATTCTTAAATACAGCAAAATGTTATGCAAAAATTGTAAGAAGCCAGCATGTAGACCAGACTGGCCATCTGTCATGGAAATTTTTTTATTTCCTTCATTTCTTCCTGTATCTAAGAAGCACAATGAAAAGAAAAGCATTTTTCAACTTGCATTATGCATCGTTTATGCTAATCATATATTGGCTGAAGATATGAAACAAGATCTTTTCACTCAAATCGTAGTAGTTAGCTGAGATTTAGCCAATCCCATGTTCTCTTTCCACATTTTTTGTCCGGAACATTTGCAGTTCACTTATTGCTTTTGTGCTCTTTGTCAAGATATAAAGTTGGAAGAGTGGAGCAATTGGAAACATCTGATCAAGCAAAATCTAGGGGTGCAAATTCTGTGAGTTTTCCGTGCAGCTTTAAAGGAGACATGTTTCTGATAGATTTTTGTTTTTCAATTATTCTTGTTGATTCAACCATTCAGACAGATATGACATCTCTTATAGATTATGTTCTCAACACCATGCATCATTTGTGGTTTTCATTAATTCAATGAAACTGAAATAGTAAATCAATGCCATGATGTGGGTAACTATCTGAGTTCCTTGTTTTATCATTGATGTTGAATTTCAGGTAATCCAAAGAAAATTGGTACAAGTTGTCACCCCATCAACCACAACTGGACATAATATGGGGCCTGATGCTGTTCACCTTCTTGCCATAAAAGAGGTTTGTAATGATTACCTTCTTACAATTTTCTGCAGCAACATTTTTCGTGTTGAACTCTCTCAAATTGTTGCAATTTGCCCATCTTCAATTTCAAAATATTGCTAAAATAATCTTGTGCGAGCTTATTCTGTGATCGCATCATTTAACTGGAGGACAATTTTTTTGTTAAAAACTCACATTTTCCTGATATCAGGCTATTATTGATAAATCATGAGTTAGAAGAGCGAATTGCTGAATTGTTATGATGCAATTTTTCTTCTTTATCACTACTTAAAATGAACAGTCTGTTTAAAATGTTTTGATTACTTTGTGTCCACGTAGTATGTTAGATATGCAGTTGACTTTATTATTTTCTACCATTTCTTGTTCTTATAAACTTGCCCAGCGTGGAGAATTAGAAATTTGGTTTCATTTGTTATTCTATTCATTTAAATGGTCCTTGTTATTTATGCATTTCTTGAAAGTTTATTGTGCTATCCTATCTGGTTATTCCTTTGGGTGATAACTTTAGGGAAACTATGGGGTGGATAATGGTGCAACTGCTTATGGGTTTGCTTTTGTTGATTGTGCTGCTCTACGAGTTTGGGTTGGATCAATCAATGATGATGCGTCACATGCTGCTTTGGGGGCATTATTGATGCAAGTATGCTCCTTTATCTTTCTTGTTTGTTTAATGATTCTGTGTGCTCTCAAGTACTTAACCTTTGAATATCTTACTGTGATTTGATTATAGATTTCACCTAAGGAAGTCATATATGAAAATAGAGGTACATGCCTTTTCTTGTTTTTGTTCTCTTGCTCTTGGATTGTTTTTTTTTTTTTTTTGCCTAGCTTAAAGCTTGAGGATTTCTATGTTGCAGAGCTTTCCAGAGGCGCTCAGAAAGAACTTAGGAAGTACTCATTAATAGGTAAGTTTATACCGACCTTTTTCATATGACAAGATATATCATATACATTTAAGATTAAGGATTGCACTTGCAAATATATTAACTGGTATTTCTTGATAAGAAGGGAAGACTTTGTACACCTGCCTTGGATGAGTACATGCCTTCTGAACTTTCCATTTGCCAGAATGTATTTTGTTATTTTGCACATTTTTTTCCTAGATTAGCTTGATCTTCCTTCTTATCTTTCCTTATTTCCTGTGTCATTATTGTCTTTTCACTATAATTTGTTTGTAAAAATCTTCTAGAAAATGAAAGACAGTTGTCTGGACCAACTTGAAACTTGCTGGATATTTGTTGGATGTATAAAATATGCTCGATGATTAGTATGTGATTTGTTTAGTCTTTGTAGCCTTGTGTAAAGATAGTAACTCATGTCCTATTTTTTAGTAATTTCAGGTTTAGCTATTTTATACTCTGTGCACTTTCTCTATGCATGAAGGCCTTTAGGCAGTCTTACTAGATAACAAGTTGCATTTATGTATTTCGATGGGATGCTGTTCCTGCATGCATATTATTATCTTGGGTGTTTTGCTCAAATCAATGTGAATTCCTTTGCTGCAACTTCTCCAGCAAGGTTATGAATAAATGTTTGACAGTCTCCTTTGTTTGCTTTGATGCACAAGTTAGTTGATCAATGTGAGGTCCAACTGTGGTAGCCAGCTAACATACTCCTGGTTGGTGAACGTAGTCTAACCATACTCCAATTATACATCTCATGACTTATTTTAAATTTACATGTCTCCTTTCTAAAGTGATCCTGTTTAATAATTTGCCACCTTCATTATTGATCTCTTAAATAAGTCTTTCTACATTTGGTTTATTGCTGAAGAATCTGTCATTAAAAGGATATGTAAGTTATGATCCAAGCTATCATGAGGAGCACAACCTCACCTTTTCATTTCCCTCACCCATTCCTTGCAGGTTCTACAGCACTGCAATTGTCACCAGTGCTGCCAGGCACTGATTTTGTGGATGCTTCTGAAGTTAAAAATTTGATTCAATCGAAGGATTACTTTAAATGGTCTACAAATCCATGGAACCATGCACTTGACAGTATAATGCACCAGGATATATCTCTATGTGCTCTTGGCGGGCTTATTGGTCATCTATCCAGATTGATGGTATGCTTGCCTGTCAACCTCCTCCGTTCCCTTCTCTGGTTGGCCTTTTAACTGTTAAGATCCCTGATTATTTGTTGCTTATAAAGATTTCTGTGCCTTTTCTTTTGTGCAGTTTGATGATGTTTTAAGGAATGCAGATATTCTACCCTACCAAGTTTATAAGGGTTGCCTTAGAATGGATGGGCAGACTCTAGTAAATCTGGAGGTTTTTAGTAACAGTGCTGATGGTGGTTCATCAGGCCAGTGTGTTCATTCCTTGATCTCCCATGAAATTATCATCATCCTCAAATCTATGGTTTTGATTTTTAAGAGTTTTAAATTAAGTATTGAAAGCCTTTTCTCTTCGTGATTTCAGGTACTTTGTTTAACTATCTTGATAACTGCGTGACATCATCTGGTAAGCGGCTTTTGAGGAATTGGATCTGCCATCCACTGAAACATGTTGAAGGCATTAATAATAGGCTTGATGTAATTGAAAATCTAATGGCTCGTTCAGAAATTATGTTAGTTATTGCTCAATATCTTCGCAAGCTTCCAGATTTAGAAAGAATGCTTGGACGAGTTAAGGTTAGCTTTCAGGCATCAGGTTCTCTTGCACTGCCCTTGATTAGCAAAAAAATGTTGAAACAACGAGTAAGTTGTCTTATTTGATTTCAAATCTTTACTTGTAAAAATCTCTTTGAGTGCACATGTACGATGATTTTCATAGGGTGTCACAATTCAGCAAGTCTCTAGTTAGTCCTGAACCTTCTACTGAAGTGGCAGTAAGTGTTGTGTAGGTGAAAGTGTTCGGGTCTCTGGTGAAAGGGCTTCGGAATGGAATGGATTTGTTATTGCTATTACTGAAGGAAGAGCAACTAATTTCATCATTATCAAAAAATTTTAAACTTCCAGAGCTTCTTGGTAGTAATGGGCTTGAAAAATTCCTTGTGCAATTTGAAGCAGCTGTAGATAGTGAATTCCCAAACTACCAGGTCTGCTTCTTTCTGGTTTGTGTTTTGGATATATCAACCAATGTTTTTCCCTTTCTCCCCATTTGGATCCTTGTGTTTCTAATTGAGATGATGCAGATGTATTCTTTTGTATGAAATTATATTAATTGTTATATACTAATTTATTTATTCGAGGCTACTATTAAAATTATAGTTATGCATGTGTACATGCAATGTGGTGTGTAGCTGCTGCTGCTTTCTTTTTCACAGTTCAACATTCGGTCTTGATTTCTTCCCCCCTCAGATTATTACGTTCTGCAGTAATAAAGGACTTTTGGCATCCTTGATAACTGAGCATGCATCTCTGTGGAATTCTGTATTTCTCTGTTAGAAAATGTCTCTCTCTTTGTCTCTCTCTCACACCACACACACCACACATTGGCTTATATTGACTGTTTAACAATATGGCCATTCCTTTTTGGAACATCTGTACTTTCTTGTAAGTGTTTATTTTCTTTATGTGGGTGATGATATTGCATTCTGTTTTTATGCCTACTTTTGCACATTACTAATACTGTATTTGGTATCAGAATCGTGATGTGACAGATTCAGAGGCTGGAATGCTTTCTGTGCTGATTGAGTTATTTATTGAGAAAGCTGCACAGTGGGGTGAAGTCATTCATGCAATCAATTGTATTGATGTGCTTAGATCTTTCACAGTCACAGCAAGCATGTCATGTGGAGCTATGTGTAGACCTGTTATTTTGCCTGATTCAAAATCCATTTCTTTCTGTGAGGGGGAAGGGGGGCCTGTACTTAAGATTAAAGGGTTATGGCACCCATTTGCTCTCGGAGAGAATGGATTGCCTGTCCCAAATGATGTGTTCCTTGGTGAGGATTCAGATAGCCAACATCCCCGCACTGTGTTGCTGACTGGACCAAATATGGGTGGAAAATCAACACTTCTGCGTGCCACATGTCTAGCTGTTATACTAGCACAGGTTTGACTTTAGACCTAGCTTGAAAAAATTACTTCTGTGCTTCCTACATCCCTAGAAAATTCATTTCTTTGGCATATTTTAACCATATAGTTTTTAATTCTATGGCAATTTTGCAGCTTGGTTGTTTTGTTCCCGGTGAGAAGTGTGTTCTCTCACTTGCTGACATAATTTTTACACGGCTTGGTGCCACTGATCGAATAATGACAGGCGAGAGTAAGTTGTAGCAAGATAACAGTTTACTGGTTTCACTTGGAAGTTTGCTTCTCTTTATGTGATCTAAATTCACTTTCTTGATGTAAATTTATATTTTTTAGTTTATGCACTTTTGTGGTCCAAATCATGATTATCATGTTGCAAGAATAAATTCTGGTAAGTGTTGACTGTTTTATTTGAAATCCTGCTTTTCATCTGAAGGTCATAAATGGCTTCTTGATGGTAAAATACAGTGTTATGGATTTGTTTAGTGTTTTTTTTTTAAAAAATTAAAATTGTTTAAATCTATGTCATAGTTGGCTTGCTCTAAATTTCTCCTCGATTTAAGTTATTAGAAAGGATTCATAATGCCTATAAATACAGCAGTGGTGAATCTAAGGTTGATAGAGTTTTGTGCAGTGGTTGTTTTACTCTGGTTGTAATTCTACTATAGATTTGATGTAAATGGTTGTGTTCTAATGGATCTTGTCCATCTAAATCTTCAAAATCTCTTCAAGGCAATTTAAAATAGGATATATCATATGATTTCAAAAATGCTTAAAGTAGAAGAAAGGAAACCGTTGTGGAATGTAAGGCACCCACATACTAACTTGGCCTATAATCCCGGATGTCTCACTCTCACTTCTGGACCCCAGAGTCCTTTAAATGTTGAAAGTGAGGATTATGCAAATAGATGTGACCCAATCACATGCATTAATGAGTGTTTGCTTATGTGCTTCTTAATTCCGGAGTTTGATAATAGAAACGAGCTTGTCATTTTCTAGGTACATTCTTCATTGAGTGCACAGAAACAGCTTCGGTGCTTCAAAATGCCACTCAAGATTCCCTTGTCCTTCTTGATGAACTGGGTCGAGGAACAAGCACTTATGATGGATACGCCATTGCATATGCTGTGAGATTTCTTTTTATTGATCTATTATTCCTTGATTTACCTGCCCTTTTTATTCCATTACTAAGAACACGTATTCTATATCAAACTCCTTAAGGATATAAATTATTATTTCTCATCTCTATGGATGTTCGCATCCTTGGTTCTAGTCAAGTTATACTTTTCTAGGTTATCCACTTGAGATGGGTAGGTAACTGGTACATAATAATGCAAATATATTTCTTGCATATTGGAGCATTTTTTGGTCATTATGGTCATAGATTTGTGTGTTTTGGCCTTAGACAAACTTGTGTTGCATGTACAACTCTAGTTTCTATACACATCGACATGTGCTGATACAAATAATTTGTAACGTTAGAAATGTTGTGGCTAGGAAATGCTGTCTTCTGCATCCACCCACTTGGACACCTACCTCACTTTTTGGGTGACCGAAAAAGTCTTCCTCTATTCTATGAACTGAGAGATCTATTTGAAGACATCAGTTTATTGATTTAATTCACAAGGTTTCTATTTAAAAGAGAATACAAGACATTAGAACCAAATCAAATCATATATCCTAATTAGAAGTGATCTTTAATTTAAGGAGTTGATTAATACCAAATTTATTTTTTAATTTATAAACAACCAAATATAGAATTTTCTATTTTACAACATTCCTCCTGAAGCTAGCCTGAAGATATTTTCCATTATTAGCTTGCTGATTAATTAGTTAAATTTTTGTGAAGTTCCTTTGTAAGTATATTAGCAACTTGCTCGGTGGTTGGAACATATAGTATACAAATCATTCCATTATTAATCTTTTCTTTGATAAAGTGTTCATCAACTTTCACGTGCTTTATTTTATCATGAAGAACTGGATTATGAGCAATTGAGATAGTTGTCTTATTGTCATAATATACCTTTGTGGGTGAGGAGTTAAGAATCTTCTAGTCTTGTAAAAGCCTTTTAATCCACACAACTTCACAAATCCTATGTGCAATTGCTCTCGATTCACCACCTTAGTTTTAGCAGGTTGGAGCTTCAAATCTTTGATCTTAAAATCTTCAACAAGTTTCTTCTTAAGTCTTTCCATCTCGAAATTGTTATCACTTATCAAGATTATGTCATCTACATAAATAATCAAGATAGCAATTTTACCTTCTTTGAATGTTTATAGAACATGGTATGATCTGCTTGACTTAGACATTAACTATGACGTCTTACAACCTTTCCAAAGTGTTCAAACCATCAGTAGGAGTTTGTTTAAGGCCATATAAAGATTTTTTTAGTCTGTAGGCTTTATGTTAGTCAATTCTCTCTTCATACCCAAGTGGTATGTCTATAAAGACTTTCTCTTCCAAGTCTTTATTTAGAAAAATATTTTTAACATTCAATTGATGTAAGGGACAGCTAAAGTTCATCGGTGAAGATAACACCTGAATTGAGTTTATTTTGGCTAGGTTGAACAAATGTATCATGATAGTCAATGTATGTTTGTGTGAAGTGTTTTGCCACTAGCCTTACCTTGTGCCTTTCTATGCTCCCATCAGCTTTGCATTTAATTGTAAACACTAAATTGCACCCTACTTTCTTCATTTGCCTTGGCAAGTCAACTACTCAAAGTGCTATTTTTGTTTAGAGCATTCATTTCTTCCATAACCACTAACTTTCAATTTGGATTGTCTAGAGCATTCATTGGCAAGTCAACTACCTCTAAGAAGTTTTTAGAATAAACAATTGAGATATCATAAAGGTAAAACTTTATGATTATTAGAAAGTTTTTGGTAAGAGAAATATTTAGTAATAGGATAACTGGTACAGGATCAAACACCTTTTCTAGTAGCTATAGGAATGTCTAGGTCTATAAGCTCATTATTAAAAGGAACAATAGAAGTAAGAATACATGGAATATTCTCAGGACCATCTCTCAGAGAATTTGGTTGATCTTGTGTTGGGATGATATGCAAGTCTTTACCTTTCGTATGAGTTCTTATAGTATAAACTTGAAGCTCGGTATATGGATAAGTTTGATCCTTTTGTAATACTTCCCCTGTTTGCAATACACTTGCACATAACAATGATTGACTAGATTTTCCATTTATTTCAATATCATGAACATCCTTTTCCTGGGATTGTGATGCTGAGAAAATCGTATTGTTCATAATTGTAATAGGTAATTGAACATATATGTTTAAAAAACCATCATCTTTTCTTTTTTTCTCCCCTGAAGATGATTTTTGGTAAAATAAGGTTGATTTTCTATAAAAGAAACATCCATACGTACATGAATTTTCATAGTTTAAGGATTATAAGATTTGCAGTCATTTTTGTTTGAGGCATATTAGATGAAAACATATTTTTCAGCTTTAGGATCAAGTTTAGATTGGAATTTACTTAGTATGTGACAAAGACTACAACTAAAAACTTTTATTAATCAAATAAGATGTCGTCAAACCAGCTTTACCCCATAAGTATTTTGGAATATTCACAAGCTACTTCAAGTAAATGTTTGTTTTTTCTCTCAACAATTTCATTTTGCTTAAGAGTGTCACGACATGTAGACCGATGTTGAATCCTTTTTGCTTTCAAAAAATTTCCCAAATAAATAAAGTATGATAATTCTTGTCTTATATTGGTTTTCTATCATTTGATTTAAATCTTTAAACAATGTTACTACCTCAAATTTTTCACTCATCAAATAAACCTAATATAATCTTGTTTGATAATCTATGAATGTAACAAACCATTTTTTTTCTAGATACAATAGTGAATTTTGAAGGATCTCACACATCACTATGAATTAAATAAAAAGATTATGAAGCATGTAGGGTTTTGAAATATACGGAACACGGTGATTTTTTGATAAATGACAACTTTCACATTGAAAAGATAAACAATCCAAATGTTTAAACAACTCAGGAACTAAATGTTTAAGATTAGAGAAAACTACGATGTCCTAGTTCTCTTTCAGCAATAAATAATGTCAAAGCATTATTTGTTCACAAACAAACATTGAATTTATACTATTAAAGCCTTGAGATTTTTTTTTTTATTATTATTGAAGTTGTTATCAAGGTAGTAAAAACCGTCTATCATCCTAGCACTACCAATCACATTCCTTGAGTTCTGGTCTTGAAATATACAGATAGAATAATAAAAAATAACATGAAAATTACAATCCTTGGTTAGTTTAGGAACATGGAGGACAAATTTAAGAATTATGCTCTAAAAAATTATTATTAACCTTTTTCTTGTAATAGATGAGAAATTATCATCTGTAATTTTGATTTTCTCATTATCAGGATATGATGAATAGTTTGTAAATGGATGAGAATGACTAGTCATATGATCGGCTGAATCAATAATCCAAGAAGCAGAATCTGAACAACAAGATATAAGGCACAAGATGGCTATTTATTTTAGCCAAGGAAACACTAGGAATACTAGATGATGATTGGAATGTAACAATTGTAGAATTTGGTATATCTACTCTACTAAAAAGGCTTTTCTCAACTTTATTTATGGAGGAACCACACGTTGGGTTCATCACCAGGTCTGCTACTTTTCCAAATAGATGGCTTTCCATGGAGCTTCCAACAAGTTTTGTTGTGTATGATGTGGCTTGTAACAATAGTCACACATGTGAGATTTTTAATCCACCTAACAGTGATTTGCAATAATCCTACTCACATTTGCATTAGCATAGCCAATGTAGAGTTCTCAATAGGACTTCCAGTTGCTTGTTTTCCAAGCATGACTCCTCATGACTCTCCTATTTTTTTAGCTTTTGAAAATACCTTGCTAATTGGAGTTATGAGTTTGTTACCTATTATTCTCCCTTTTAACTTCATCAAACTCAACATCGAGTCCAGCGAGGAATTCGTAAATTTGAAAGTCCTTCGTTTTCTTGCAGTGGTTGTAGTCATATGTAGATTTCCATTTATAATCATTGAAAAAGTTAAGGTCTTTCCACAATTGTCTTAGTGTGTTGAAGTATTTGGTGACATTGTTTTCTCCTTGCCGGATATCACCAAGTTTCAAAGTCAAGTCATATACCTGGGATTGATTACCCAGATCAGAATACATCTGGTAAACATTATCCCAAAGTTTCTCTGTTGTTGAATAACACATAGTTGGAGTTGATATCTTCATCCATGGAGTTCACAAGCCACGTCATAACATGGAGTTTTTAGCATCCTAGGTAGCATATGTTGGATCCTTCCTTGTTGGTTGTTTTTACTGGTCAAATAACCTATTCCCTCTTGCCTCTAAATATACATGCGCACAAATTGAGACCAATGCAAGTTATCACCATTAAGACAGATGGTGGTGATTTGGACTAAGTGTGGCTTGTTATTGGAGGCTTGGGTAGCAACGGGTTTTGTTTCAGACATGATGAACAAAAACAAAGCAATATTAAAATGAATAATACTTTGTAAAGTGGTGAAAATTAAAAGCAACACATCTTTTAGTGTTTTGTTAATAATCCAAATACTTGTAGTTATGTGACTAGTTGCACGCAGTGATAATTAAAGTATGTTGTGATTGTAGTGTTGTGTGGTATATTTGAAATAGTTTCAACTTTTTTATGGAAGTGTAATGTTAACAGCCTAATATAAAATCTTCTATTTTACGACACTATTACCTGTAATAATATCAAGCTTCATATATCTGTTGTGTTTCAAAACTTTATTCGCCTATTATAATTGAAGTGGTTTCGTTAGCAAATTATACTGCTTCTGATCATTCATGCAGGTATTCCGCCATCTTGTTGAGAAGATAAACTGTCGATTGCTTTTTGCAACACACTATCACCCGCTCACAAAAGAATTTGCTTCTCATCCACATGTTTCATTACAATACATGGCTTGTGCATTCAAGTCAAAACCTGAAAGCTATTCTAAAAGCGACCGGGACCTTGTCTTCTTGTACCGGCTTGCATCTGGAGCATGCCCAGGGAGCTACGGATTGCAAGTGGCAACTATGGCTGGCATTCCAGAGCATGTTGTTGAAGCTGCTTCACATGCTGGTCAACTGATGAAAAATTCAACTGGAGAAAGTTTCAAGTCAAGTGAGTGGAGGTCTGAGTTCTCAACTCTCCATGAAGAGTGGTTGAAGACCCTGGTAAATGTCTCACGAATCAGAGATTGTAATTTTGATGATGATGATGTTTATGACACATTGTTTTGCTTGTGGCATGAGTTGAAGAGCTCGTATGAATCTTGTAGCTCAAAGAGTAGATAGAATCTGCATAATGTATTGTAGGAATCCTAATCTGAGGATGATTTTTTTCCCCATAATAGTTATCATGTTCTGAAATGACAGGGAAGAGCAGTATACCTTGTATTTGGTGTTCATCGGTTGCTCTTGTTTCCAGTTTCCCTCCTGTTATACAAAGCACGAACTGGTATATTTTCTCCCCATTGATTTTGTCTTGAATTTGACCTTCAAAAGTCGGTCTATCGGAAGTCTGGTGAGCTTATCAAGCTATTAACCGTTACCTTGATGCTTGAATAGGGTCTCAGTTCTCTTCAACACATTGATTGATGTTGCACGCATGCAGGCTTCCTTGATGAAAGGTTGGGATAATTCCTGTTATCGTGGCGAATGTTCGGACATCTATTTAAAATCCTTTCAACAATTAGTCTTTCAACATGATTAGAGCTAATCTACGATTATAGCATGAGTGCTGGCCCAATCGATTCGGTTACTATAGGCATCTTCTCTAAACAAAGCTCGAAAGAACTAGGAGATACTAGTCTAAATGCCCGAGTTAATTTTTTGGGTGGGATGATGAAATAATTTAAACTTGATAGATACTGACTCAAGATATATTTCTTATGAATTTTTGTCAAAATTGTCCTTTGGCTAAAACTCATTTTCCTTGTTTGTGCATTTCCTTTTCTTTTTCTTCACAAAAACATATCTTTTTCATTCATAACATTTTTTTTTTTAATAAAAGCTTACAATGATTTGAAAAGCAAGTTTTGACAATTAAAACAATTACATCTGAATAATTTTTATGTGATTGTTTGAAAAAACAAAGGAATAAATTAATTTAAGCAACTTCCATAAAAAAATTCACAATTAAAAAATAAATATTTTATTTTCATTGAATATTCATGATATTTTCCTTGTTAAAAAAATACCCTTATTAAGTTTCTATATAATTATTCATAAAGAATTGCTAACATTATTGTAAAAGCCATAATTTTATATGAAAAGTATTATATAATCATTTGATTTTTAAAATATCATTTTAATTATTTTATTTGAAAAAAAAATATTTTAGAATATAAAAAATATAATCATTAAATAAAAAATAAAATTGAGAAAGAGCCAAGAGAGCCCAAGCATTGGACATAGATCATGTGAACCAAAAACCTATTAGCAAGTGAGAGCACTTTCCAACCAATTCTTAAAAGATATCAATTTGTATTTACATTCAAACCGGGAAGTAATCCATTTTCAATCTAAAAACATACTCTAATTAGTCTAAAAGATATCAAAAACACATCTAATAAAACTTCATAAATCCATTTTCAATCTAAAAACATACTCTAATTAGTCTAAAAGTTCAAAATTAAATCAAATCAAAACACATTCTTTGGATTCTAATATATTTTTTTTCCTAGTATGATTTAAGTATTAAACTATCTTTATTGAACACATTTTTTCAAGGTGAATTCAATGACATTATGATTGACGTTTTTATTTTATGGCCGATTGAATTTTCTTCTCTCATTCCCTCTTTAACATCTTTTTTTTCCCCTCAACTATCAAGGATTGAAATTTGATACAAATGAAGTTGCATGCATGACCGAAACCTAAAATTTGAGAATTACAAAATATCAAAGTGTAAAAAAGCACTCCCAATAAACAACGCAATGAATAATGATTTGTGAGTAGGCAGGAGTGTTGTGAACGATATAAAAGCTCCAGATCTTTTAATTAATTATTATTTTTTGTTAATTATTAATCATTAATACGCTGTAGAGATCTTCAACACCCCGGTAGAAGGGGTAGTGACAGCGAGGTTCTGTTGGGGAATTGGTAATTGCCATTTATTCGGCAAACATTCACAAATTCCTGACATTTTGGCCTTCCTTCCACGATTATTTGCTAGTAGTTGCTCCTCTTTTTCTCCTATCCCATTTGCTGAAAAGGCAATCTTAGGACTTTTCGAGGTATGTCTGAAGCTCCTTTCTTCATCCAGAGCTGATAAATTCTCAGAGGCATAAATTTGATGTGGAAGCCCGATAGAGAAATTCTTGACACATGTTGTGAGTCCATAACAAATACAATAAGCAAGTTTCTTGTTGGATACCGACAAAATTTACAAACCCATCTTGGCTGGATATCATCAGCACTTCATTTGTTATCTGTTTCTGGCCGACACTCCGAAGCTTACGAGCAAGGTGTTGAGACATTGATCACCATGATGTCTGACCCTAAACATGTTTAACGTATAAATTATGTCTACTGACTACTGTATTGATTGTGAATTTGAATTTGTTGCACTCTAGAACAGTCCGCTGGAGAAGAACCTGAAGATTCTAGACCTTCAAACAGATTCTGTGATTTTACTTATCCATGGGTACATAGATTACTCTGATCCAGGAACTAATCATAGCGCATGGTAAGCAATGAGAGCAATTCGTCTTTACAGGACAACATAAAGGTTTCTGGTAACTATACCATGAATCTATTTGTCAAACTTGGTGAAGCATTTAGGAAAACAAGAGATGAGAAACCACACAATTTTCTCCCTTCAGAAAAGTTTTACTTTGTCTGAGGAGCTTGATTTCTCACCAATCAACTGTATCAATTGTTTTAACTTGGTGATATTTGCAATGGTAGATGACTTGCATGAAAAGATGGGGGAATATTCAAGGCGTGAGAATGCAGAGAGGGCGATGAGAAGTATGGAAGGGACTCTTAAGACTTGCAATGGAGCTCCTTACAGATGTTTACATAAGCAGATAGCAGCCAGCCCTGGGTTCAGCACTTTGTGGCTGGGAGCTATGAGAAGAATGGATACATGCATGAAGGCTGATTTGGGAGTATTTGGAGAGACAAAATTGCAACAGGCGGTACCAGACTTATCGAGGAAGATGATCACGAAAATGAAAGAAAAAGAAATTTTATTGCAAAAAAAGGTGAGATGATCTTTGGGATATTACCTGCATTCAAATACAGTGGATTGAGGACCTGTTTCCTAATGAAGAACTATGTAAGTGCACAGGCTACATGCCTACTTGTGTTGCATCTTTAAGTGAATATACAATGTCGCAATTATGTAAAACATATTTATTGTTGATAAATATTTATTTTATTTTTAATATTTATTTATATTTGATTAATGAATCTAATATTTAATTAAAAAATCTAGTAAAGATAAAGTTTATGAGATAAAAATCTTTGCAAAATAAATTATAAAATTGTTATAGTTATGAGATTCTTATTGCATCAAAACATCATTCTTAAATGTTATTGGTCAATATTCTATTAGGAATTGATATTAATTAGAAGTGTTGAGATTGATACATATTATGTTCATTCATTTATGAAAGGAAACAAGTGTTAACATAAATTGAGGTATGAGAAATAACTGGAACTAATATGTGGTGCTTATTAAATGATATGTACATCGAACTAACCTGCAAGATAATTACATATAGCAAGATCACCTATTTGATAGGTTCCTGAATGTCATACATGCATAAAAAACAATAAAACAAAATTATTCGAGAGTCCCTAGGATCTCGTTAGACAAATATAAAGTTGATTAGTGATTTATTACCTAAAGATCTGATATTATTCGGTTTTGAATAATTCTTTAAAGACTGAGTTGTCGCAAATCACAAGCCGTCCAATTATCCAGCTACCAACGGTAATTCACAAGAACCATTAGTGAAAAATTTCCTAAATCCCTATTCAGAAGAGAAATATTGCTATACTTAGAGTGCTAGTTCTTTATTCTGTGACTTATGTAGTTTTTTCAGAGTGCGTAGCTTACTATTTATATGAAAATCTGAAAAACCCCATAAATTGATAAAATATCAATTTTCCCATTGAATAATATCCATATATTTATTCAGGAAAATTTTAAAAATTAACTCAATCAAGTCCTTACTTGATTTTGTAGGTCTAGAAATATAATCCTTGTATTAATTATATTATAGTCCTTAATTTCTAAAATATATTTTTAATCAAGTCATACTTAATTAAATCATCCCCGTTTAATTTCTAATTAATGGTTCTTAATGTATGTGACCCATTAGGTTTCTAATGTAATGACTCAAATATAACTTATAATTATAATTAAATAGAATTAAATAAATTAAATAATTTAATTCATTCTCAATTCAACAATAGATTAATTTATATTTGAAGTTCAGGTGCATCGTTTAACAATGTGTCATGATCCCCCAAATATTAGAAAAGTCATTAGTGGTTTGACTTAATCTTTTAGTGGCCGGTTTCTCAGTGTAATTAATATATTTTCATCAATATTGTTTCGATTTCATATTAAAGCATGGAGTATGTCTGTTATGCTAAATCTTTTATGTTCTTTATATAATAGTCATTGATCGTTTGAATAAGATTCAAAACTCTTTTTAAACCTCATTCCATATTAGTCGAGGATTTCTTAATCAATACTATTTGAGAAAAAATAAAACATTTTTCCTAATTCACTTAGGGTAATGAATCATCTCTTGATCACGTAAGTACCTTCATATAGTTTATGTTATACCAAATATTTACCATTTTTGTTACTTTGATTAAGTAATCAAGAGATGATTCATCATCTTAAGTGAATTAGAATTATTATTTTTTAATTTGTTCTCAAATAACATTGATTATGAAATCTTTAGCCAAGATGGAATGAGTTTTGAGAAGATTTTCTAAATCTTATTTAAATAATCAATGACTATGATGTTTAGAACTAATATGATTTAATAAAACAAACATACTCCATGCTATTATATTCTATACTAAAAGAGATAGATTTGCACAATGAATGTTTGATTTTACCCTTAGTGGGTAATCTTAGGTTTAGGGGTAAGAAGGTCTTTTTAATGGGACCTATTAGTAATTACATTAAAGAAGAGAGTTCATCAGTATTTTGACATTTTTTCCCATAGTGTAATTACTAAATGACCCTTAGAAATTTTTTTTCCCTTGGTTTCAGGGGCTTTTCAGGTTTTTCATCTTTTTTTGTACAACTCAATCACTTAAATGCCCTTAAAAAATAATCTTCCTCAAAAATATTATTTTTATAATTTTCATATGGGTTCAGGGGTAATTGGGTCTTTTAATATATATAAATTATTATTTTAATTCATGGTTGGTGCCTGCTAGGCACTTGTTAGCAAGTAGGTGTTATCTATGCCATTCAGGTGACGTGTGCAGCGTCGAAACAACACTGAACACAACCTTTCAGGGCCCATCGCGGTGGTGAGGAGCGTGTTCGCATCTGGCTTGCAGCAGAGCTCCGACCACAAGTTTTTCCATCCCTCTTTCTTTCCTCTCTTCCCTCCTAGAAAAACATGTTGACTATTGCAAAAAAAAAAAAAAAAGTTGGGCAATTTGTTTGTTATGTTAAATTAGGTCTTCATTCTTTTGATTACAATATATTTGATCTCGAATCATTTATTGAGTTAATTTTTTTTTTCAATTTCATCATTTGACACTTGATTTTTATATTAGATTTGATCCTCATTCTTTTAATTACAATGTATTTGGTCTTTAATTAATCATTTATTGAGTTAATTTTCTCTTTAATGTCATCCTTTATACTTGATTTTTATATTAGATTTTGTCCTCATTCTTTTAATTGTGATGTTTTTGGTCTTGAATCCTTTATTGAATTAGATTTGGTCATTCCTTTTAATTTCATCATTTGACATTTGATTTTTATATTAGATATGATCCTTATTTTTTTATTGTTATTTTTAATTGTTCTTATCATTTTCTTAATTGAAATTGTTTTTCAATTTCATCCCTTATAATTTTTTTTTATTTTCTTTTTGTGTCAAATCCGGTTCTCTTTAAGGAACCTAATGGGTCACATATATAAAAATCATTTGTTAGAAATTAAAATGGAATGATTAATCAATTGTGACTTGATTATAAATAAATTTTAGAAATTAAGGAATAGAATATAATTAATACATGAGATTACAATTGTAGACCTAGAAAAAATCAAGTAGGGACATGATTAAATAAATTTTTAAAATTATCCTAAAATAATATATGTGATATTATTTAAGAGGCAAATTGATATTTTGTTATTTATAAAAATTTTCAGGTTTTCTTATAAATAAAATGCTATGCCTCTTATTTCTTAAGGTGAGAAGAGTATAATATAGAAACAACTAAAACATAAAAGAAAAGAGTTAGCACTCTAAGTTATAACAATCTCCCTCTTTTAAAAGGGTTTAGAAGATTTTTCACTGGTGATTTGTGTGGATTACTATTAAAGGCTGAACATTTAAACGACTTGTGGTTTGCGACAACTCATCCTTGAAGCGAATATTTAAAGTTGAAAAGAACATTTAATCTTCGGACAATCTTTATATAAACCCTAAAAAACTTTACATCTATTTAACACGATTCTTGAAACTCCTGACAAATTTTAAATCTATAATTTCCACTTGTATACGCATTTCAATAAACCCAACACCATCATCTATAGCAGAAATGTAATGAGCTCAGGAAAAAACTCTTAGTTGCACAATCGTATTTCTTGGTTGCACAAAACCATGTCATCCCATTCAAGCCCATCATTATTTATACATGTGTATTCAACCTTAAATACCCTCACGGAACAATCATTTCTTAGTTGATCTCTGCTTTTTTTTTTTTTTTTTTTTAGGGGGGGTGAATTAAGTAAATAATAGCCACTTGCTGTTCTGAAACTTGGAAATATCTGAAAAGTATAAATTGGATGCACAAACAACCCAAGTAATTCAATTAATGTTTTGCCTTTTGGTGACAATCATCATCATGGGTTAAAAAATAATAATAATAAAGGGGACCATCCGTGAAGACACAGTTTAAAAACGAAGAAAAATCAGTGCCTTGCAAGTGTGGCAAATATTGAAAACCTTAAAAATAAAATCAAAGGCATAGAAGCAATGAAACAATTATAACCTCTTCAATGATGATAAATTAGCATAGAAGCAACCAAATTCTTTAGTTGATTAACCAGCAAACTTTCACATGCCTCTTAATTATTATATTTACATACATACCTACAGCCATTCTCGGACCTCTGAACACAATGCCCAGAAGGACAGCACAAGTGCCTAACTCTTTTTATCTGATAAACACTCTTCATATCTTCAAAGAATCCATTAGAGTTATGCTTCTACATCCTACTCATTTCCATTCAATCTCTATTTTTCTCTTCTCTCCTCTCCCAATCTCACTCTTCATCTCCCATTTTCTCACTCGCAGTTCTCCCCAGTTACCATTCTCAACAACCAGCATAACAGATCATCTACTTGAACACTATGGAGTTCTCCCTCAACTGGCCTCCAAAACCTTAATACACATCATCATTTGCTTCCCCTCCTCCATCACATTCGGGCTCCTTGGACAAGCCGCTACTGTTCAACTAGTTTCAGACAGCTACAATGGAATAAACCTCAACGGAAGACGGTTACTTGTGAGAAGCGGGGCAGCTTGGATTAAGCTTCTCCGAACTTGTTTTTGGGAGTTACTTATCCTGCTTGCTCTTTGGGTGATTTTTGTTGCTACTTTGGTGTCAGTTCCTGGTACACTGTTTGCTTATGGAATATGTTCTAGAATGCTAGGATTACGGGTAATTCTGGGGTTTCTAGGAGCACCCTTCTGTCTGGCATTTGCGCATCTTGTGGTTGTAGCAAATTTAGCCAAGGTTTTGGCAGTTTTGGAGAGTGAGTGCTGTGGGTTTAAATCATTAGTTAAGGCCAGTAATATGATGGCCGGGAGACAGCAAACAGCTCTAGTTATGGCTTTGTTGAGTAATATGGGACTTGGACTAGTTCAGTGTTTGTTTGAGTTTAAGATGAGCAAGGGCATCAGTTTTTGGGAAGGGCCCATGCTGGTATCTATGTATTCCACGGTGCTTGTTTTTGACACTGTTACTACTGTTGTATTCTATTATGCCTGTAAACCTTGAGATTATACCATCTTCGGCTACAGAAAATGATAGGTAATTTATGGGTCACTAAAGCACCCGGCTTTTTCAATCACTTTCTTATTTTCAGTATGGGCCAGAATCACATTCACAAACATGAAAAATATAATAAAAATGTAACATTTTTAGCCATTGATTCAAAGAAGCTACGCAGATTACATGATAGTGGCATCTTAAAAGCAAATATATAACAACATAAACCGACAAGATTATCATTAGCTAGTAAAACAAGAGTCTACGCTACCAATGAAATCCCAACCACGAGAAAAATGTTATGTTGGATCTTTAATACATAACCTTCATGTCCATCAAATCCTGAAAAACCTTGCAAGTCACAGCATAGTTAGACTTTCCGACAATTCTCTCTCCACACCATGATCAGACATCATCATGGTTTCGAAACTTCAAATGCCAAGAACGCGGACTTCAAAATCTCTGTTACAAGAAATACTGCAAGATTTACCATATTGTATAGGAAAGAGGTAAAACTTTATAAGATATTGCAGCACTAAATCCTAATAAAGTAGTTCCATTTCCTTGAACAGCCCAAAATATAAACCAAAATTACAATCTAGCAAACCATGCAGTTCTGGCAAGATAACAAAAAGAAAATACATCGACATCTAGAATAATCAGTTATTCAATCAACAGAGCCTTTAAATCACCTCATGAACAACCATAATAAATCGTAGCTAGCTCATAGGTTGACCCTCACATTATTACCAAGATAACTTGACAACCCTAGATAAAAAACAATTGCTAACATTCAACGAAAAAACTTCACACACAAGTTTGTCAAATAACAATCTCAACCTAAAAACTTAAGCTATTAAACTATTTTATATTATTCTTAACATACCCCAAAGTAAATGCATTTTTGAACTTGAAACTTATATATATCCATTACTACCTTGCAATTAATTTATTAATTTAATTAGATGGAATGAGAGTTGTTGTTACTTATTTTTGACCCCACAAAACTCAAGAAAAGAAAAAAAAATAAAAAAAAAATACAAGAGGATACACATGAAGAAAACTTAAAAGATTGCCCATGTTGGTGGTGAAAGACTAAAATGATAAGTGGAAAAGTTGAAGGACCAGAATATATAAGATTGACAAAATTAGATATCCAATCTTGATTGATGAAAGACCCATTCAGTGAAAATATCTTGATTTGGGGTAAAGAGATACAATTTGGATGAGTAAGGACTTTATAAAGATTTTAGAAGGCTTAATCAATTTTATTGAGGACATGATTTCAAGGAAAATCAATTTTTTAAAGTCAATTTGGGTTTTAATTGAAAGAAATTGAAGTTTGAGGATTGAAATTGGACTCTAAAAAGTTTAATTGGTCAAATCACGGGTTTAATTGTAAAAAAAATTAAAGTTTAATAGCCAATTAGTGGTTTGATTAAAGAAATTCAAAACTAAAGACCAAATTGTAAAAGACAGAAAATTAGGGGTCAAATTGAAGAAAATTAAAATTTTAATAGTCAATTAAGAATCCAAATGCATAAATAAGAAAGAAAGAACCAAGATGAAATGGTCGCTAAACTTTGGGGTTGATGATTGAGTTTGACATAAATGAAATTGCATGAAATTAAAAGTTTGATAGACAATTAAAAGCAATTAGAAGAACAAGAACTAAAATAAAATATTTTAGATCCCAAATTAAAAACCCTAATTTCTAGGGACTTAACCAAGACAATGCATCGTTCAGCCTCTGTTCCATCTTCTTCCTTGGCAATTCGCGAGGATTAGGTTAACATCTTCTAAAAACTCACCATGGAGTTCTAGACCACCAAATGACATGTGGTTTTTCGCAAATGGAAGAGGAACATCCCCTCTACAACCCTCTTTCCATGAAATTAGATGTTTACATCCCAATTCTTCCATAGAAGTCCCTAACATCTTGTCCTTAATCAGCCATTACTCAATTTTCATATTCTACTGATCGTGTTGGAACCTTCAAGTGAGTGAATGTAGAGCTACAAACCTCCAAATTAAACAAGGTTGGATCCAAATAAAATATGTACACCCCCTCTACTAACTTCAGGTGGTCTTCAACAATGATGACGTCAGTATTGCTTTGACGAGGCCTTGAAAGTGGCCATCGTAGTTAATCTTGACTGAGATACCCATTTGCACAAAACCATTCAACTTTTTCATATGTTCACACTTAAAAATTCCCAGAGGGTTCTTATCAGAGGGGTTGTTGCAGGTTGGGCTACAGTCGGTTTTGGGGGAGAGAAAAAGTCATCTCCTTTTCCTCTCTTGTATTTATACCCCTCTTAAATGAGATGGAGGTGTTTGGGTGATGGTCATGCTTAATCTTATCTCTCTTTTGGGTTATCTTAAGGTTAGTTACCTCTCCTACAATTCCCACCTAGAGTAGGCCGGTTTGTTTCCTTTAATTCTTTTCTAGTATAGGCCGGTGTAATACTAATTTTTTTTTAGGTTTTACACAAAACTTGTGTTCTTCTTCTCTTCCTTCGAGTAACAAGGGAGAAATCACCATCTAAAGGGATCTCAAGAGAGATTATGGGTGATACTTTCTTGTAAATAGTGCAATGAGTCAATTCCAAATAGCTTTGTTGAGATGGCCCAACATGGCTCTCTTTTGATACTGGTAATGCTTAAGAACCAACATCTTTATCATGGCTAAATTGTCGAGCTGTTGTCAATCATACCTTCTGAGGGGCTTGTGGCTCCTTAACAATTGGTGGAATAATTTGAGTATGACCACTATTTTTCTTTAGAGGTGATGTAGTTGGGACTGGTTATGCACTTTTCCCTAAATCTTTTGTTTTAATTTATTTTTTAAAATTTCATCATTTACTATTTATTTTATTCGAGATTGAACTATATAATATATTTTGATATGATTTTTATGGAATTATCTCGATTTTATGACCTAGATCACGAGTTTAATTGGTTAACACAAATTAAAAGAGAAAGTGAATTCACCACTCACTTTTTTATTACAAGGCATTGTTCATTAGTGTCACATGTTTATGGCGATCATCCATCCATATCAAAATTTTGGTGTTAAGTGGAAAGAATAAGGGATTCTTGTCATTTTTATCGTTAAAAAGGTTTGGAGTTGCCACCAAATATTTTTGGTCACTAGGGACCCAAATTGATTTTTAAAGTCTGGATAAAGAGACTAGTTATGTATCACCCTTAGTGTAATATCCCACATCGGCGGGTGAGAATTTGGGGGAGGGCCTTACATGAGCATGCTCACCTTGACTAGTAAGACGCGTTTTGGGACCATGCGTGGTTGCCAAAAACAAATCCATGAGGCCCGTGGGCAAAAGCAAACAATATCTTGTTAGTGGGGTGGGGTTTTATAGTTGGTATCAGAGCTCGACTCACTGGTTGTCCTGTGGTGCCGACGGGGTCGTCGGGCTCCTTAAGGGGGTGGATTGTAATATCCCACATCGGTGAATAAGGACTTGGGAGAAGGTCTTATATAAGCATGCTCACCTTGACTAGTAAGATGCGTTATTGGGCCATGAGTGGCTACCAAGAACAAATCCGTGAGGCCCGTGGGCCAAAGCAGACAATATCTTGCTAATGGGGTGGGGTGTTACACCTAGTATAAAGATAAGTGGTATTGTTTATTTGTCTAAATATTATTAAGCACTCTTGTGTTTTTCGCATTGGTTTGTTTTAGTTATAGAAGGTCCACCCCAACAAGGTGGACCATGACTTTATAGGTCATACCTAGGCATTCTAAAAGCAAAACATATTTTTTTGCATTTATTTCTTTTAATATCGGAAATACATATTACATATAAGTTCGTAATCTTTGGTATTAAAAATAAACAAATAGATTTTTTGGTGTTTTAAAAATTTAGGCCAAATCCTTATAGCTTTAATAAAGTTGTTATTAAATCCATGATACATGCAAAATCTGATTTTTTTTGGTATTTTTAAGAGATGCTAAATCATGCAAATATTTTTTTTTTAGTTTTTTTTTTTTATCTTTTTCTTTTTTTTATATATATTATAGAAAATGCAAATATTATTGTTTTGAAAAAACTTGGTCGTATGCAATTTAAAACATAAATGTATATTTTTTAAAAGAAAGATTATATATATATATATATATATATATTGGAAAAAACTGGTTTATTTAATATTGGAAAAATATCTTACATATAAGTTCACAATCTCAAATAAACAAAAGGTAAACTGGTATAAAAGACATAAAATTAATTGCAAAATGATCCTTCAAAAAACTAAAAATTAATTAAAATTAAACTAAGGCGTGTTTTGCAAAACACAAAAAAAAAAAAAGGTTGTGAAAAATATGATAGGTTATGTTTTTCAAACACCCCCTTAGCTGAAAAACACTGGTTTAAAATTTTTCTTAAAAGCGTGTTTGCCAAACATGTCTTAAAAACCTAAAAATGCATTTTTCTTTAATATATTTTGGCTTTGACAAATGGGACATTAGGCCTTAAAAGGCTCAGCCTATTTGCCCAAAACCAATGAGGGTCGTATCCAAGTAAATCATCTTGGCTTAAGGAAACAAACATGGGCCTTGTCAAGTGATTATGCATCAAAAGTGTCTTTAAATATTTTATTTTACATATGTATTTATTGTTTTTATTTGGGTTTTACATAACAATTGGTGTGCCGTTTGGTAAGTTTTACATTGTCACCATTTTTTTTATTGAACTTTATGAATAACTTCATTAAAACCTTGATTTATTCTTCATTTGTTTTGGGATTGTCGCACGGGTGCGATGATCATCCTTTCATATTAGTATCGTCGGGAATGATATGGGTGAAAAGGACAATGAATTCTTGTCCTTTGTCAGTAGAAAAAGAGAATGAAAGTCGTCACCACGTATTCTGGTCATTAGGGACCCTAAATGATCTTAGAGTTTAGGTAAGGGAACTGATTGCGTTAAGGGAAGGTATTAGCACCCCTAATACGCCTTACCTGAGATAAGTGCATTGTTTATTTGTCTGATATAAACTATGAAAATATTATGTTTTCTAATCGTTTCAATATCTAGGGTTTAAGAAAAGTCTTTCTCAATAAGGAGGTCTTTATCTTATCAAGTTTAAAACCTAATCGTTCTAATGCCAATATAAAAAATAAAATAAATTGTCTTTTTGTTTAATATCAAAAATATATCTTACATATAAGTTCATAATCCTGTATATTAAAAGAAACAAAAAAAATAGTTTTGGTATTTTTGAAATATAGGCCAAAATCCTTTGAAATTTTACAAACTTGTAAAATCCATGCGGTATTTTTTAAAAAACATGCAAAAATATTTTAAATTTTCTTTGAAAAAGATGCTCAAAATAATTTAGAATTTTTGGCCATAATCAAGAAAAAAAATTATTAATTTTTTATTTTTTAGGCTTTGTATGGCAAAAACTCATTTTATTTTTTGCAATAAATCTACCCAAAATAAGCCAAAAGGGTGTTTGCTAAACATGCCTTTAAACCTAAAAACCCTTAACAAAAATGGCAAACCAAACAGGGTATAAGACCTTTAGACCCAATTGTTTTTTACCCGACCTGATCGAGTTGACCTGAAATTTTTTGTTCCACCATAAACCGAACAAAAAATCTTGGTTTAACCCGAAAACAACCTAAAAACAAAAAAAAAAGATTAAACACAAAAAAAAACATAAAAACTAAAAAGATTCTTCAACAAAACGAATCGAATACCAAAAAAAATAAAGAACACTTGAAACTGAACCCAACAATGTGAGTCTAATCACACTACGTTTGGTCATAACAAATGCACATACATGTTGGAAATCATGTAAGGATCAATAATCTATCATCTATTCACTCCAATTATCAATGAATCATCATGATTTGGCCAAAATGAGTTTCAGTTTAAAACCGAAACCCTAAGATTAAAAACCGTTTAAACACATTATTGATGTGAATAACACTAGATATTTTTGTTAATCATGCATAAGGAAGGTTTATGTGCAAAGAAATAGACAAAAATTGGTCCATATCTAAGGGCTAAGACAATATTCTCCCCAAAAACACGAAGAACATTGCCAAAACCTAGAAAAAAAATTACCTAGTTATGCCCAGAAATGGAAGCCACTACCAAGCCCAACAAATGGGCATTTTTGGCTTATAAAACATCCCTTTTTTTATCCTAAAAAGTCACAATATCATACACAAGCATGTTTAAATTTAAAAAACTAACAAAAAACATCAAAAAATTCAAAATCAAACAAGAGATACCAAATCCAAAATTGGTTTTCTGAACCCATTTTGTGCATGAACAAATCTAGCAAACCCATGGTAAAACATCATTTCTTTAACATGCGTAGCTTAAGTTAAACAAAAACTAAAATAACATTTTATATCAAAAACAAACTTAAACAACAACTTTAATGTATCAAAAACATATAAAAAAAAAACTTCAAAATAAACATCATTAAAGAAAAACACAGCAACAAATAGGTGAATACATCATTACTTGTTGATCATTCAAACCTCTTTTCTATACTTATAAACATAAACATAAAAAAAAAGTAAATAAGAAAAATATCAAGAACAGGCCATAAAAGACCTACTTTTGGATCAGAAAAATATATCTAGAACAACTACTCTCTTTGTTTTCTTTTAGACATTTTTGCCTCTCATAAACTTACAAAGCTAAAAAAAATCTTTTTTTTAAGCTCTTGGACCTCTACACTTGTGTTTCTTATTGATATTTCTCTTTTTCTTATCTTTTCTTTTATTTTTCCCCTCCCCTCTCTTTGCCCCTCTTTTTGTTTCTTTAAACTTGGGGGGGTATTTATAGGGGTTTCTTAGGGTTTTCAATTCATTTGTGACCTCTTGATCTTGAAAGAAAGGTTGTAAACACTTAATAAGAACCCATTGAGAAGGCTTTGTATGTGAACACATGAAAAGAAAATTGGTTTTTGCATGAAAGTTGCACTGTTAGGGCTGACTAGGTTGCCCACTTTTAAGGCCTCATCAGATCAATTCTAACTTCATCGTCGTCTACTATAACCTGAAGTTGGTAAAGAGAATGCACACCTTTCATTTAAATCCAACATTGTTTAATTTGGAGGTCTGTAGCTCCATATTCATTCGTTTGAAGTTGCCAGCTCGATCAGTCAAAACTATAAAAAACAGAGACCAATCGACTAAACGACATGTCACTCACCTTCTCTTCTTTCAGTCTGAATGACGCGTCATTGAGGGTTTTTTATTTGGGATCGGTAAATTTTAATTGAGCCTCTACTCTTTTAATGTCTTTTAATTGCACCTATAATTGCCTTCAAACTTTTAATTTCATGCAAATTTATCCCTGTCAAACTTAATTATCAGCCCCTTAGTTGGTTATCTTTTTTATTTTAGTCTTTGGTTTAAATTTGTGCATCTTGACCCTCAATTGATTAACAAACTTTTAATTTCTTCAATTTGGCCCATGATTTGGTTAATTTCAACCTCTATATTCACACGACTTTTCTAGTTTGATCTTTGGTTTTGGATTTCTTCAAGCATGTCCCTAATTGCCTATCAAACTTCAATATTTATCCAATTACACCCCTGATTTGAACAAATTAACTCCTAAAAATTACAATTTAACCCCATACTTTAATTTCTTCCAATTAAAGACTGAATTGACTTTAAAGATCAATATTTTTGGCAATTAAACCCTCAATAAATTCAAATAAACCTTGAAAAATTCTAATTGAGTCCTTAAACATCAAATTTTGAATTTCCCTCCTTAAATTGAATTTGTTTTGCTAATAAGGCCTTCATTAGTCGAAAATACAATGTCAATTTTTTGTTAATAAGTGTACCTTTTTGGTCTTACTATTGTTTTAAAGCTAAAAGATTGTTTATTTGAAAGTAACATGGAAAACTAATTCAAAATTGATCAAATCTGAGACATGTTATGCGAATGTTAAGAGGGAATGTTTATTTTTAAAACTCAAAATGTCCTTCTCCACCCAAAATAAACCATAAAAAAAGTGAGGTTTTGCTTCCAACATTCTTTTTAACCTCTATAATTACCTTCGCCACATTCAATAAGCATTAAAAAGAAAAATCTTGTTAAAAATAAGTCCAAAATAGAACCAAATGATTTAATGACATAAATGTTGATGCATACTATGCATTTGGGTCATGACCCCACCACCTATTTTTTAAGGTTAGCCTCATGGTTTTGCTGATTAACGATGCTCTTTGAATAGGGCTAAATTTAACAAAATGAATATTTGGATTTGAGATGAAGAAAAGTCTTTTTTGATATATCCTTCACAAATAAAAATATCTCATATCTTCCCTTATAAGCCTTAAATATTTCTTGGATAATAACCTAAATTAGAATCAACCTTCACACTAGGACATTTTTTAGAATTTTTAAATGATTGATGAAATTCTCTAAATACAAAAAATATGAAAGGGATAAAAATGTTACAAAAAAAAAAAGCAAGAAAATGGAAAACAAAATGGAAAGCTCTCCAAGGCGTCCCTATTAATGGTGCACAATCCATATTTAAAGAAACAATGTCACAACAAAGCATGAGGTAGAACTCAAAGGTTTGAGATTAAAGTGAGATCAATTGTTGAAATGTCAAAATCGAGGTGGCAAGCCAAAACAATTTCCACATATACACAAGTGATCCTATGTTAATTGACCCTTCAACACCTTTTATACCTAGCCATTTTGATGTATTTAGATTTTTAATGCGTCCATTTTGTATTTCTTGATTGGTTTGCTTATCAAATTGATGTTATCATTGTTTTTTTTTAAACCAAAATAAAAAATAGAAAGCAAAATGGACAAGTGGGCTAAAGTGCAAAACAAAAAAAAAGGATCAAAATAAAATTGAGTTACATGGGGACCAAGTAACTAAAAGAAGATGACAAAAAGCTTTGGATATAAATAAATTGAGTTACATGGCTTATAATTACCTACCATCTAGTTTTAAGATATCATACATAACTCTTAATCTGATAGTTGGATCAGGTTGAAATTTTACTAACAGTCTCTTAATATATTGTTCTATGTTGGGTTGCAATTTCAGGTCAATGGAGTTTGAAAAGACCTTGCGAGAGTGTCGTTAAACAGAAAAAAATACAAAAAAAAATAACACATGGATTAATGATATTGTTGTAATATGGAGCAAACCCCTCCATTTTTTTAAAAAAAAAACAAGAATCAGCTAATTAAAGTTGAATTTAAAGCTTGGAAACTATAGAATTTGGAGTTGAAGTTTTAGGAAAATTTTAGATATGGATAAGTCTAAACTGACAAAACTCTTGATAGATTTTGAATGCTGCTATGATTATTGATTTTGAACTTTACAACAATGAAATTTGGAGTTGGTTTCTTTATAAAAGGTCTATGAATGTTAAATATTAAATGAAATTGGTCTTGATTAATTTGAAGTTATATAACTTTAGATATAAACTAAAGACCGAGGAAAGATCCAAACCAATATAATATTGAACAAATTTATTATGCTCTTGTAATGGGTGATTTTAGAATGGAAAACCTTGGTGTTTATTTATTCATGAAAGTTGTAGCTATAAGTTTTAGCTTTCCATTGAGACAAACCACACCCAAAACTGAGTTTTACAGCTTCAGTTGTGATTAAAACACTAGATAATGTTCTAGGTTGGCTAAGCTAAATCGACCAGAATTAGACAATTTTAATCTTTCATTGGAATTGCTCTTGAGTGAGGGTTTTAAAATTTAAATTTATAAGAATGAATATGAACATGAAAATTTATAAGGATATGGAATTTGAATGATTTTTCTTGTCATTGGCTTGAAAGTAATAGTTGAATGAGAATTGAAATGAAGTTGTGATGCTGGTTATATTAATTATGATAATTGAATCACATATGGTACAAGGGAGGCTATGAACACTGAACAATAGCAAGGAGCAGTAGCATGTACATAGACTCTAGGTAAGTGCCCTGCTCATTTTCCTACTTAGATAGTTTCTTAAGAATTTAGAACTATGAATTCTTTAAATGTGTGTGTATTTATATAAATGTTAATATTAAGAAAAGGTTGATTTGACTAGTTGTCCTGAGTGGAGCTAATAACATCGACATGACTAGTTCATCGGATTATTAATGGATCATTTAGGGGTGAAACCTGATAGTTGCTACATGGAATTGGGATTGTGCATTTATGTATAAGGTGTAGATTTTGATTAACAAAGTGAACTTGTTGTATATGTAAGTGATAAGTATTTGTTAAAATGTATATGTCATAGAAAAATTAATTTAACTAGTTACCTTGAGAGGAGCTAGCGGCATCAATGTGACTGATAACTGAGATATTTGTTAGACTAACTGCCTTAAATGGAGCTAGTGGTGTCAATGCAACTGGTTTGTTGAGTTATTGATGGTTCATTTGGGGGTGAATACTGATGGTTGCTACATGGAAATGGCATTATGCATTTATGTATAAGATGTAGATTTTGATCAACAAAGTGAACTTGTTGTATATGTATTTGATAAGATTAATTTGACTAGTTGCCCTAAGAGGAGGTAGTGGCATCAATGTGACTGATGACCAGGATATGATTAGACTAATTATCTCAAAAGAGCTAGTGACATTAGTGTAATTGATGACCATGATATTTGTTAAACTAGTTATCCAAAAAGAGCTAGTGGCATCAATGCATTGATAACCAGGATATTTGTTAGACTAGCTATTCAAAAGGAGTTAGTGGCATCAATGAAACTGATGATCAAAATGATTAGATTGATTAGTTTACCTAGAAGGAAATAATGGTGTAAATATAATTGATTGTCAGGATATTTATTAACCAGTGGTCACAATAGAAGCTAGAAGCGTCAGTACTCTGACTTGTTGAGATCATTGGTGGACTAGTTGAAAGAAACCAAATAAGATGGTATGAGGAAAAAAAAAAGATAGCCTTGATGATAAACATCCATGAGGAATGGTCAAAACTGAGATGACCATTAGGATGATGATGATATGGTTGATTGAATTGTTGAAATGAAGGCATTGATGATTTTGGTAACGGAGTTAGATATGATTTAAGGTTGTTTTGAAAGCATGTGTGAGTGTAAAAGAAAAGATCATTTCAATTGACTATCAAATGAGTTCCAAGACTATCTATGAAATAATACTAGGGCATGTTTTTAAAAGCTATTTCAATAGTGTAATGTCTAAAGTTTAAAGTTGTCTTTGGTGTCATAACCTAATTTTTGAATTTTCAAAAAAATAAAAAAAAAATACATTTGAAATTAGGTTAAGAAAACACAAATTGAAAGTTTAAGGATGAAATTATTAAATTTAGGAGTCAATTTGGTCAAAATTGCAAGAAATTATAGTCCATGGACCAAAGTGAAACGGTAGGGGATACTATAGGGCATTTAATTGATTTTTCCAGGGATAATTTTGAAAAAATTAAAAGTTGAGGAGCCAATTAAGGATTGAATTTATTAAATTAGAAACCAAGGACCATTTTGTAAATGGCATCGAAATGCAGGGGTCCATTGCAATTTATCCAGGGGAGAAATTAAAAAAAAGATATTTCGTGAATAGGGACTTAATTGTTAAATGTCAGAAGTTCAGGGGCCAAATTGAAAATAACCATTTTAATCAAGAAAACGATGTTATTTCAAAAACTATTCATCATCTTCTTCCTCAGGAACCATTTCAGTAGTAAAGGTTGGGCTGGGCCTAGGCCTCTAGCCCAGCCGACCCAATTTATTTTGGGCCAAGGTTGTGTTTGGCAAAACACGCTCTTATATCAATCCCCTTTATTTTATTCCTTTTTGTTTTGATATCTGGCCAAACAAACCCCTTTTTTATATCAGAAATGGCAGTAAAAAGGATTCTACGATATTTAAAAGAAATTTTGAATTACATGTTATGTTACCAAGGAAAGAAAGACTTATGATTGATTGGTTACTCTAATGTTGATTGGGAAGGAGATGTCGATCAATCCAAATCAACTTCGGGATATGCTTTTTTACTTAATGATAGTGCAATACTATGGAGGAGCAATAAACAATCCTGCATAGCCTTATCTACTATAGAGGCTGTGTATGTAGCTTGTTCCGCAACATCACAAGATGTTGTTTGGTTAACTAGTGTTTTTTACCAGGGTTTGATTGATATTGACTAACTAATCCAACGACATAACATATATCAGGACATGTGCACATCATTGCATACATCAAACTACCGACGACATTAGCACAAGGTACTCTGGACATTTTGTCCTTTTCTTCTAAAGTTTTGGGACACATATCATGACTCAGACTCAAACTTTTATCAACAGGGGTGTCCATTTGTTTGCTATCTTGCATGTGATAACGCTTTAACATCTTTTTGATGTAAGTCTCTTGAGTTAAACCCAGAAGCCTTTTAGCATGATCTCTTATAATTTTCACATTAAGAACATAGTTGGCCTCACCCATGTCTTTCATTTCAAACTTTGATGATAACCACCTTTTAATAGTATCAATCATCTCTTTGCTATTTTTAGCTATTAAGATGTTGTCAACATATAAAGACAATATTATAAAACTATTTTTAGAATGTTTTAAATACACAAAATGATCTTCTTCCATCATTGTAAAACCATTCTTAAGGATAGCTTGATGAAACTTGACATTCCATTGTTTAGAAGCTTGCTTAATAGTATATATTAATCTTTTAAGCTTACAAACTTTGCACTCTTGTCCTTTAGTCTCGAATCCTAAGGCTGATTTATATAGATCTCCTCATTTAGTTCTCCATTGAGAAATGTAGTTCTAACATCCATTTGGCATAACTCTAGGTCCATATATGTGACTATAGCTAAAATGAGGTGAATTGAAGTAATCCTCATAATTGGTGAGAAAATATCTTCATAATCAATTCCCTCTTCTTGAGTGTAGCCTTTTGCTACTAATCAAGTCTTATAACGTTCTATTGACCCATCCACCTTACATTTAATTTTAAGAGCCCATTTATTTTCAATGGATCTTTGTCCTGATGGTTAATCGACCAAGTTTCAGACTTGATTAGATTTTATCGACTCCATTTTTTTTCCAAAGCTTTAATCCATTCTCTTGCTTTAGGACCAGATAGAGCATGACTGAATGTTTTAGGCTCTTTATCATCTTGTGGAGCAATCATGAATGCTTCCCCCTCAATCTCAAATCGACGACGAGGAATTGGTTCGCGAATGCTTCTACGAGGTTGAGATTGCTCATGATCTTTCTCCATGAGAGCAGGAATAAACAAAATATCACTCCCACTATTTCCAGGAGGATTAAGAGTTTCTTCTAAGTCCTTTCCTGAATAGCTTGTTGCGCCATAGTCTAGATTTTTCATTTCATATAATCAAAAATCTTTATTAACCTCACTTGTCATTGGAAAATCCTTTTCTAAGAATATAACATCACGTGATTCAATCTCTATCACTCTTCCATTAGCTTTTTCACCAATAAATACAAATCCTTTGGAATGTTCAGAATATTTTATAAAGATACACTTCTTTCCTCTAGGACTAAATTTCCCATATTTATGAGAATTATTGTGAATATAAGCTGCACAACCTCATAGATGCAAATAACCTAGATTAGGTTTATCGTTATTCCATAGTTTATATAAGGTGGATGAGACAAATTTAGATGGTGCAGTAGTTTAGTATGTAGGCAGTAGTTAATAATGCATCTCCCCCAAAAGAAATTGGTAAGTTAGCATGCATCATCATTGACCTAACCATGTCAAATAGGGTCATATTCCTCCTTTTTGCTACACAATTTTGTTGTGGAGTATAAGGAATAGTTAGTTGTATAGCTATATTCTTTTCATTATAATTTTTTTAAAATTGTTCATATAAGTATTCACGTCCTCGATCAGTTCTTAAAACTTCGATCTTGGTACTTAGTTTATTCTCTACCAGATTAGTGTATTGAATGAAGCAATCCAATGCTTTAAACTTATGTGAGATTAAATAAACATGACCAAATCATGTGAAATCATTTATAAATGTGATGAAATATTTTGCTCTATGTCTTGCCCTCACATTTATTGGGCCATAAATATCTGAATGAATAAGTTGTAATGGACTACTGGCTCTTTTCGCTTTGCCAAATGGTAATCTCGTTGCTTTTCCAGCAAGGCAATACTCACAAACAGGCAATTACTCTTTGGTACGTGATCCTAAAAGACAAGCTTTTATCAATCTATATAATAGGTCTTGCTCAATATTTCCTAATCTAACATGCCAAGTTACGATATCACTATTATTAGTAGTGTTGGCATTTTGAACAATATAAATAGAAGCATCATCATTAATGGATACATTAACGGTGTCTAACACCATAAAACCATTTAATACAAAACCAAAACCATAAAAAATATTATCCATATATATTTTTACACAACAACCAACAAACTCAATATTAAAGCCAATTGTAGTAATGCAAGGATAGACACAAGATTTCATCGAACTTCTAGAGTGTGGAGTACATTATGAAGATATAGTGTGCGACTGCCTCATAAATCCAATTTGCAGGTACCAATCCCAAGCATAGTAGCAAAAACGTTATTCCCCATGTATATGTATCTTTTTCCCTTTGGAATTCGACAAAATTCCATATAAAGGTTGTTTAATCCTTGTTATGTGGTCGGTTGCTCCTAAGTCTATAGTCCAAAAAGGAATAAATTCAACAAGCATTAAACAACTGCTGATGTATAAGTTAGAGGGATGATTGTGGTTAAACATTACCTTTGGCTAAGTGCAATCACAAGCAAAGTGACCAGGTTTACCACAATTGAAACAATTCATATTGTTTTCTTACTTATCGCCATGTTTTCCATGCTTGTGCTTATATCCATTACTACTTGCTTCTATTCCTATCTTGCCATATTTGGGACCCTTACCATTACCCTTTTCATATTTAGAGTCATATGCTCCACGCATCTTAGTCTCAGATATGAAAGCCTCATTTACAGGCTTTTCAGCGTGAAATCAACCTTCTTTAAGCTCGACGTGATGAGCAACATCATCAAATGTCTTGATATTGTCATTGTGGGTAAAGTTAACACGCATGTGCTCCTAATTGCTTGGAAAAGAGCGGATAACAGCTTGGACTTGTTGTTCATCAGTCATTTGACACGATCAAAAGATTGATGTCTTATCCCAAGTGTAGGAGTGTCGAAGTAATAAATAATCCGGTAAGACCGGGGTTAAACCACAGGGAGGTGAACTATATAAAATTATAAACAACAAATGAAAAGGAGTTGAAGAGAACTTTTGAGAAGTGATATTGATGTGAGTATTAATCAAAGATAAAAGCAATTGTCAAGGTTAGAGGATCCACTAATAGTATTAGAAATAAGTATAGTATAAACTCTTTTTATTAATCAACTGGAAACCACACACAAAGGAGATTTCAATCGGATAATTTATCCTTAATAGTTCATTATAAATTTTTAACATGATCATATTAATTATCTTATTTTAGTAACACCATACTTTTAAATATTGTCAGGAATTCATGATGTTAACTTATGTTAATAACAAATCAAGTTCCTTTCATAGCACAGGTGTCAGTTATACCATACAGTAGGCTATGAAAGTGCCAAGTATTTGTTGTACCAAGGGTTGTACAACACAAATCTAGATTAATCATTTAACAAGCAGGGTATTAAGAGTGAGTAAGATAACAAATACAAAACATGTTAGTATCAAACATTAAAGTCCATGTTGAGTTGAGTTTATATTATACTTATTCTTATACCATTAGCTTAGCTAAACATCATGAAGAAGAAAAACATAAATAAACAATAAAGAACATAAATATGATATAAGTTAACCAAGTATAGTAAAGGAAATGAAAAGTATAAATAAGAGATTAATATAACATAAAATAAAAATTAAAGATTACAAAATATAAAAAGAAAGAGTGATCTTGATCTGAACACCAAGATTTCTAAATGCATGGCAAATGCCTCCTTTTATAGGCTAAAATTTAGAACTATTGATTTCATGACTAATTATTGAGTGGGTTGCCACCTCTTGACTTAGTGACAACCATTATCTTCTTGTCTGAACAAAACGTCATTGCTAACATCAGAATTTGAATAGATAGTCCTCATAACAGTTCTGGGCATTTTTCTCTGCTTTCCAACAAAATAAGAATAAGCTCATTTGGACTTCTAGAACTCGAGATATTGGTTGAATACTAAACAATGTCTAGGCTGGAGGACAGATTCTGACTTCTCTTTTGTTGCTACAATTTGAACTTGAAAACGACCCTTTTGAATTTTGGACTCTTCATGAAAGTTTTAGGCCTATGTCTTAGCTATATATCCATATAAACCAAACCTAAATCCAAGTTCTACAGCTCTAGTTATGATCCAATAACCAAATGGTGTTCTAATTTGAATTGAACCAACATCTCTTCTTTAAACTTAGCCCTCTCTTTGTCTTTTCACTTTCAATAGTTAAACACATCAATCAATCCTTTAAATTGTGAGATATGCTTGCATTTAAAATGAGTATTTACCATAAATTAAAGATATCTTATGTTATCAGACTTGTTATTATAAAACATGCTTAAGTTAGGGAATTTAATGATACTTTAAGTGCACTATGATAATATAAAACCTTAATAAAAATGCACTTTTAAGTACTAATTATCATCTCATGCCCAGCACCCCCTTAATTCACTGATCATGTTAGACATGACTGTAAAATGTTGCCTCATCATCTGATTTTGGCGCTTTTGGTGACCATCAAATTTAAGGGTTAATTGACGAAGTCTCGTAATCGAGGTTCTCTCATACTCAATATTTATTGCGTCCCAAACTGATTGGGTTAAACGATGCTTTTCAAAACGCAACATTATATTATTTCTCATGTTGCTCAACATCAGAATGCGAGCTACACGATCCTTGTGCTTATAGGTTTGATATGCTTTCATATCAAGCCTATGTTGAGCAGTGTTTCCTTACTCGGGTTCAACCATCAGTTGTGTGATTGTTTCCAGCATTTCTTGCTCTTCCAAGAGATATTCAATCTTATGATGCCAAACATCATAATTCTTTTAACTTAGTTTGTCTTCATGGTTCAAATCAGCAATAATACTCTAAGATTCAGTCGTATTAAGCGTTATTGACACCAATTATAAATATTAGTAACTAGTACAATTTAAATGACATTTATTGTCATTCCATTCTAAATTAAACAAATAATAATCTAACATATACAATAGAATTGAAAAGAATGTCAAACACTTGATCAATTTTCATTTGTATAGTCTAATTATTATTGCAAATTTAAATGAGTGCAAAATTATAGTTCTTAGTTTCAACTAACAACTCCCACTGATCAAATTGCAGATATTTTCATATGCATGCATAAAATGTAATTAAAACTTAAATTACATAAAATATGCAATTCAAAATAAACAACCAATTATCTTAACAAAAAAATACTGAAATAAAAAAAAATACAAAATTAAGAATAATAAATTTCAAAATTATTTTATATTGTAGGTACATAAGTAGGGTCTCCAATTACATCATCTACTTCATCAAAGTCATCTCCTTCAAGTTCATTATGCTCAAACCATGGAATGAATTTAACAGCAACATCCAAATGAGCTGCGCTTCTTTCAGTATGTCATATACCCTTTTCGTTATACTAACGTTCCCTCTCAAACAACATTTCATCAGTGAGATTGTTCAAATCTAAGGATTCTAGCCTATAATCCAACGATAGTTGCACCGACATCCATTCCTCAGGTAGAGAATTGAGAATGATTAATATTTGATATTCCATGTAGAATTTGTAAACACCACTCATATCTAGTCTACTCATCCAATGATACATATAATCAATATGCTCTTGAATTTTGTGAACAAGATTAATGGCATAACCCAATAAATAATCAATTTGATGTTGCCTATCCACTACAATAAAATATTCCAAAAGCACATAAATATTGTAATCAATATTTAATTAAGGCATGTATCATTTTTTTTTTTGTTAAAAGCTAAATTGGCACTATAATTAAGCAATTTATATTAACAATTCATCAATATTAATTCCCTCTCTCATGTTTGTTTTTTTAAAAAAAAAAACTGCCAAATGGCAGTTAGACATCTACCAATTCTAGATTTGTTCTCATGATTATTTTTTTTCAACTGTCAAACAAGATGTGTTGTCACATTTTTTTTTTCATGACTGCCAAACAGCAGTTTCCAATTGACTACGAGGACATATTAAAATTACCCCATAGCCAGCACTATAAAATGTCAGTTACCAATTCACACGATTAATTGGTAGTTTTTTTTTAATTAATTAACAAATGACAGTTACACAACTGCCATTTATTTGGCAGAAGGGTCTTTCTAATTAATGATAGAAAAGACAAAATCCTAACCAAATTACTTCATTAAATTTGAATAACAATACATCAAATAAAGTTTTGTAAATCTAAGACTCAAAAGAAGCATTCTTTCTACACAGAATGTACATCTAGCGTTTATGTAGTAACAGATGTATTGCACAAAAACAATATTAAAACCATGCCTCTGATACCAATGTAGAAATCAAAGGAAATTCACTTGTGATGTGAGAATTTGTTTTCTTCTCCCCGAGTCAATTACTTCAATGTCACTTCAATTACTAAAATCAAAGTGATATTCCACATCACGAACGTCTTTGTAAATCTTGTCAAGTTAATGCAGAGAGTCCAAGATGAAAGAAGAGAAAGAGAGAACTATATTCTTTCAACAAATTAAAACAACTCTTTTCATATGAGTTATGTCCCCATATATATATATATATATATATATATATATATATATATATATATATATATATATATATATCTTTTCATATGAGTTATGTTCATATATATAAAAGTAGAGAAAGTGGTTATTTCTTTTAGTAACTTCTCTAAATATTTGGATTTGACCAAGGTTGTTAAAATCGCGAGATTGGATTTATGAGTTAACAAGTATCTAACGTGCTAAATTGGACTAAAAACTTGAAACCAGTCAAATCAGACTTAACTCCTGCAAAATGGTAAACTCGGTCCGATTGTACGAGTTTACTAAATTTATGATATGAACCAAGTCAAATCCAAATGTGGCCTTAAAATATCTGCTGACTAATTTTGCGAGATTGAGCATATCTTTCAAACCGTATATTGGATAATGCTAAAATTTTACAGGAAAATATTAGATACATGAAAATATATTGTGGTAAATTTTCAGGTCAAATAGAGTTAAAGAACGTAATATTTCAGAGGGTCAAAGTTAGTTAACTAATATTGTCAAATATATCAAACAAGACCTTCGTGTACTGTTTGGGAAATATCTAGAGCTACTGGTGAAATGTTGCTTCGATTAAAGTTGGGATAGAAATTAGACATCTGGAACTTTTCAACTATATATCATAAGCCCAATAATTCATCCAAATAAGAGAGAACGACATGTTTGAAATCATAACTCAAATCTACAAGGAATATACAAAAATTGAATATTCAGGCTACATAGAAGAATTTTAACATGAAGACTTTTTTTATTATTCTATTTTTTTTATTTATTTAATTTTAAATAATAATTTTTAATTTGAATTTTTTCTAGCGCATTAAACATTGTTTAGGGGTTTATTTCATTATTAAATTTATGTTAGTTAATTACTAATTTAAACTCACACTCATGGTTGTTAAAAATGCGTTTTAACTCGTAAAATCGTTCGATTTTACGAGTCAAAACACATAAAACGTGTGAAATCGGGGTTAAAACTCAAAAACCAGTAAAATCGATCAAACCCGGTCAAACTCGCTTAAAAACAAGTCAACTCGTAAAAAACATTAAAAACGTAACGTTTTCACGAGTTAACCAAAACTTTTAACAAATGCAGAATTTTGAAATGCCCTCTGTCCTTTGACTCAGCACAACAGTCTCTTTCTTCCAAATTTCCAATCTTCCATCCTCTTGAAACGCTCTCTCTCCTGATCTAAAGAGCTCCTACAGGCTACAGTCCTATCGATTTCGCTCTCTCCAAATTCATCTCCCCAGTGGCTCAGTCCTTCCTCCTCATTTCATCAACTTTGATTTTTGTGATTTCTTACCCGATCGATTTCATCAGGTATATTTTCAAAATATCATGTTTATTTTAGTTTTTTTTTTTGTGTTTAATGTCTGTCGATTATTATGCGTTATCCTTAATTTTTTCTTATCAAAACTGGAGTGGAGGCGTATAGGAATTAGGTTGTATTACTGAAGAGGTGTGCTTGTCTACGTGATTTTGTGCTTTTCAAACTGCGCTCTTAGAATTAATTATAAAAAATTATTATTTTGGCTGCTTTTCAACCAACTAAACCGCAGTTTAAAACGTCAAAGAGAAAGTGCGTAGAAATGGTGTGATCTGAAGAAAGCTTGCATTGAATTAGATCTCCTATAGGGAGAAATTGTGGCACAGCATGCGGAGAAATGGCTGATGGGTCATGCCTAGTCATGATCTAGACTGTGGAGCCTTTATATTTTACATCATTTTTCCTTGTTTTGTTTCTGCTTTTCTAGTTTCTCCCTTTATATTTTTTTTCTGCTTCTATTTTTCGATTAGTATTTAGAAAAATTTTATTAAGTTAAAATTTTATTTTATTTTATTTCAGTTCTTTTTTCTTAATTAATTTTTTTACTATGCTTCGATCAAGTTAAAAAACATCAGAGCTGGAAATGGAAGAGAAGTTAGAACTAAATTATCATTATTTTGAATTAACAGCCTCTGTTTCTAGGAGTGCTTATGTTGAATGGATACAAGTATATAACCATATTTCACTTGATAGTTCTTGAACTGTGAATTAAAACCAAAAAAAGGTGTGAATGGAAGAATATTTGAATACGGGAATAGAGCTTGAATTAAGAATGAGTGTGGAAAAGAGGGAGGACTTGTACAGCCTCTGTTTTTTTTTGTTCAACATATGCATTTATGCTTAATATAGAATAAAATACAGTGCTTTGTGATTCAAATTGTGCTTAATACAAATTGTGAATCTTCTGTCATGTTAAGTGTCATATTTATGGTACAGCTTCTGAGAATTTAAAATTTTAACATATGAGTTCAGGAGTTTATTTTGTGTTGTTCTTTGCCACTATATGCTTTCAGTAAAAGGTGGCTGGCAACAGTTGGAAGAGACGGTGAATTTTCTACTCCTGCATTGTGACCAAGTATGTTGAAATCCTGGCTGCATTATGAATATCTGTCAACGTTTTGTCTATGTTTACCTAAAATTTATCACCAGTTTCACCAGTTTAAGAATAGTTTTTGCTTGAACATTTTATACCACATGATGTTTAGTTTACATGACACACCTACAGATTATTTGTTTTAGGTTTGTTAACTTTTAGTTATTGAAATTATATGGACATGTATGAATTTTTATTTGAATTATGTATTTTAAGATGTTTGGATATTTGTATTGTTTATTTTACTTTTATTTGAATTATGTATTTTAAGATGTTTGGATATTTGTATTGTTTAAAATATTTTACTTGCGATTTTACGATTTTTAGTTAAAAAAATTTACTTGCGATTTTACGATTTTACGATTCGAGTTTACGAGTCGAGTTTATATTGTATGTTCCGTGTCGTGTTAAAAAAGCGTTTTTGACAACCTTGCTCACACTACACCATTAAACAGTTTTACCGACGGACTAATTCCGTCGGTGACAGGAATGAAATCCGTCGGTGAAATCATTACCGACGGCCTCACCGACGAAATACGTCCGTCGGTATACTAGTCGTCGGTAACTCCAATTTCCATCGTTAAGTCTGTCGCAAATAAAAAAAACACCCACCGATGGTCTTACAGACGGATACTCGCGCGTCAAAAAAAAGTTTCCCGCGGGAACATTACCGACGGAATAAATCCGTCTGTAATTTCAACGGTAATTACCGACGGCATATCCGTCGGTAATTATGGCATGGCTGGTAATTGTTTGCCAACCCTCTGTGAAATACCGACGGATATTATCCGTCGGTAAATCCGTCTGTATTGAATCATCGACGGATAGATTCCGTCGGTAATTATGGCATGGCTGGTAATTGTTTGGCAACTCTCTGTGAAATACAGACGGAAATTATCCGTCGGTAAAGCCGTTGGTATGTATTTAAAATATATAAAAAAAATAATTTATTAATAGTAAAAAACATTAATAAACAAATAAAAATGGATTAAACATTAAAAATATAAAAGTAATGTTAAATAATATTCATTACAAATTTAATGTGTTTAAAAAACAAAATTAAACTAGAATAGCGGCGGAGCTGGAGGAGGAGGAGGAGGAGGAGGCTGGTTGTTTCCGGGACCATACGGCCAAAACGAAGCTGCACAAGTATCGTCATCCATCTTTGATCTCATCTCCATGACTATTTGACGGAGCTCATCATAATTCGTCGAGAGTTGTTGATATTGTTGTTTCAACGCAATGAACTCCTCAAACTGGGTGTTCGATACTGATGGAGAGCTTCCAATAGTTGAGACACTACGAGTCGAACGCAAGTTTTCAGCCGTAGTGTTGGAGAGCCCGTAGACCCGATTTTTATCGGGTCCACCAAACGATCCCGCCTTGATCCACAAATCTGGATCGAAATCTGGATGGGTCGACGGATTGTCCCCATATCTCTCCCTCAACCGGCTATTATAGGTCTCCTGAAAATTCCGTCGGTAAAAAAATCATCAAATGCAATTCAAGAAAATAATAACTTACAAAATAAAATGAATGAACGAACATACCACGAAGTGCTGAGCACGGTTGTCCACGAACTGCTGCACCCCCTTTTGGCGGTCTTGACTCCGCACATGCGTCTCTACAAACAGCTCCATTGGACTCGGTTCACGTCCAAGAGACGCGGCCTGTAAGGAAAAAATTGGTTGAAAGTTAAATATATTATAAGGAACGACAAATTAATTAACGATATATTTCATTAAAATTAATCTTACCACCCGCTTTGCATGTGTACTGAATGGGACGGATCCGCCAGTGTGCGTGGTCACCGAACCATGAATTTTTCGGTTCCGGTTGTCGGCGCCGGACTGTGAGCGCCGTGAGAACCGCTCTGAGGTCACGTGCTCAATATATGTCGTCCATATTTCCCCCGAGATGAATGGCGGTTTGAATTCCTGCCAAACCACCACCTCATTCCATCCTTCAAGACCGTTATCCCTCGCATGTCTTTTTGATTTTTTTTGGGTGTCATACCAAAAATCACGCAACCTACTTCCATAGTAACAAATTAGAATTTAGAACATAAAATTATAAAACAAAAATAAATATTATTTTCGATGTTACCTAGTTGCCACGTGATTCTCTCATACCCTCCTCACAACATTGTTGTCCGCCCTATCCTACTCAAATTTGTTCTGTGTGTATAAATAATTCATATAAAATAAAAATAGTACAAGATATAAAATTATAAAAATAATTTATTAAAAATAAACTGGAAATTAAAAATTAACACCGACCTGAAATCGCTTAAACCATGCATCAATATTAGGTTTCCACTCAGGATGTCTGGAAACCTGGCTCCATTGAAACAATGGAATCTCCATCGACGATTTAAATGCCAATGTTATAGTCCTTGCAGCCTCAATGTTTGTGAACCTGAAATTAAATAAAAGTAGTAATATTAATTAATTGTTCATAAATTATGTTATAAGTATATAACAAAAAAACTAAAACCTAAACAAACTTACATTGAGAGGTCATCCTTCCATTGTGCCTGGTACTTGCGGGTGAATTGACCCCACTGTGAAGGCACACCGCTTCTGCGCTGTGCAACCGCGCTAGAAGAGGCAACATCACAAGTTGGCGTAGATTCCTCGCCGTGATCAGCACCTAAGGATACGTCCTCCTCGCTGCTAGAAGAACTAGCTGCAACCGTCTTATGACGACGTGCTGTAGATTTCATTCTACGCATCTACATAAATTTATACGAATAATTACATAATTAACTTCGATTATTTTAAAAAAAATTCGACAGAGTCTCCCCTATACTAGGGGGTCCCAAATTATCGACAAAATCATATTACACTTTCAATTTTATTTCACATCCCGATCCAATCATCCTGGATCTCAACCCAACTCATCATCATCAACACAACATTTTATTCAATAACATCATATAATGATATTCAAGTAAAAGAATCAATTTCAACTATGAACATTCATTAGATTAAAGTCATACATTCAAATTTACGGATTAATATTACATTTCATGTTTTAGGAAACAAGACTCTTAATTTATAAATAATTACATGGTCAAAAGCAAAAGGTAACTAAATCAATATCATTCCTAACACGATCGACCCTAATGGACCTCAAAATAGAAATTAACGTATACACATAAATAAAAAAATGTAATAACAAGCAATAACAATGACATGTAAACAATAATATCCTAAATTAAGATAAACTAATTAAATGTAATTCTATATATATAAATTAACATTTTTAACATAAATTCAACAATAACAATTATAGCAATACAAACAATAATATCCTAAATTAAGATAAACTAATTAAATGTAATTCTATATATATAAATTAACATTTTTAACATAAATTCAACAATAACAATTATAGCAATACAAACAATAATATCATAAAATTAATAAATAAAACTAAAAAACTAAAAAACACTAGACAAAACAACATAAACACAAAACAAACAATACACAAAACTAAAAAATACTATATCAATTCAAAATAAAATTGGGAATAAAAAATGCTTACCTTAATAGTGTGTTGAATTTAAGATTTTATCTACAAACAATACACAAAACAAAGAACACCAAAAAAAAAAATCATAATCAAAATAAAAAAAATACAAAGATAAAGAAAAAAGAATACATACCTTTTAAAACTACCACCAAAACAGTAAAATCCCTTCTAAAAGCTAAATATAAACCGAGAGGAGAAGAGAAATGGAGAAGAAGAGAAACGGAAGCAGAGAAGAAAATGAACCAAGTGGGGGGATGGGGGGGTTATATATAGCAATTTTTTCGACGGTATTACCGACGGAAATTAATTGTTATCGGTGGAATTAAATTTCGTCGGTAATACCGTCAGAAATTAATTGAAATGCGCACCAAAAAAAGTTCGAAAATCCCGCCAGACTTTTCGATCCGTCGGAAACTCCGTCGGTATTTGTGCAGACGGACACATGTCAGACATGTGTGCGCTTCGGGATGTGCGTAAATTCGTCGGTAAAGCCGTCGGTATTTGTGCAGACGGACACGTGTCAGACATGCGTGCGCTTCGGGATGTGCGTAAATCCATCGGTATGGTACGTCGGTAAAGCCGTCGGTATACCCATCGGTGATTGTGGCACAATCCCGTAATTTTTTTACAACTCTTTGTGAAATACCGACGGGTTATTTTCTGTCGGTATACCCGTCGGTGATTGTGGCACATTCCCGTAATTTTTTTGCAACTCTCTGTGAAATACCGACGGGTTATTTTCCGTCGGTATACCCGTCGGTGATTGTGGCACATTCCCGTAATTTTTTTGCAACTCTCTGTGAAATACCGACGGGTTATTTTCCGTCGGTATACCCGTCGGTGATTATGGCACAACCCCGTAAGTTTTTTGCAAGTCTCTGTGAAATACCGACGGGTTATAGTCCGTCGGTATACCCGTCGGTGAAACCGTAAATTTTTCTTATTTTTTTTTATGTAACCCTGTCACAAAATCTTGAATTGTAATCTTACAGCACACACAACACAATAACAACGGCTAACCATTAAAGAAGAATAAATATTTCATGTTTCAAATTATTACATTATAAAATAAGGCTTTATAACATGTTTAGTTAGTCAGAATTTTCATCTTCGTCCTCTATTGAATTGTTATCATCAGTTTCATCGTACTCTTCAATTTCGTTATCATCTTCTTCAACAACATTCAACTCCTCTGCGTCAACATCAACAAGACAATCGTTGAAAACACGAAAATTCAAATTTTCTTCTAAGTCAATCGATGGAGCAACTCGGTATGGTTCAACCAACTCACTAGCTTGAAAGACTTCATCTATCACACTTATGTCTTCGTTCTCATCCTGAACAACCTCGACATGACCATTGGGTTTTGTTTTTAAAACGGATAACCAATCAACTCTTGATCGGTCCTTTCTAAAGGAAGGGGTGTATGTGTAATAAACTTGTTGGCATTGCTTTGCGAAAACAAAGACGTCGTTTACGTTGCGGTGTCTAGCTTTTGAGTTGATTTCAACGAGACCATAGTGAGGATCTACTCTGATTCCTCTGTCAGTTGTGTCATACCAATAGCATTTGAATAAAAACACTCTATTTTGCTCGCTATGATATTGAAGTTCGATGACCTCTTCCAATCTACCGTAGTAGTCAACTTCAAACTCACTAGAAGTCGATCCCTTAATACAAACACCGTTGTTGTATGTCTTTCTTCCATGCCCGTATTCTTCAGTATGAAAGACATATCCATTGACAAAATACCCGTTATAGCACTTGACTTTTCTTTCAGGGCCCAGACATAGTAAAGACAGTGAAATAGCAGCACTACCTCCCATTTGATAAACCTAGCTTGTAAATTAAATACAACAATAATCAATAAACGGATATTATGTAACATTGACTACAATTAATTACATTGTAAGAGATAATGAGTTTGTGATAGGACTTACATGTGTTCTAAACCATGTGGCAAATTGTTCATCTTGTAATTGAAAGATCTGGGATTCGGTCAGCTGTGAGTTATTGGACAGTAAGTATCGTCGATGTTGCCTACAAGGTTGTTTCAAATTATATGAGTGTATGGTATCACAAAACATAAATAGTACACTCTTGACAAAGTTTAAGTCGAACATCTACTTACTTAATAAAAAGTCTCAGCTCATCACAGTTAAATAGGACATAATTGTGTGCTTGTCTGAACTCTATTTCAGACAAATATCTTCCCCTCACGACATTTTTAGGTGTGGGTCGTCCAGGATTGGAGAATACTGACAAGTTCCCACTTGAATGCACTTCACCACCATCATCATGTTGTGGAACACGGTTTATCCTCGTTCTCAAATGAGGTTCGAAATAGTATGAGATAAATGTTGAGATCTCCTCAACAATATATGCCTCACATATTGACGCCTCAACATGCGCCTTGTTCTTAACCTTTTTTTTAAGATTGAACAAATACCTGCATATATATATATAATTATCAATTAAAAACATTAAAATAAAAATAAAAACATTTAATTATAAATGTCATAGCAACTGTAATATCTAACCTCTCGAATGGATACATCTATCTGTACTAGACCGGTCCTCCAACTTTTACCTCAAACGGTAAATGTGCGGGTAGATGCTCCATTGAGTCAAAAAATGATGGAGGGAATATCATCTCAAGTTTGCATATTGTCTCGATGATATTCTTTTCAAGCCTTTCAATGTGATCAACATTCAACTTGCTGGAGCATATATCTCTGAAGAAATGACTAATCTCCGTTAGTGCATCCCATATCCCCTTTGACAACAAATCACGAAAAGCTAATGGGATGAGTGTTTGCATAAACACATGGCAGTCATGACTCTTCATTCCATATAATCTGCATTCCTCCGTATTAACCAGCCTTGATATGTTCGAGGCATGTCCATCGAGGAAACGCAGACTCTTAAGCCATTTGTAGACTAGTAGTTGTGCGATTTTCTCTAGCACGAAGCTTGCTCTTGGTTTTGTGACCCGTGACCCATCACAAACCAACTCCATATTTTTACAGTTACAGAACAGCGCTACATCCAATCTAGCCTTGATGTTGTCTTTTGTCTTCCCCTTCACATCCATGACGGTGTTGAAAATGTTCTCAAACACGTTCTTTTCAATGTGCATGACGTCAAGGTTATGGCGGAGAAGATTGGTCTTCCAATAAGAAAGCTCCCAAAACATACTTCGCTTCACCCAATTATGGGTCAAACCAAAACCAGGAAATTTCTGCTTACCTGATTGGAGACTAAACACAATTTCACCGTACTCTAACACAACATCAAACAATTCTTCACCGGAAAGACACTGGGGTGCAACATCATTTTCAACTCTGCTAACAAAGAAATCCTTTCTGTTCTTTCTGTACCTGTGGTTATGTGGAAAGAAACGACGGTGACAGTCAAAAAAAGAAGCTTTACCCTCGTTTGTTAGCGTGAATGCCTTGTTGTTCTCCATACAGTATGGACATGCTAGCTTTCCATGCTTGCTCCAACCAGAAACCATTCCATAAGCTGGGAAATCATTGATAGTCCACATCAAAGCCGCTCTCATAACAAAATTTTGTTTCCTCGAGATGTCATAAGTCAAAGCTCCAGAGGACCACAACTGCGTCAACTCATCAATCAACGGACGAAGACAAACATCTATATTCCGACCCGGACTGCTCGGACCTGGTATGACCATAGATAAAAACATGAACTCCGGCCTCATACACATCCCCGGTGGCAAGTTATAAATCGTTAGTATGACCGGCCAACAAGAATAAGGAGCAGCAAATGACCCGAATGGGTTGAATCCTTTTGTACACAACCCAAGACGCACGTTCCTTGATTCAGCTGAAAGTGAGGATGCATACTGTTAAAGTGTTTCCAGGCTTCACCGTCAGAAGGATGAACCATCACTCCATCAACCACATGGTGTGATTGGTGTCATATCATGTGCTCAGCAGTCCTTGGTGACATGAATAACCTCTGCAGTCTAGGTGTGATTGGGAAGTATATCAATTTTCTAGTATCCTAAACCGAGGGGTTTCATCATGGACTTGGCAGCATAGAAGTTCTCTTTCATCCTGTTCCCTTCAGGTAAAATGCTTCTCGCCCATTCGATAATCTTGTCATAACCGGCCTCACTCAACCCGTGATCTGACTTGATGGTGAACACCTGTGCTACGGCTGATAATTTACTGTGGTTCGTGCAGCCATCCCATAATGGTTCATCAGAATCTCTCAACAAATCAAAAAACCTTGTTGCATCTGCATTAAGTTCTTCTTCTACGATTGGACATTCCCTGACATTACCTTCACTCATTCTCATTGCATCCATAACCATATTCCTGTAAGGATTACTGTTCCCAACTTCATGCATGTTGCTAGCACAACCACCTGTTCTTCTATGCTCTCATCAGGAACAAATAGTTCTCCGTGAGCATACCAACACAGGTAATCTTCCATGAACCCTTTGGTTAGAAGATGCATCGTTACAACATCTTGATGCAGAAACTTTAAATTTTTACATTTCCTGCATGGACACCTAATACCGCCATCAGTAAAATTCCTCGAAATAGATGTTGCAAAATTAATAAAACCCTGGACACCGTTACAATAATCCATCCTCCGCAATCTTTGGGGTGAGTCCCGATACATCCATGAACGATTATTCATGACTTCTATTGAACCTCTATAAAACATAACAAAAATATTGGTTTTCCCCGACATTATCCAACAAACTAAAACAACACTTATGTTAAATATTCATTATCAATTATCAACTATCAACGTTCATACATACAAATTTATACATATATAAATTTACAGAAATCACAACTTCGAAATAGAATTGATAACAATTAAACAAGACTCGTTAAACAAGCTATTAATTATTTATTTCATCACAATGACACATTTAATTCGGTGTAATTCAAACAAAATTTCAACAATTTACAAACAAATATAATTTGACAAAATCTAAAACAAACTATAACAACTACAAAATTATACATTCATACTACTAGTTTCTTTGAAAAATAAAAATTAAACAAGTACAAATGTTAACAAAATACATATACTACAACAATAAAATTCACAATTAAATATTAAAACTAAAAAGGATAGATTTACTTATAAAAAAATGATAAAATCTACAAGAAACGGATATTGTGACCACATACAAGATATAAGAAATTAACTTGAGTGCTCGTGTTGAGAATAGTGGAGAGTTGGGATGGGAGGGAGGTTGGCTGCAGCTTGGGAGGGGAGAGGTGGGATGGGAAAGAAGAAGAAGGAGAAACAAGGGAAGAGAGTGTCGGCAGATGGGTGGGTATATAATGGTTTTTTCCGATGGAATCACCGACGGATTCATTCCGTCGGTGCTTCCGTCTGTGAAAGTGTCACGTCACTGTACGGCTATCTCAGTTTGAATCCCTCAGTAATTCCGTCGGTAAAATCGTCTGACGTCACCAAGTCGTTGCATATTTCCAAACAAACTGTATACCCCGTCGGCGAAACGGTCAGTATATACCGACCGTTTCGCCGACGGATGGAGGCCGTCAGTATATACCGACAGATTTTGAGATGGAATTATGTCCGTTGGTAATTTCGTTGGTTTTCTCCGGTTTTCTGGTAGTGTCATTAGTTTGCAACCAAAAAGGGGTCTATCAAGACTTATTATGATGGGAACAACCAGGTTGTCACTAGATTTATGTGTGATTCTTACCTTTCAGTGATTCTTCTACATTGAAAAATTTTGTTCTGAGACATTTTATTTTTCCATGTCATTAATTTATTGATTCATACTATCTATCTCTCTCATTTTATTTAGATCACTCATTGATTATAATATTGTTGACTTATTTTATCAGATTTTAATTTAATTTAATTTATTGACTAGAATTATCAATATATAATTAGTTACAAAAAATTACTTATGATTTTACGATTTTACAATCCGAGTTTACGATCTAAGTTTATATTATATTTTTTGTGTCGTGTCAAAAAAATATTTTTAACAACCTTGAATTTGACCTATCTCTTATAAACGGATTAGAATTAACCAAATAACCAACACAACATATAACTGAAAAACATATATTTATATACAGAAATCACTTCCCATATAAATAAAAGAAAAAAACTGTGCACTGTTCATTGTGTGCATTGAATTCATACATATATGTTTTTGTTTTTTAGTTTATAGGATAATAATAAAAATATCAAATTTAGTCCTTGGAAACACCAGTTCTACTGTTCTCATATCTGGTTTCGGGAGTGCCAACAAAAGTGTGATAGTGGTCGTGGTGGCAGAATCTTACACATCAATATCTGTTGTTTGTAATTAGCTAATGGATGCCACCTGTGTTTTCCATTTAAAGAATAAATCTGACTTTAACAGTCAAATTTTTAACCTTTCTTCAAAATTATTTTTGGGTGCGCTTGACTTGCCTTCTGTTATGCTAAATTTGTATAGTAGAAGCACAGAGTGGTTGGACTTAAGGCTAGCTTATTATAAAAATAAATAAATAAATAATTCTTGGTGGTGCGAGGAACGAATAATAGTGGAGATATCCCTGATTAAAGTAACGGTTAACTACGTAAATGCTTTTTATTAATTATTTTAATTAAGATACGTGTAAGATAATCTGAATATTTATATTAATCAACGAAACAATTATCCTTCAGTAATTGTATCTATAAATTCCACCCTAATGTTGTCTAAGGTTTTCAATTTTATCTTTTCGTTCATTTTCCATCTAAATCCATTAAACACATCCAAGGGGAGGTTGTAGAATATGCAGATTAATTAAATCTTATTGTTTAAAAATGAAAGGTTAATTTAAACAAAACTTTTTTTAAAAAAAAATTGAGTCCATTTAGAATAAAAATTAAAAAAAAATAAAGTCAGAAGTTCAGAATAAATTAAAGGAGAATTTTGAATCCTATTTAAGCTCAATTTTTAAATATAAAAAATTGAAATCTTCAGGTCTTCAATTTTTTGTTAAATTTCCCTTACTATCAATTGTATATTTTCCACTCTAAATTATGGATTTTTCATGTAGGTTTTTAACAGAATGTGTAAACTTATTTGAATGAAAAATAGATGGAACGGTTCAAGCGTTTATGAAAGATAATATTAACAACGGCACTGTAGGTGAAGAGTATTTTTGTAATTAACAAAGGCAAGTAGGATTAAATATATTTTGGACCGACCAAAACCCCTTGTCTTGCCTTGTTAGGTGATGTACAATCCTAGTCCATTAAGCAAGTTTTATTGTGTGATTGGAAATGTGATTGCGATTATTTTTTAAAATATTTTTTATTAAGAAGTGTATTAAAATAATATTTTTTAAAAATTTATTTTTAATATCAGCATATCAAAATGATTTAAAAATACCAAAAAAATATTAATTTAAAGTAAAAAAAAATCAATTTTTTTTAAAATACTTTTAAAACATAAAAACAAACCGGGCTTAGCTTCGATAACAAAAACATATTTAATTTATACAGAGATCAGTATTGATCCATCAAAATAAACGTCGGCGATCGTTCCCTCATTCGCGGTGATGGGAGGGATATATATATATATATATATATATATGTTGTTGTAAACAAATCTGGATTTAACCTATTTAAGACCTCCCAAAGAGAATTTTTGTACTTTAGCATGTAAAAAAAAGATAAAATAATATAGCACCAAAAATATTTAGGAAAGTAGTATAGTTTAGAGAGTTACAAATGATATATGCGATTCGAGAGTAGTCACAAAAATGGCATAGTTTAGAGAATCACAAATAACATATGTGACTCATGAGAAGTCGTTGATGTCATCTGCGACTCTCTTCAATGCTAAAAATAACTTGACATAATTTACAATAGAGAGAGATGAGAAGGAGAGAGAGAAAAAAAAACAAGGAAAGAAAAAAAGCTCTGCAGACACACTGAAACTCCGATAACAACACCACTGATAACGTTGGAAAGATATTGACAAGACAAATCTAATGATACCGAAGAAGGTCATGAATGATGATCAGAGTAGGCCACACGAGCCGTCTAAATGTGTCAAGGCTCATTTCGCTTTCAACGGTTTGTGTGGCACACTGTCATCGTTGGTGATCTTCCTTAATGTCATTAGATTTGTCAAGATCTTTTCAACGGTACTTACAGGGTCGTCACTAGAGCTTCAATGTGCCCTCGTGACCTTTTTATTGTTTTTTTGATTTTTTTTTCTCTTCTCTATTTGCACAAATTACAAGGAAAGAGAAAAAACAAAGAAACAAAAAACAAAATATCGGAGGCACATCGAGGCTCTAATAATAATACCACTAATAAAGATATCGACAAGACGAATCTAATAACATCAAGGAAGGTCACCAATGGTGATCAAAGAATGCCATATAAGCCATCCGAAGACAAATGAGCTCTGACACATTTGAACAGCTTGTGTGGCCCACGTTGATGACCTTTTTAATGTCATTGGATTCGTTTCGTTGATATCTTTCTAATGATATTGGTTGTGTCGTAATTAGAGTTTTGGTGAATCTACGAAGTTTTTTTCTTTCATTGTTTTTCTCGATATAGTCTTTTTTTTATTATAAATTATGTCATCTTAGAATTTGAGAAAGTCAAGGATGACACTTGTGAGTCGCAGTGTCATTTATGATTTTTTAAATTATGTTATTTTTTAAAATATTTTTTTGTACTGTGTTGTTTTATTGATAAGTTCAACAAATATTTAACAAGTATTTGCTGAGAACTGTTTGTTTCTCTTCGGGTGAGAAAGAACCACAATTATTTTAATATCAAATTTTCTGCCTCTTCATAATTCTTGGCTGCTTTAAATAAGCAAAGCCAGTACAGAGAACTCTAAAATTAAGGAAAAGTTGGTAACTCACGATGTGAGTTTACCCATGAACAAACTGAAAATAACACGTACTGAATATTAACTGCAACAACTTTAACAAATTAAAATAAAAGCAACTGATAAATCGCAACTATACAAGACCCAGTCTTGTATTGAAACCGCTCCTCCTCAACACACTCTTTATCTCTTCTGTATATCTGCATGTCCATGTTAACACTGTTCACGTTCAACTATTGCTGCATGGCACATGCAACTATTATTTCACGTTTGATATATTCCCGCATGCCACATGCAATTACGTTCACTTCATCATACATACTTGGAATTTGGCCTAATGGCTCTGGTTGATCTGTGTGGCTTATCAATACCTCCCCCATCACGTGCAACCTTGTCCTCAAGGTTGACATCTGGAAACAGTTCCAGTAGCTGTTTGGTAGATACCCATGTGGCCTCCTCGACGGGTAAATATTTCTAGTGAATTAAACTTTCTTCGACAATTTGGGCGCCTTGTTTTATCCAGCGATGATCAATAACAGCTTGTGGTATTAGCAGAACTTCCCCATCATCATTGAAGGACATTATCTCTGTGCTGTGGTTGTTAACCTCTGAGTTGGTGTTGTACTGTTTAAGCAGAGAGACATGGAATATTGGATGAATGCGTGACTCTGCTGGTAAATGAAGTTTGTAAGCGACGGGTCCAATTTTCTCCAGAATTTCATAGGGTCCATAGAAGCGACTAGCAAGTTTCTGGTATGCCCGCTTAAAAACCGTATGCTGTCGATATGGATGGAGTTTCAGAAGGACTAAATCACCAACATCAAATAAGACATCTCTTCTCTTTTTATCTGCGATTTATTTCATCTTATTAATCGAGCGTGCCAAGTTGATTTTGAGCTGCTGAAGTAACTCATCTCGGTCTTGCAACTGCTGATCCACTTCATGCACCAGCGATAGACCTTCATTGTATGATGGAATAGTTGGTGGAAGCCGACCATATAGTGCCTGAAAAGGAGTCATTCCGGTTGAGATGTGGTATGTTGTATTATACCAATATTCTGCCCATGGTAAGTAGAGGCTCCATTTTGTTGGCCATTGGTGAACAAAACATCGCAAATACTGTTCAGCGCAGCGATTGACAACCTCGGTTTGGCCATCCTTTTGTGGGTGATACGCGGAGCTAAGCTGCAATTTTGTACCTGACATCTTGAAGAACTCCTGCCAGAAATGGCTCACAAAAACTGGATCCCGATCGCTGACTATAGACCTTGGCATGCCATGTAGCTTAATAACACCTGCCACAAATTTCTCTGCAACACTTTTAGCTGTAAAAGGATGTTTTAAGGGTAGGAAATGAGCTGATTTGCTGAGTCTATCGACGACAACCATGATTGTATCTTGGCCCTGAGAAGCGGGTAAACGCTCGATGAAATCAAGTGTAATGTCCTCCCACACCTGGCAAGGGATGGGCAATGGTTGGAGGAGACCTGCGGGTGCCAATGTATCTGATTTGGTTTTCTGGCATACCACACAATTCTTGATATATTCTTGGACCGACTTACGCATTCCTGGCCAATAGAATTGTTGCCCCAGTTTCTTGTATGTGCGCAGAACACCAGAGTGGCCACCAACTTTGGTATCATGCATTTCGTGCAGTAGCTTTGCACGTAGAGTAGGGTCTGCAGGAATGATGACCCGTTCCTTGTAACGAAGCAAACCATTTCGCCACACAAAGTGGCTGTGTAACTGATCCGCGGCTATCTGACTCATGGACTGTATATATAAATCTGTCGTTGCCGCCTGTTTAATTTCTTCCCACAAAGTAACCTGAGAAACCAAAAGATGATGAAGAACAGGACTACCTTGTTTACAAGAGAGAGCATCGGCTGCAGCATTTTCGCGTCCAGACCGGTATATGATCTCATAGTCATAGCCCAAGAGTTTGGCTACCCATTTTTGCTGTTCTGGTGTGGTGATATGTTGCTCTAGCAAAAATTTTAGACTACGTTGATCCGTCTGAATATAGAACTTTCGGCCTAACAGATATGGACGCCACAATCGTATGGCCTCAAGAATGGCCAGCATCTCTTTAGCATAAGTAGACCAAGACTTCTTTGCCACTCCGAGTGCTTTACTCATAAATGCAATTGGTTTGCCTTGCTGGGTTAATATGGCGCCAATACCATCACCTGAGGCATCGGTTTCTACAGTGAAGACGTCCTTGAAATTGGGCATTGCTAACGTTGGTGTCATTGTCATTGCCTGTTTGAGCGCGATGAAGGCAGTTTAAGCGTCCTCATTCCACCCAAATTGGCCCTTTTTAAGCAGATTGTTGAGAGCCCGCGCCACAATGCTATAATTCTTGACAAACTTCATGTAATATCCTGTCAACCCTAAAAACCCACGAAGCTCTGAAATATTAATAGGTCGTGGCCATGCCACCATTGCCGCAATTTTATTTTCATCTACCTTCACGCCATGATTGGTGATTATGTGCCCTAAGTACTCCAGCTCTTGTTGACCAAAAGCACACTTACTAGCCTTGACAAAGAATTGTTGTTGCTGTAATATTTCAAAAGTCTATCTTACATGCATCAGATGCATGTCCCACGTAGGACTATAGACTAATATATCATCGAAGAAAACCAATATAAATTTTCAAAGATGAGGTTGAAATATTGAATTCATGATAGCTTGAAATGTTGATGGTGCATTACACAACCCAAATGGCATAACCAAATATTCATAGTGTCCGTTGTGAGTGCGGAAAGCAGTTTTTTGAATATCCACAGGATTAACCCGTACCTGATGATATCCAGCTCGAAGATCAAGCTTAGTGAAATATGAAGCACCATAAAGCTCGTCTAACATATCATCAACTGTAGGAATAGGGAAGCGGTCTTTCACGGTTGCAGCATTGAGGGCCCTGTAATCTGTGCAAAAACGCCATGTTCCATCTTTTTTCTTCACCAACAGTACAGGTGATGAAAAAGGGCTGGTACTTGGTTTGATAAGGCCGGAATTCAACATTTCATGAACTTGCTTCTCAATTTCTTCCTTTTGATAATATGCATATCGATAAGGCCGAACATTAATAGGTTCGATGCCGTCTTTGAGAAAAATGCAGTGATCAACCCCTCTGGTAGGTGGTAGACCTGCTGGTTCCTTTAGAATATCTGCAAACTCATGCAAAATGGCCTCCATATCAGGATGAGTTGTCTGGATGTGTGGCTCCACAGTACTGATTTGTAAACATATTGCAAAAATGGCATGGTTCTGGTGAATTGCTTTGGTTAATTCAGTGATAGACGCAATCTGTATGCCTTCATCGCCCATTCCATGTAACTGCCTGAGTTGGTTCTTCCACTGAAATTCCATGGTTAACTGTTTCCAGTTGCAAACCACAGAACCTAGCATTTCTAACCATTGGATGCCCAACACTAGATCCAACCCTGTAAGTGGAAGAGAATAAAGAGTTAATGAAAAATGGGTGCCTTGCAAGTCCACTCCGACCTCTTCAAAACGTCCCTGGCATTTTAATTTTTCGCCATTTGCAACCCACACTGTGAAGGATGCAGTAGGCACCACTAGTATTCGTAATGCATTGGCCAATCTCTCACTAATAAAGTTGTGAGTTGATCCACTGTCGATTAGTGCGATGACATCGCTTGACCCTATCCTTGCAGTGATGCGCATGGTTTTGGGTGCAGCCCATCCTGTCAACGCATGTAGCGTAATTTCAGGTTCGGTGATTGTCTCAACAATCTCCTGAAGTGGTTGGTCTTCACCTTCATTATCACATAACAAAGTGTTACTGCCATCGTACCCTTCTAACATTAAGATGCGAGGCTCGCGACATTTATGTCCTGCAGTAAATCGATCATTGCAATTAAAACATAAATTCTGAGCTCGTCTTCTCTACATTTCCTCCTAAGTGAGGCGCCTAATAGGAGTGGTAGGAACCGTTGGGGCAGCTCGATTGAAACTGGGAGGAGAAATCATAGATCTCATTGGTGGTGATGGTGCTGGTCTACTGAACCTCCTCTGTCTGCTAAGTTGATCATCCTTCATTCGGGCTAGACTGATGGCCTCCTTCAAATTTTATGGCTTAAACATGCGTATGCCATCTGAAATCTCAGTTTTTAAACCACCCATAAATGTACCTACAAGAGCCCTTTGCGTCCATCCGCGTACTCAGTTGCCCAGGCACTCGAATTCGCGTTGGTAATCTTGCAGTGATCCTCCTTGCCTTATTCTGGAAAGGGCCTCATCAAAATCCTCACATTCTGAAGGACCAAAACGCGCCCAGAGTTCATCTTCAAAGTTTGTCCATGATAAAACTCGTCCTTCTTCTTCATGCAACCGGTGAACCCATTGCCACCACTGGTTGGCTTCCCCTTCCAAGTGGTAAGAAGCCAGGGCGACCTTCTGAAGTTATGGAGTATTTTGAAATGCAAAAAACTGATTCACACGATTAAACCACTTAGTGGGATCATCTCCTGAAAATCTAGGAAACTCAAGTCGTGTTGTTTTGGATGAGATAATTAGTCGTCCCCCTTCTTGACCTTCACGTTGTTGGTTGCCCTGGTTTGGAGGCTCTTGATTTGTAAGCAACACATCAGAAAGTCGGTTAAGTGTGTCCTCCAGATGTTGCAACCTATCAGCCATGCCCAGCTCCATTCGGTGCAGCTCTTCTTCTAAATGCTCAATGTGTTCCTTATTAGTGCCCATAAGATCTTCTACAAGCTCTGATACCAATGATAAGTTCAACAAATATTTAACAAGTATTTGCTGAGAACTGTTTGTTTCTCTTCGGGTGAGAAAGAACCACAATTATTTTAATATCAAATTTTCTGCCTCTTCATAATTCTTGGCTGCTTTAAATAAGCAAAGCCAGTACAGAGAACTCTAAAATTAAGGAAAAGTTGGTAACTCACGATGTGAGTTTACCTACGTACAAACTGAAAATAACACGTACTGAATATTAACTGCAACAACTTTAACAAATTGAAATAAAAGCAACTGATAAATCGCAACTATACAAGACCCAGTCTTGTATTGAAACCGCTCCTCCTCAACACACTATTTATCTCTTCTGTATATCTGCATGTCCATGTTAACACTGTTCACGTTCAACTATTGCTGCATGACACATGCAACTATTATTTCACGTTTGATATCTTCCCGCATGCCACATGCAATTACGTTCACTTCATCATACATACTTGGAATTTGGCCTAATGGCTCTGGTTGATCTGCGTGGCTTATCATTTATCCATTTTCCACCATGTTGTTTTGCCTTTCTTTTCTCTGTTATTTTCAAATTGGAAGTTTCTTTTGTCTTGTATTCCTTTCTTCCCTCTTGTTTATAAAATCCATTTCTGTTGGTTATTCATGGTAGGCACACTTCTTTTGCTTTGTGAGATTAAATGGTTATTACTCTCCTAGCCGGAGGGGGATCGAATCGGGGTTTACTTTGGGAATCCAATCAAATTATGTTTGTATTTTATAGAAGCAGAAAAGAACGTGGAATATTAGCTAGGTTCCTTAAGAAAGTCCTCAAAGAACCAGAACTACATTAACAACAACATGACGTTGAGGATGAAGAAGAACGTAAATGGTATGTTGCTAGTGTATTGGCTAGCATTTCGCAACTGGTTAATAATAAATTTATTTTAAATGTATAAAAAAAATTATATTTTAAAAAGTATTTTTAAAATAAATTTGGGTATAACAACTATGTCATGCCCATTATAATTGGGTCTGACGGTAATTTCCGGACTCAAGTTTCTTGGGTCTGGTAGCCACACTAGATTCAAGAGCCTTGGGTCTGGAAATGGCTATCAGACCCAACTGTCTTAGGTCTGTCTCTCATGCCAGATCCAGGTTACTTGGGTCTGGAGCTCCTAATAATAATAATAATAATAATAATAATAATAATAAATTTATCTTACCCAAATTCTTATAGTTTTTAATCCCTTCAATTCAAATTTATGGTTTTTTTTTAATATTTTTTTTTCAAATTTATTAATAATGATGATAATAATCATAATAATATTAACAATAATAATAATTTTTAATTTTACCCTTCAAATTAAATCTATGATTTTTTTCAATAGTAATAATATTTTTTTTCTAAATTTATTAATATTAATTAAAATAATAATATTTATAATATTTATAATAATACTAAACATGCATGTCCCAAGTTCTTATAGTTTTTAATTTTACCCTTCAAATAAAATCTATGGTTTTTCTTCAATAGTAATAATATTATTTTTTTGAAATTTAATAATAATATGAATAAAAAGAATAATACTAGTAATAACAATAACAATAATAATACCCTTCAAATCAAATCTATGATTTTTCTTCAATAGTAATAATATTTTTTTAAAAAATTTAATAATAATACTAATAATAATAATAATAATATAACAACAACAATTATAATAATAAGACTCATGTTCATTGGGTATGACATCCCCTTCTAAACCTAAGTAACTTGGGCCTGACACCCCTGCCAGACCCTCACTCCTGGGATTCGGCCATGTCACACCCAGGTTCCTGGGGTCTGGCCGAGTCAGACCTAAGTTTCTTGAGTATGACATTACCTTCTAGACTCAAGTTAATTGGGTCTGGCACACCTGAGAAAACCAAGTTACTTAAGTTTGGAAGGTGATGCCTATACCTAAAAAATTTGGGTTGCCCCTGCTAGACCCAAGCTACTTAGGTCTGTGATGTGGACCAGCTTAGAAACACCAGCAAGGACCCATTACACGTTCCAAATAGTCCAATAACTCGGTCCAAGACAAAGGCATTGAAAGAGACATTGAATACACTATTGTAGAAGTTGAATCGAAAATATAATATGATTCTCATCACAAGAGGATGATTCTATTGTAGAAGTTAAAAGTTTTACTTGATGGTTGAATCATGGAAATCCATTACTAAAAGTTACATAAAGGAGATAGTTTTTAATTTTATTCTTCAAATCAAATCTATAATTTCTCTCCAAATGTAATAATATATTTTTAAAAAATTTAATAACAACAACAACAACAATGTGTGATGCTAGACTCAGGCATGCGGGTCTGCTGATCCAAGCGCGTGGGTTTGTCGGCCCCGACACCTAGGGTTCGGCAGGCGTGCTTGATCCTAGTGCCACGTGTCTAACAACCATATTATTTCCTAGTGTCAGACCCTAAAATATCAAAATAAATCATTTTATTCTTTTTTTTTTCAATACCAAATATATTTAATAGAAAACAATCTCACCTCTGACTATATATCTGGAAAAAAAAACTTTTAGCAAGAATGACCATATAATTATGTTATTCAATACACAATAATGAACAATATAAAAAGAATAAACAGAAAAAACTTCGTGCCATTTAGTTTTTGATATAATTTCACCTTAACCGTGTCCTTTTCCCCTCTCTACCATGAGTCGCGGTGTGCTATTACGATCTTGTCCTTTGTTTATTTTTCTAGATATAATTTGTCATGGGGTCTCTTCGATTTTCCACTGTTCTAGTTCATTAATTGCACACAGAAGTGGCAGCTTTGGCTGTTTCTTCTCCCACTCGAATCAGCGTTTGGCTATGCGGCAGCTGCTGCTTTTTTTTTCAAAATCAGTAATATAGTGTTTGGTTTAAGTAGTGGTTGTGTTTTGATGCATGAGACCCACAAAAATTGAGGTGTAACCGTAGGTTCAGCTGAAACAATATTTTTATGCTTCTTCCTGTTGTGCTGTGTCTTTGTACAGTGGAGAGCAAACTCTCCACTGTTCACTTAATTAAGTGAACAGTGGAGAGTAAAACTCCACTGTTCACTTGAACAGTGGAGTCACTCTCCACTGTTCCGGTCAGTCAGGGTCCGGTCCAAAGCTAAATGCATTAAACCGGGTCCGACCTAGTAAAAAAATTAATTTTTATTTTTTTAATTGTGTTTTATTCAAAAAATTAGAAGGCAATCCCAATTTTATTCTTGCTGGGTCCGACTTGGTTAAAAAAAATTTAATTTTAATTAAAAAAATTAAAAGTAGATCGTTTAATGACGTAGCATTTACAAAATTTGATCCCAACCTCAATTTTGTTCTTGATGATATCTTACCTGATGTTGTTGCGCACTTAAGAAATTATGAAAAATATAGTCCTTGTTGGATAGATTTCGTACGTTATGAAATTGCACATAGTTTAATGGAACAATAAAAAATATTTGATATCAATATTATTTATTTCATGATGTAATAACAGTAGTTAAATCTACAATATTTAAATTAAAAACAATCAAGATTAATAAATATTTTTTTAATTATTTTATAACCTCAATTTGAAAAGCATTCTTTTAACCAAACACATTAAACTACTTTTTGTTCAACCTCAATTTCAACCACAGTTTTAACCAAACATATATTTTTCCAAACCAACCTCGACTAAAAATACTTATATAAAACAACTTTTTTTAAACCACAACCACAACCACTACCGCAATACCAAACACACCCTCACGCTTCTTCCCCGTTATCATTTCTTATTCTTTAAACTATTTTCAAACATAGCTTATGTTCAAAATCCATTTGTTTCGGGCAAAACAATGGCTATCTTTTTTGAAGATTCCCTGGTGTTATCCATTTTTTGTGTTATTTGCGCCTTTGTTTTGTTTTTTTATGGGATTTTTCAGCTTTCCATATAGAACTGATTCTAGAGATAAGTGTTCCTTATCCCCTGAAAATTGAAAAGGGATGATTCTCCCTTCTTCTCTGTACCTTCTTTTCTCTTCAAAATGGCAATTCCACTTGTACTGCTCGCAGCCCCCACCCATTTTCAAAGCAAATACTCCTCCAACTTTTCTGATTGAAGGACAGATTCTATGTGCTTGAAGAGGAAATGAAGATTGCCAAGGTACCATCTTTTTTATGTTTATATGCCTTTTATTTGACATTGGCTAACATTTTGTATTTATATGTAGATGGGTTCTCAGAGTTATTTACAAGGACAACTTTGATTTTATGTTGGGTTAGTTATTTTTTATTTTAAATAAGATTTTAGTATTTTTGCTAAATTTTATTAGTAGATAAAAAGAGAAGAAAGATTATTGCTTTTTGTTGATTAGAGTGGCCAGAAAGTGGAGTTTGCGCTTAAAACGGTAAATATGACTGGTTCAAATAAAGTGAAGCGAACAGTCGTGATGCAGTAGAGGAGGAGGTAGAAGAAGAAAAGGAAAAAGAGGCAAAAGGGGTAGCCATTGATGTTATATAAATGTAGTATTTTTTGGTTCAAAGGTTTTTTTTTTTGGGTTAACGTGGGTATTCGGTTAGCTTGTATGTACATCGACTAATTTTATGGACCCTGAGTTAATGACCATATAAGTTTTTAGTGGTCCTGAGATTTATAGGACTCAAACTGATAATTTTTAAAAAGTAAACCTAAAACATGACTAATTGAGATATATCTTTCCCTTCGAGATTGGTCTAAAGGATCTTGCTCCAACACCATGAAAACAAAACAATAGAAGAATTTGGAGAATTTAATGGCTATTGAATACCATTCATCCTTTTATATATTGATATTCATGTATAGATTAACAAAACTAGGTGTTATATATATATATATATATATATATATATATATTCAATAAACATAATTCAAATTCAAGATAAATTAATTATAAATTATGCAATACAAACATAATATCAAACAAATATATTTTTAAAATTTAAAATATTTCTAAATAGTCAAGATTAAATAGATCTTTAATTTAAAGTAATTCAACTTAAACAAAATATCAAAATACTATGAAATTAAAATGTTTTAATACAAATATTTTAAATATAAAGCTAGGTCAATGTTATCAAGGCTGATGGGATCTAAAGTATAAACTTGAAAAAAACAAAATGAATATAAACCATATATATTAGTGATAAATCTAATTTTAAAAAAAATAGTATCATTGTTAATGAAAATAGTAATAATAATTTTCAATATTATTATTAATATCATTGTTATTGAAAATAGTAATGAAAAAAAGCTTTTTATACTTGGGTGGTTTAATTAATTAAATTGAACCAAGTTCAATTTGATTCAATGGCTTTTCAAGACTGGAATGGAACATGTGGAATGAAACCGGAATATTTCGACCGGAATTTAGCTGAAAAATCCGGAACGGACCGAGATTTGAAATGAGATGAAAATTATTTCGTTTTGTTTCGTTTTTTGAATTGGTATGAAATGTTTCGGCCATTCCGGACGAAACGAAATAGAAACCGATTGATTATATATATGCCATCAAATGTTTTTTGAAAAGAAACCGATTGATTATTCCTTTTTCAATTTTATTAAAATATCAATCTGAATTTGAGTTTCATCATATGGAAGAATTGTGTTGTTGCCAATACTGGCTTCGGAGTTGCAATCATTTTGCTATCAGCCTAAACAAACCAGGAAAAAAGCCGAGTGATATTGGTGAGGAAAACCAGCTTGCAATTGTTTGTACTTGGTTTCAAGTCAAAGTCTAAATTGCTATCAAAATCCTACCTCAGCCCACTAGCAACTCAATTCTAAGATCAAAGCTCTCGGTTAGTTAATTCCTTTTTCATTGTCGTACGGGACATCTTGGTGAGCGGATATAATTAATGAGGACGAAATATAAAAAAATCATCATCTAGTTTATTAGTAACTAGAAAACTCTAATTAATCTTTCAAAAATTATTGAGTAAGGGTTAGTTATGCCAAATGAACATGAAAATCATTCTAAGACATCCTATCTAAGGTAAATCACTTCGTGTTTTTGTTTTATGATAAAGGTGTTTATTATGCCTATATGTTAAATGTTTGTCTAAATTGGTATATGTGCACTTTTTATGAAAGATAAAAACTATTAGGACTTAAGTAGTGATTTGAAATCTAAGCTTGGCAATAAAACTCAATCCTCACTTTTAAAATGCTTATGTAGACTCTAGGGATGGTAATGGTTAATAAGGATTCAAGCCTATTTTTTATTATATTCAAAATGGGCTCAAAGGCCACCACACGTTCTTGATGAGTCTTTGTTGGATCACATTGACTTAACACGAATCCACTCATATTGATAGAGAGTGATGTATCTTGAAACCAAAAAATTCCTAAACAAACATTCGCATACATTGAAAAATTAAAAAAAAAACAATTGAATGATATTTACAAATAGGTAGATTTTTTAAAAATTATTTACGTGGTGTATTTTGAAAATAAAGTCATACTGACCATTTATAATATCCTTCAACTTATGAGAATCATGTATCGTTTAAGCATCACAACCCATTTAAAGATCATAGCATTCCTGGATTGATTTTTAGGTAAATAGGAAAAATAATTTTTTTATTTTTATTTAATATGAAAATAAAGATAGGATCCATTTAAGAATTATATCATCTTTGGGTTGATTTATTGGTAAAAAAATGAAATCAAACTTTTTATTTTTTATATGAAAATAACAAAGTCTCAACTTCTAGAGCACATGACTCGTTTAAGCATCATATTATCCGCATATTGAATATTTGATAAGAAAAGAAAATCAATATATAACTACATAAAAAAGAAAAAAAAATTCATATTGTTTATTTAGTGAAATAAATGTACAAATTCCACAACAAGAAAACATACACATCCACACACGACATTCTACACCGATGTCAAACAATTACACCTTGGATAATCCTGTTACAACTTGTCCTCTCAACTCCATCATGAGATATTGATTCTAACCTTGTCACTTCTCAAAAAATAAATATCCAACTGTTATATATCTTCAGGGTTGCCCTATAATAGATCTCAAAACTTCAAATATTTATTATAATATAAAAAAATACATTGAAAATTATTCAAGAAAAGCAAAAATTTGTTCGGGATTCAAAAACGACTTTTGAGAGCTGTTGGAGTCGATAGGAAGATATTGGAACTAGGACTAGACATCGATGGCAAGTGCGTCTCACATGCTGGCACACTAATGTGTGTTATAGATAGGGGCACACATATCTCACATGCCTTTCTAAAACCTATAAAAAGAACATAAACAATCTAATTTGAAGGCTAGAATTTATGGTGATTTGGAGGTTGATTGACTAATAAGGAAGAGAAAGGTTGTTCCAATAGGTTGTTTGGCTATAAGTTGTGTGGTTGTTGTTGGGTTGATCGAGAAAATGATGGTTTTTTGGTCTATAGTGTGGAGGGGCTGTTGTGGTTAAGGTATATGGTGATCCGTTGGTGTTACTAGGAGAGAGGGATTGTTGTGTGGTGGAGAAAGAGCAAGGTTAGAGTTGTTGTGATGAAGAGATTCTAGGTGTTGATTGGTAGCAGTAGGTTTTTGATTTTGGATAGAGATGAAAGAGATCGATTCAAAGATAAGAGGTTAGTGGTTTGATCGATGATGATGAGGCTAATGTTTGGTAGACTAAGCTTGTAGGAGTGAGAGAAGGTTGTTATGTGGTTGGCTTGTTCGGTGGGAGTAGTGATGTTTTTTTGGAATAAGAAAAAGATATGTTGTTTTGTCATTAGATTCTGACAAGGAAAGGGATAAAAACATGTGATTGCTAGGTCTAGTTTTGATATGAGAGGGTTTGTTTTCTGCTCTTTATTTTTTTTCAAACGAGAGTGATTTTTCTTTTAGAAAGAGAGTTTTTTTTCTAACCTATTATCTATGGTGTGTTTAATGTTTCTATCTCTTTTCCCTATGATTCAATTTATGGTATTGAGGATCCTATCAATTTTGAAAACTAAAACTAAAAATATTGAAATAATTTTATATTCTCCCATTCTTGAAAGAGGACTTTATGTAAACCCTTGAGAAGAAACATGTAAGAAGAAACATGTAAAATTAATGAAGGGACTACAATGATAAGTACAAGGAATAATCAATTCATGGGAATGATGAAAAATGGAAGAAATTAAAATAAAATGTTTAGGTATGGGTTTTTTAAAAATAATTTATGAAAAATAGCTAAAAAATAAAAAATACAGAAACATAGATAAAAAATGGAAAAAAATTGTTGTGGCATAAAGTTTAATGGAATTCGGATTCACCTATTTTAAGTCTGGTATAACCAGTATTAGGACCTAGAAAATATTACCCGTAAAAAATAAAAGGTTTAAAGGGACATAATAGGAATTTTTAACATTATTCCCTGTAAATACATTATATTCCATGAGTACAATATTAACATGTTGCTATTTTTAAACGATTTTCTCTAACACCCATATAAACTGATTTATTGAATAATTTCTTATAGGTAATATCATCAATTTTTACTATCCTAAAATTAATATCTGACTGAATCTTAAAATTTTCGATTACAATATGAGTAATTTTCCACGTGGTTTAAAACACATGTAAGTAGTACTTAATAATTCTTAACTCCTATAATACTTAATTTTATTATACTTTTCTCTTTAACTGTTAGTGGTTGTAATCATATGCTAGATTTATAAAATGGTAGTTTGAATTTACTATGTTTGGATCCTGAAAGATAGGTCAAATATTATAACATGTATTTTATTAATGGATATGTCTTTCATATTGAAGATTATGGTCAAAATAGAAAGATATGTAACATTGAAATTTGTGTTAATGAATCAACTTCTAATGAGTTTAAAGTTGATTATTATGGAAAGTTAGAAGAGGTGATTGAATTGCAATATCATAGTAAGCATAATAGAGTCTTTTTATTCACATGATATTGGTATGATACCACCGATAAAAAAGTTAGATTAGATCTCTACTATGATTTGGTCAAAATTAATACAAAGACTAGACTTCGCAACATCGACAATGTCTTTGTTTTAATGAAGTAATGCCAACAAGTTTATTACACATATATGTTTTTTTAGAAATGATTGTTCTAAAGTTGATTGGTTATCCGTTGTAAAAACCAAACTCAAGGGTCATGTCCAAGTTGTTTGGGATGGTAAAGATAAAATAACTGCAAAAGACGATATCTTTCAACTTTATGAGTTAGTTGATCCATGTCGAGTTGCTCCGTCTACCAACTTAGAAGAAAATTTAATTTTTCATGTTGCTAAGAATATTTTTGTTGTTGATGTTACTAATGAGCTAAATGATATATTAAGAACTAATGGATATACAGAAGTTGATGAAGATGATGAGATAAACAAACTTCAATTAAATGAAAAGTAAACTTTATTTTCAAGATAAACATGTTTTTTAATTTTTATTAGAAAAGGAAAATTGAAAAAAAATATATATTTTCTATAACAGAACACACCCTTAAGTGTTTAATAGGTATCACAAAATCTGAAGGAAAAAAAAAAATGAGATTGAAGATTTCACGTCGAAATATGAGAAGTAATATATGAAAACTAGAGTCACTGTGTAGAGAAAGGGAGCTGACAGTTGAGTACAAAATAATAATGGTAAAGACAGACAGGGACCACCAAGATAAGCACCGGGGGAAGAGCAAAAATCAATTATTTCATCATGGGAAGGTTTGCTGCTGCAGTTAATGGTTAAGACAGGACCAAGATAACCCCTTCACCAGATCATGAATGTTTCTTCCTTCCTTCCTCTGTGGAATTTGTAAGAAACAATGATTGATGCGGTTGAAATGAAACTGACAAGTTAGTGTGGTGACTAGAGATTGACACAACAAACACTACCCCAAGACTTCCGTTTCAAACTTGGTCAGTAGAGATTGATTGCAGTCCTCACAATATCTCCAAGTTGTCGATCGAAGCAGCTGCCCAGCCCTCTTTGATTTGGGTAACTGAGGGAGGCTTCATTTGGTGCTTCATTTAGACGACAATATATCACAGCTATATATATTTTGGATGGATGCTTCATCTCTAAATTGATCTTAACTGATCTTCTTAATTACCTCTCAACTAATGATTGGCGTTTGTCATTCCCAGAAGTAAAATTGATTCATGGTCTAAATTAATAAACCTTAAGATCGATCGATGATCGATGTCCACGGAAGCTCTTAATTACACATGCAAACTCACTGAAGATGTGAACATATCTCTGCGCATCAGATAAGCTCTCCGACAAGGAAGTGTTCAAGTCAAAATATATAGTTTTCGAGCATTAGATATTTATTGAAGAACAAATCTGTCAACTTCGATGAAAACTTTTTACAGCTGATTGGATTTTTGTTCAAAGGTTAAATTAGTATACAATCTGTCTATGGATTTTTGGTCATAAGGTATGAAAATTCTATTCCTATTATGAAGGTTTTTGGTTAAAAAAAATGAAGCGACAATTAATTAATGAGAATGAACGATAAGCTTGTAAATAAAAATTAAACATAGTTTCAAGGGTAAGAATAAAAATAAAGAATACGAATAAGATTTTTTTCAAATAAAAATAATTTATTATTTTTATTTATTATATATCAACTACTTTTATAATTATTACTATATTTATTATTATCGTCATCTTCGTCATTATATTACAGTGGTAATTATAAATTATTATTATTATTATTATTATTATTGTTCCACCAAAATCATCTCCTATGATGTTATTATTGTTAATAAAATTATTTTTTTAATCATTAATTTTTTTTATGTTAATAACCAAATTTTAAAAATTATAAATTTTATTTTGATTCTTATTATTAAAACGCCATTCTAATTTTTTTAATTATCATTCTAATTCCTACATTTTGATTTTAAAACTTTCACTTATAATAAGCAAACGAACACCTAAGACTCCTAAGAATACATGCTATTATTATTTTTTATTTTATTGAATAGATAACTATGAAATTCTATTAAAAAATTTATTCTTCTCAAAACAAATTAAGAAACATAACTCAATTTCCATAAAACAAAATTATCTTGGTGGAAACATTTACTAAGCAAATGCGATGTAAATTAGTCAAGTGAGAGTTAAAATTAGAAAGAAAGTAAGCAAGCAAGTTAATTAAGAAATTAGGTATGAATCTTTGGATGTTTGCTCAAACATCACTCCCCAGATAAGTTTATATATTGAGTGTTCTTTGGATGCTTGCCAATGGTTATTGTCTCTTCATTGGATTTAGACATTCTCCGTATGAACTTATCTGGGGAGTGATGTTTGAGCAAACATCCAAAGATTCATGCCTAATTTCTAGCCACACACACACACATGAAGGTGGCGATCAAGATATGCAGCTGCTAGTTTTCTTCTCTAAAAGCTACAGCAATAATTTTGCTTATCATATCCTTTAATTCCCTCTTTAATTACTCTTTAGCAGCTTAATTTTGTAATAGAATGTCATGAGTTTGTAGCTGAACTGGGTGTCTACTGGGTAATTAATACTAGCAAATCCGATGAATTCTCCATGAGATATGCATGGGGCGGACCCTTTTATACAATACTCTAAATATTGTGGCTAAAATACTATGTGTACATGCACAGTTCACCATCTTACATTTTCCTACGAGCTCACTTTTCAAAAATTTTATTTTTTTATTTTAATCCTCAATTTTTTTTTGCGTGATTGCATTTTTTTAGAAAAAAATAAATAATAATTAAATCAAATTTATTAATTAAGAATAAAATTAAAAGACAGAGAACCAAAGTAAAAAAATACGCTACAAATGGATGATAATTTCAAAATTATCATAAAAAGTTTACTTTAGTCCTCAAATTTTACAAATTATACATATTCGGTCCCTCAATAGTTTTTCAATTATATTTTGTTATAAAATTTTATTTTTTTAATCCCTGTTTTAAGATAAGAGAGAGAGATCACCGGATTCCGGTGATAGAAAGGGATAATCAACGTTGAGATTAATTTCGGCTACTAAAATGGTCGATCTTGGAGTCAAAGGGTTCCAATGTTTGATGAGAAGAGTTTCATTAAGGTATTTTTTTTCAACTTGAAATTACCTAAAAAACCGAATCTAAACTGAAGAAGATTTTAGGTTTCAAGTTGAATTCGAGTTTTTATGGTTTTGGTTTTTTAAAGGCATCTATGGATTTATCAAGGATTTTAGTCTCTTTTCTAGTTGTTTTTTGGAGGAAAAAAAAAGTTAAAAAATGAATTTTAGATCAAAAAAACATAGACCATGTTTTTGTGGTCATCATAACGTCCGGAATATCAAAAAAACCAGATGACGCATCTTCTGGAAAAAGAATTTCAAAACATATTGAGGCGAATGGTATGTCATCCACCCTAATTGTAATATTTTAAAAAAATAGAGCCTACGAACAGGGCCTTTCTAATTGGGTTAGGTCTTGTGGCGCCTAACCTCTTTCTTTTTCTTCTTCATCTTTTGTTTTTTTTTTACTTTTAAAAAATCATGCCTTTTCTTATATGTATCTTTTTAAATGATTCTATAATTTATATTTAAATTAATACACATTCTCTCTTATTTCTTATTTTTTGTATTAAGCCTCTTTTAAATAATTGTTTTTTAGTTATTTTGTATATGTTTATTTTTTTAAGATATTATTATAATTCATCTATAATTGTTTTTTAATGTTTTGTATAATTGAAATTTATTTAATAAAAATAAAAAAATACTTATTTTAGATAGTATTTCTAATAAGTTCAACCTCACAAGATTTGTTTTTTCATTTGATTTTACCGAATCAATTTTATGTGTGTTTATTTCTACTATCATTTGATTAAATAAAAAATTTATATTAATAAACAAAGTCAATCAACACAATTGGGTAAATAGTCCGTATTACGATATTAAATATCTTAATTTGCATCCGCCTCTCGATTTTTCTAGATATGTATTTAGTTATCGCTAGTTTTTTTTCTATTGACATAGATGGTTCGTGAATTTTTTAATTAAATGTGTGAATAATGTTTTTTATTTACACTTAATATTTTTTTATTTAAAATAACATGTTGAAAAAGCTTCCAAGTTTAATTTTCTGTTAAAAAAAATATTCAACATGCGGCAGAACATGGATCAAATAGCTAGTGTGAATTATTAATCAATCACATATTGCTGTGCTTTGAAATAAAAAGAAAGACATAAGATAGTCCCTATTCCACAAGTACATTAAAAAGAGAGTATCACACTCAAATAAGAAAAACCATGAATGATAATTTGCAGAAAGAGAAATTAAAACTTTAATTCTTTTTAAACGAACAAATTTGAACAAATTACAAAACGAACAAATTTGAACAAATTACAAATGCTTATTGTTAAATATTTTTACTTGTTTAATTGAAAGCTTGTGCTGTAATCTTTAATTTAAGTTGTATTTTACTCTCTTTTTTTTTTAAGAAGTATGAGACAAAAAAAAATGTGTCTATACATCTCTAATACTGTTTCAGTTCATCTCTTAATTTGTTTAAAAATTTCTAATAGTATAATTTGAATTATGTATTGTTTTGCATCCATATTATTTTTAAATTAAATCCTTTTAAAATTACCAAAAAACTTAAGTTCTTTATAATAAAAAATTATTTGATATATAGTTATAGTATCTCATTCAAAAATCTAAAGCAAATTAAGAATTTAAATTGATTATGTATTAAGAACACGGGATATATTATATATAAATATTTTTAATTTTTTTCTTACATTCTCATATTTATGTTTTGGATATAAAGTTTTAATATAGTTTGAAGGGTAGTTTGAATGGATAGGTGCACATAAAATGATATTGAGATGATAAAAAAAATAATTTAAATTATGAATATTAATAGTTTTGATAGAACAAAACTTTTGATTTGGGGTTTTATAAAATAAGTTATACCTGTTAAAAATATTTTCATGATTATAATATAATTTTTAGATATAAGTAGTTTTATGGCTCGCGTTACGCGGTAAGTTGGATTAAACCAATTAATTTAAAAATAAATTAATAACATCAAATTTAATGAATTGATCAAAATCCATTAAAGCTTTTGGGTTTTAACCAAGGAAGAAAAACAGGTATTATTATAGTGGTTTGCTACTTAAAAAATATATAAATTGGGTAATATATCTTGGTGAAGACGTCGGATATCCACATTTACAACCAAATCTCGAATGCTTAGAAAAACCTGGCAAAAAAGCACAATGAACAGTTGTTTTAGTTTATTTGGATGCACTGTGACAGCGAAGAACATGATCTGCTCTAGTTTATTTGGTAATTTGTTTTACTTTTTGTTAATAGATAACGACGATATCTGAAGAAGTCTCATTATCTTTATCTCAATAAAATATTATTTTTGACTTTAACAACGTTTTGCCCTTGAGGCACACATCAGAAAAACCCTTCTATTTTTATTACGAGCATCTTTATCTATCTATCTATCTATCTATATAAAGGATAAGCACCTAAATTGAGTAACCAGCCGATTTATTTACTTGCTCCATAATATTTTCTTCACATGCCCACACGCAATTCCAGCATGAATCCTACCCAGGTGAATTTCAACTCCCCGAGAAAGTTTAGGACAACATTGAAATCTAAATGCAAAGAGACCTTCTTCCCTGACGACCCATTTAGACAATTCAAGAATGAGAAGCCTCTCGGCAAGGCCAAGAAAACCCTTCAATATTTCGTTCCAATCTTTGAATGGCTGCCTCAATACAATCTTAAGATGTTTAGATTCGACCTTCTTGCTGGTATCACCATTACCAGCCTTGCCATTCCTCAAGGAATCAGCTATGCCAAACTCGCTGAAATTCCTCCAATCATTGGCCTATGTAAGTAATCTCACTGTTCTCTTACGTTTTTGTTTTCGGCCGTCTGCTGGTGTAATTTTTTTTTTTTTTTTGTATCAAAAACGAGGTTTATTGATTTCTTTCATGATTCTGGTTGCAGACTCGAGCTTTGTGCCTGCTTTAGTTTATGCAATTCTCGGGAGTTCGAAACATGTGGCGGTGGGGACAGTAGCTGCGTGCTCATTGCTCATAGCAGATACAATTGGATCCAAAGTATCATCCAAAGATGACCCAACATTGTACCTCCACTTAGTTTTCACGGCCGCTTTCATCACTGGAGTTTTTCAGGCTGCTCTAGGATTTCTAAGGCGAGTTTAAAACAGATAATGCACTCAAATTATTGTATGTATAATTCTTTATTTGAGCCGAGTTGAATACGTGCAGACTGGGGATTCTGGTGGATTTCTTGTCACATTCCACAATCACTGGTTTCATGGGAGGCACAGCGATTATTATCTGCCTACAGCAATTGAAGGGCTTGCTTGGAGTGAGCCATTTCACCACAAAAACAGATGTGGTTTCTGTTTTGCATGCAGTTTTCAAGAATAGGAATGAGGTTTGCACTGCAGAAGACTAACAAATTAAAACGTTCTTAATTCCTTCTTTCTTTCTTGTTGTTCTAAGAGTGGAAAACATTTGGCATAAAAGGGTGATATATATATTTTGGATCATCCAATTTGGTTATAACTATCACTTCATCAATATCCATGAAAAGATTCTATTCCAACTTTACATATATAGGCTAATGGTTTTTTTTTCTTTTTGTCCTTTTTCAGTGGAAATGGGAAACCGCGGTTGTCGGCATGGCCTTCCTTGTTTTCCTGCTGTTCACCCGCTATCTGGTGAGTGGTGCACTCTCCATTAATATGACATCAACATATGATGCCATGCATGTATTATCGTTCACAATATGCTTTGCACACATCAAGTCTTGTGTCTGCACTAACAAATTTGATAGCGAGGTCGGCTCTTTCGTATTATTATTAAAGTGGTTGCTTTCAATGTAAAAGTACTTTTTGAACACTTGTCAACATCTTACTTTGTTCCCTCTTTTCTCCAGCTTTTAACAATCAAAAGCTAAACTGCTTCTTTTGAGTTTTATTTTTTTAAAAAAATGAGATTTTTTTCTTTTTTTTTTCTTAATCACACAACATCCCTGTTTTTCATCTAAGGTTAAGAAGTTGTAAACCATGAATCCAAGTATTATTATTATTATTATTATTATTATTATTATGGGATTAAAGAGGTTTACTTTATTTTTTAATTTCTCGGGTTCAAATTCTGGGATCAACATCAAGATTGAACCATCAAAAATCTCTACACATGTACTTTATCTCATTATGGTACCTGCATGCATGAGATTGCGGCTGAGAGTATTCTCTTACTGTGCTAATTCTAATAACATTTTGAAAATGGTGGATTTTCAGAGGCAAAGAAAACCCAAGCTATTTTGGGTCTCAGCTATGGCTCCGATGGTGGTCGTTGTACTCGGCTGCTTGTTAGCCTACTTTACTCGTGACAGTAAATACAGCATCCAAACTGTAAATTGACTTTTTTCTAACTTACAAAAACCACGTCTAATTAGTTCTTGTCAAATATATGTACATGCTTACGACTTGCCTCCTATCTGTGTTCTATCACTAATTAGGTTGGGAACCTGCATAAAGGGTTAAATCCGATAAGCATCGAATACTTGAATTTTGACGCTGAGTATCTGCCCTACACTTTGAAAGCTGGAATCATTACTGGCATAATTGCTTTGGCTGTAAGCTCGCTAAATTTCTTTTACTCATTTACCAAAACCGAATATTATTATTAATCGATAGCGAACTAAAACGATACTTATTGCAGGAAGGGATTGCAATTGGAAGAAGCTTTGCCATAATGAATAATGAACAAGTTGATGGAAACAAGGAGATGATAGCTTTTGGTTTCATGAACATTGTTGGGTCTTGCTTTTCATGCTACTTGACCACTGGTATCTATGCATATGCGTGTTCTTCAATTCTTGGTTTGTTTGAGAAATGAAAGTAGAAAAGAAAAACTTAGTAGAGCATTTTTCATATGAGTAGTGCTTTAATTTGCAGGACCATTCTCAAAAACTGCAGTGAATTACAACTCTGGGTGTAAGACAGCAGCGTCGAACTTAGTAATGGCTATTGGCATGATGCTCACTCTCCTATTCTTGGCTCCTCTCTTTAGCTATACCCCTCTCGTTGCTCTATCTGCCATTATCATGTCTGCGATGTTAGGCCTCATCAAATATGAGGAGGCTTATCACTTGTTCAAGGTTGACAAGTTTGATTTCTGCATTTGCTTAGCTGCTTTTTTTGGTGTTGCGTTCATAACCATGGATATGGGCCTCATGATATCAGTAAGGATTTTCAACCCACCTGTATATCTTTATATATCACAGGAAATTAACAGCTAATTTTCCATTCTTCGATTTCAGGTTGCGCTTGCTTTGTTGAGGGCACTTCTATATGTGGCCAGACCTGCTGCTTGTAAGCTTGGAAAATTGCCAGACTCAACCTTGTACCGCGACACCGAACAGTATGCTGAAGCCTCAGGTCCCCCTGGAATTCTTGCTATACAACTTGGTTCTCCTATTTATTATGCAAATGGCAACTATATAAGAGAGAGGTAATCACACTTGACATGCTTTCTTAAGAAGAAGAAGAAGAAGAAGAAACAATCTTCGGTTTATCACACACGTGCGCAGCATTTTAATTAGTAACTAATTAATTTTATGTGAATAGGATTCTCCGGTGGATTCGAAATGACGAGGGTAATGGGAAAGCTGTGAAGCATGTTTTGCTAGATTTGACGGGTAAGGTTAATTAATTTGCGTGCAGCCTCAACCTAGCTAGTGCTACATTCCAAATTTGACGACTCCATGTCAATGCTGATCCAAAATTATAAATACTGCTGCAACAGGAGTTACATCCATTGACACGACAGGCATCGAAACTTTAGCTGAAGTGCTCAGAATCTTAGAAGTCAAACACATCAAGGTAAAATTACATTGAGAGGAAGCTTTTTGCTCTTTCTTGTATTGTTCATGCAGGCCAGACCTTGGTGTATTGTGTGCTGTTGAAAAACTACAATTTAGCCTATGAAGCTTTTACTTTTTGATCCCTAGTTTTTTGGGGTTTCATGTTTTAGTCCTAAGCTTCAATGATTTTATATTTCACTCCTTGAAATTTGAGATGATAAAGAAAATAGTTAGATGAACACATTTAACTACAAAAAAACCGATATTTATTAATGAGTTTCTCCCGGCAAGAAGAGTATCATTGAGATATTTTTTAAATTTTTATTTCATTGAAAAAAAGAGATTGATGTTTAAAAATAATTTATTTGTTTGATTAATTTTCTTTGGACTAATTTAAGAGTGTTTTAAGGTTAACAATTAGTTTATTAAAATTTTTAGTGTGTTTATTACATGTTTTTAGATAAAAATAGCTTAAAATTGAGTTAACTCTTAGTCCAAAAAATCTCTGACTTGACTTTCCAACAACCACTCATTTTGCTAGAATTTAAATTAGCAAGTAATAAATTATCTGTTTTATTTTTTTAAAAAAAATAGTCTTTCGCCTATAAACATTAAAATAAAAGAAGCTAGTTGCACGGGTCTGAGCTTGTAGGCTCATGTGTATTGGGCCTTTTCTATGTTAAGCCAAGTAGTCAGGACCAATCTTTTAGGCACAAGCATGTGGTTTTTTTTTATAATTTTTTTTTTCATTTTTTTTTTAGTTTTTTTTTTGAAATGCACTCTAAACAAAATATTCAACATGATTTTTTAATAGAGTTTTATATGATTTTATCATATTAATTATTTTTTTTCATACAAAATATTGAAATATTCTTTTAAAATTACTTTTTAAAACTTGTTTTTAAAATCATGATAAGACATCTTCTTTTTATTTATTTATTTGTTTGTTTATTTGTTTGTTTTTGCTAGAGAATTAAATAAGTATATCCCTTAATTGTTCATGGCAGATGAAAATTGTAAACCCCAGGCTAGATGTTTTGGAGAAAATGATGAAATCAAAATTCGTAGATAAGATCGGGAAGGAATCCATATTTTTGTGCATGGAAGATGCAGTTGAAGCAAGTTATGACTTTTCAGCCACTACAGAAAAGCAAGGGTTCGAAGAACAACGTTCGGGCGTTGCTTAGGGCTGTCAGCCTACCGATCCTGCAATTGGTGGTCGCGGCATCGTAACAAGTGTAACGTCTAGTTAGCCGATAGGTTCTCCTACTACTCTTTTTTTTTTTTTTGGGTGCCTGATGTAATATGTCGAAGAAACATACCTTTCACGTAAAATACGACACCTTGACCTTGCTGTGTCAATAAATAAACATGTGATGCTTGAGATATTAATTTTTTTTCACCAATTTTTATTTATTAAATGACGTAACATTTATTATAATGAAAGAATTCCAAACTATATATGGACATTAGATCTTATAATTATGAAATTGAATATGATTAAACAATAATCAGATAAAGGTCACGTCTCTTGGTGAAGAAATTCAATAAAATAATTAAATATCTCAAAGTGTTATCTTAAATATCATGTCTTCGTGGTGTGAAGACTTTTTATTTTAGGTTAAAATCATATACACTTAAGATTATACCAATTCATTGAGTTAATTTGAGATATTTGAACTTTAACTTTTCAGTATTATAATTTAATCATTAATTTCAATATATATACTAATTTTTAAAAAAATATGGAGTCATTGGAAGATCATTCATCCAGATGATTAACATACGTCAACCAACCAGTATATTTTAAATGTAGAATATAAAAAATAAATGTGATGTACAGTATAGTTATTCTACATCAAAAAATTAAAAAATAATATATGTAGATGTAAGTTATATAGTTATTTCATATCAAAAAGTCAAGAAATATTCTATGTGAATATAGACTTTATATATAACTATCTTACATTGAAAATTTAAAAAACAATCGATGTGGATGTATCTTATAAAAAAAAATTATATGAGCTAAGTATTCATAAATTAATTATATATTTTTTTGGGTTTATTATAAAATAAAATGATCTAAAATCATCCTTATACTATATTAATTTGGTCAGATCAACTTCTTTACATAAAAAAAAAAAAAAAGGTCTAATACCCCTCAGCCATATGAATTTGATCATTTTAGAAGGAATGATGTCAGTTGGACAATTTCTAGCCAATTAGATATTGACATGTGTCATAATTTCATTAAAAATAAGCTAAAAATGGCCAAATTCATACGATGGAGAATTCAATTTTACCCTTTTTAACATGGAGAGGGTAATATGATCAAATTCATATGGTAAAGGGATGTATGATAATTTTAAACCCTTTTCCAAGTACTAATTAAGAAAGTAACATTTAGTTTTGTGACAAATATAACTTCTGCAATATATTAAAAAATATCCTAAACTTGATTTATAATTATTTTATATGAATTAATATAAAAATTATTGAGAATCCTATAAAATAAATAATAAATGTATTAGGAGGATTAATTTTAAAAAAATATAATTTTTTTATGCTACATGGAATTTGTTTAAGATATTATATTATTATATATAATAATATTAAATTAGTTTTTAATATTATTGTTTATTCGATGATGATGATAAGTATAAACATTTAAATTTACCTAGGGTTTATATGTTATCCTAATTTTGTCTAAAATCTTTAATTTATTGATGATGATGATAAGTTTTTAATATTTCATGGTATTGATTAATTTCTTCTTAGGAAATCATTGACAAGTAAAATATATAACCACAAAATAGTTTTCTTTGTGGTGTGTTATGTCTTGAGATAGTGTTTGAGAATATGATAGCAGTTACTTTTCAAAATGTTTTTCACATAAAAATACATAAAAAAAAATTTATTTTTAAAAATCATTTTAAAAAATAATTAATTTTCAAAGATCTTTTATTTTTTGTTCCAGCATACCCCTGTATTTCCGTCATACATACTTCATGGTCTTGATTAATTTCTTTCCTAGGAAATCGTTCACAAGTAAAATATGCAACCACAAAACAACCTTAGTCGTGGTGTGTTATGTCTTGTGGTAGTGTTTGAGAGTGTGATAGTGATTGATTTTAAAAGTGTTTTTCGAGTGGAAATGCATGAAAATAATATTTTTTTATTTTTAAAAAATAATTAATTTTCTTAGATCTTGTATTTTTGTTCCAGTATACAAGTATTTCTACCACACATACTTCATGGTCTTGATTAATTTCTTTCCCAGGAAATCGTTGACAAGTAAAATATGTAACCACAAAACAGGCCTGACTATGATATAATATTTTCTGGTTGTTGTGTGTTATGTCTTGTGGTAGTGTTTGGAAGGGTGATGAGAGTTATTTTTCAAAGTGGCTTTTGCTTGGAAATGCATGAAAATAATGTTTTTTTATTTTTTAAAAAAATTGATTAATTTTCAAGGATCTTTTATTTTTGTTCTAGTATACCCCTACACATGCTTCATGGTCTTGATTAATTGCTTTATTGCTTTCCTAGGAAATCATTGACAAGTAAAATATGTAACCACAAAACAACCTTAGTCGAGGTATGTTATGTCCTAGCCATGGTGGAGTTATGTCTTGCAGTAGTGTTTGAGAGTGTGACAGCTGTTGCTTTTGAAAGTGTATTTTGCTCGAAAATACGTGAAATAATATTTTTTTATTTTTTAAAAATCATTTTAAAAATTTATTATTTTTCATGGAACTTTTATTTTTGTACCAGTATACCCCCACACATACTTCATGGTATTGATTAATTTATTTCCCAAGAAATCATTAACAAGTAAAATATGTAACCACAAAACAGCCCTGTGGTGTGTTATGTCTTGTAGCAGCGGTTAATTTTCAAAATGTTTTTCGCTCGGAAATGCATGAAAATAATTTGTTTTTATTTTTAAAAATTATTTTTTATATCAGCACATCAAAATGATGCAAAAACACCAAAAAAAATAATTTCAAGCAAAACAAAATTTAAAAAATTCTGAAACGCGATTTCAACAACAAAAACAAACAATTAATCTCTGCAAATACAAGCCAAGTATTTTTATTTTTAAAAATTATTTTTTATATCAGCACATCAAAATGATACAAAAACACTAAAAATAATAATTTCAAGCAAAACAAAATTTAAAAAATTATGAAACGTGATTTCAACAACAAAAAACAAACAATCTCTGCAAATACAAGCCAGGTCAAGCCATGCATTTTCAGTCAATACCTTTTATTATCTATTTTTCATCTTTTTTTGCAATTGGAAAAAAGTGATTGAAAGAGTATTGTTAATAATTCTATATGCGTTATAAGAATATATCTCGTGAGTAAAGGCTAGGTTCACAACTACTTATATAACTAGATAAATGGTTCGTGCTATACCACAAGACAAATTAGTTTCTTCATTCATGTGATATCAAAGTTTTAAAATGAGTAAGAAAAATTTAAATTTTGATAAGTTAAAGAGGTCGCACGTGTTATCAAGATAGTGACCTGGAAAGCAAACAAAAACAAAAAACCATGAATCCAACATAAAAGGGTCAAGAAAAAAATCATAAGAATAAGGATCAAATATAAAACATCAAAACATAATAAAAAAATTGAACATGCGGAATTTTTCAACATGTTATTTTACATAAAAAAATCTCAGATGTAAATCAACTTGAAACCCAAAATCTTCTCAAACTCAGATATGTTTTTTTAGACACTTTCAAGGTCAAAAAAATGCATTATTTGTACTCTCCTCATCATATGGAACCATTTGACACCAAAATCGACTGTTTTAGTGGCTATAATCGTCACCAACGACCACTTTCTCTTTCTACACCGGAATCCGACGACTCCCTATTTCTTCCCACTAAACAAAACTGAAAAATAAGGAAAATAAAGTTCAGTACCAAATTTTTTTTTTGAAAATTAAAGGGACCAGTTACCTAATAACTAAAAACTATGAGGGACTAAAATGAGCTTTTATAATAAATTTCATATCCACCACTTATTCTACTTGTTTTTTTCATTTTAGTCCCCTGTCTTTCAATTCAACCTCCCTTCTAAAAAAATATGCAATTGGGTGCTATTTTGGCTAAAAAAGGCTAAATTGCATAGAATAAAAGTTGGAGGATCAAAGTGAAAATAAAAAAAATCGCTCCAATCCACAGTGTTATGTAAGGAGGTGAAAAGTGACAAAAAACTGATCTCTTTTAGTATATTGTATAATATTAAGGAACGATAGCATCCTAATATTTAAAATGTTTTTCATTAATATAATTATTTTTCATTACTATATATTCATAATTATAAATATTTCAATTATACAGTGAAGTTATAAATTTAGATTTTGTTTTTATGCGTTTAAAATATAACAAATATATATATATATATATATATATATATATATATATATATTATCTTTTTGTGCCCTGTGTTTGTGGTAATTTGGTCTTCTTGCCTCAATGTTGATCAATTTGCTCCAATCATTTATAAAAGAACTACATTTTAATTTTCACAAAAATAGATTTAATAAACTTCAAATCATCATTCAAAGTCTACTGAATCAGACAAAAGCTATGATACCAATTGTAACGATTCCAAATCTTTCTACTTATAATCAACATGTCAAATGATGATTTCTCAAAACAAGGGATTGTTTTACTAATATATCATTATCTCAAGTGTTGACATCAAAACGATTTAATCAATCCAATATTAAACATCAATTCAACTTATCTAGAATTTTCATCTCATTAATAATCTAATGATACTACTTACCATATCATTTCAACCTAATCAATTTAGTATATTAATAAAATGATAAGATAATTTAAACAATATGGAAGAACATATAATAAAACGTATTCACTTTTTAAATTTCAAGTTCTTTTCTAATAAAACATTAAAGTCTATAAGTTCTAATTTACATGCGAAAAGGAAATACTTAAAGTAGTACAATACATTATCTATAACTAATAAATTACATACATATCTTTCCTATTAGCTAGAATAGGAAAGCAATATTAAAAGTGCATTCTTGATGATCTTGTAAAGGCTTTAAAGAAGAAATTAACACTAGAACGCATTAATATTTACTATAATTTTATTCAATCATAATTAGTCTCTCTCTTTTTTAGAATTCATTTTCATCTCTATTACATTCTTTTTTGTCCTACTAATTCAACAATGAATTAAATAAAATCTTTCACTAATTTCTTCTTTTCTTTCCATCCATCCATCCTACTTGAATGGTTATATAAATTGACTATTTTATTTCATAGTTAATTTGTTTAGTCATTCATTTCAAGTACTAAAGATATTGTAATCCCTCGTTTGGTTACCCATATACATGACAATTCTCATATCTATCATTTATTTTGGTATTCTCATTTGGAATATAATAGTTTTTGGTAATCCTAACTAGATACTAATCAATTCAACATCTAACTCGAATGCTAGTTATTCCAGCATTTCCATTTAAAAATCATTAATTTCGGTAATTTTAATTAGATACCAATCAATCTGATATCTTATTCAAATACCAATTATTTCAATATTTTTATTTGGAAGCTATTAAATCTGGTAATCTTCAATTTTCTTGTTTAATCCCTTCCTAATCCCTCTTTGATCTTTTTATTTATCTCTATTTGGTATTTTTTTTTAGCAAGAACTCCCCACAAATTTTCTTCAATTTTTCTCTCTTTCTTTGTCCCTCAAGCAACCGGCCAACTTGATTTTTTTAGGAAGCCAAGTATCTATTTATATTTTCCTTGTACTTAGAATTACAATCCTACCCTTGATCTTTAGTTCAACTTTTTTATTTTTGGTTTTACAGAGTATCCCTTCTCTGTTTATTAAAAACAATTTAATGTATCAGGTTTATGTATGCAGGGATGCATCCTTAAAATCGTTTGGAAATAATTTAATCTTGATTGATGTATATGTTGGTCCAAAATATCGAAAGAAAAAGAAAAAGGACTAGCAGCAAACTAGAAATTGAATTTAAGCTTCATCCGAGATCATCATGAAGACTCCAAACTAGATTAGCATATTTAACTTCAGCTCATTAGAGGCTTTGCATATGTCGACATCCTGTAGAGTCGGCTCTAGGAAAGTGGGCCAAGAAAACCCAAGACCACAATTGGATTGTCAATGTCAATTGTATATCTGCTCACCTATATAGGCCAGTCTGTGGTTCTATGAGTCACAACAAAAAAACATAGCCACTGCCATGATCAGACATTCTTTACTTTGTCATCAGCATTGTTACAAAAGGCTTTCGAACTCATTTACCATTAGAACAGAGTGTACCGAGCTAAGAATCAAATCTGACGTGACATTGTTATCAAATCCACTAAAAGCTACATCACTGCACCCCACTTCTTGCATGGTTTTGGCTCCCATTCTCTCTGTTATATGCCCTATTTTTCTCCGTCCATTATGGCCTCTCTCATATTTTATTTCTTAAGCTATGTACAACCGTTGTTTGAAATGAACGTACGAGTGCTCACAGAAAATTATATGCATCCGACATATCAGTTTTCAGTCTTTTTAGGAATGCCACAGCACTGCTAATTAAGCAGCCTAGCTAGCCCCCATCAGAACAACTTCTCTTCGGTTTTTTGAAAAACAAGGTTTCAGGTTTTGGACGGACACCACGCAAGAACTAAAACTCTGTTCTGTTCGATGTTGGGGTGGTGGGGGGCTGTGTTTGCTTTGTCTTGCCTGTGTTACCATGTAATAATGGAAACAAATGAATCCCATTAATTAATTTGATTCGGTTAATAATACAACAAGAAATAGATGTACCTAACACTTGTCTCTTTTTATGTGTTTAGCTCCCAAAAATTGTCTCTTTTAAGACCAAAAAATTTAAAACTTGGTTCTTTGTCCGCGGGCATCATGCCAACGGCCTATTGCTTCATCATTTCAATGACATATAATAATATGACCTTATTCTTTATTTCTGTCTCTCTTTTTTTAATTTAATAGAAAAAGGATTTAGATGGAATCATCCAGTTTTTGTAGTCCTGTAAATGATTAGAGTACTAGTAGGGTAGAATTTATTTTCTTCTTAAAAGAGAATGAGGCATTTGGTCTCGTATATATCATGTGGCAGTTCTTGTAAATAAATCTTCTTCTTCTTTTTCGAACTTACCATGGAAGTTCTCCTACGTCCTAGCTAGCAGTTCTTTTTTCTTCTGTTTTTTGTTGGTCAGGTGGATTCAACAACGGAGACAAGAAAGAAATCCAATCCTCAACCTCATTTGTTTTGCTATAATTTTATTGCTAGTTGTTTAGGATATAATTCAAACTGATCCGAAATTAACAGGAAATTGTTCCCAGAATTTCTGATAATTAATATACAATGACCAAAAACAATCAACAAAAAAATAAGCTTATATAGGATGCTGAACCGAATAATTAATTGATGAAAAGAGCTTGATGTTCAAGAAATTGTTGCTTAGAAATGCTAATGGAGCATATTTTCTCCATAATAAAACAGCTCTCTCACTCTCTTTTCTTCTGCAGGTGAAACTATAGCATAGGCTTCTCTATTTTCTTTCTATTATTTTGGTGTATTAATTGGAAAAGAAATCCGAAAGTCCGAGACAACTTTTGAATTATTTTAACTCCATTTGCGTTCGTATCAGAAAAGTTGCCATCCCCATCTTTCAAGTCTAAAGCACCTCTCTGAAAGTTAAGGAAACCATATCAAAGACTTGGTTTGTCACCTTTTATATGTCCCCGTGAACTTCTTTTTGACCTAACTGTTTTCTTATTATTATTTTTTTTATTAAGAAAATGACACTTAATGGATGTCAAGTTTTACAGTAAAAAAAGAAAGCAAGAAAGAAAGAAAGAAGCCGTCAAGAAAAGTGAGTGGAGCGGGCATGATCATCGAGAAAATAACAGAGAAAGAAAGAGAGAAATGACAATATATAGACAACATATGGGAATTAATGGAAAACTAATCTATTAATTTAACACAGTTTATCAGAGTTAGAACTCTAAACTACATGTTTTAAAACAAAGATAGAAGAAAATCAACAAGCAGTCCAATTAGAGAACAAAGCCTCCCAAATCTCCATAAAAACCTCAACAATTATCCCGTGATGATGATAAGAGTTCAAAGACAAGTAAACACTGCAACAGCTGTTCGAGATCCTTAGCTGCAAATATCTGCTTCTCAACAATCATCTCAACCATTGATTTTCTAAAATCGTTATAAGGATCACTAGAACTCTTCACCACTGCAAAGCTGTCCTTCACTTTTCCATCTAATGGCAAACCACCCACTTGAGAACTCTTCACTTTTGCCCTTCTCCTCCGAGAAGTGTACTTTCTGCGGCGAGAAGAAGGGTGCCTGAGAGATCCGGATGAATCTGAAGAAAGACTTCTTGAAGAGAAAAGAGTGTCCGACTCATCATCCTCTCTCTTGTTTTCATCTTCGCTGCTGAACCAGTAATAGCGACCTCCAAAACATGCACTGTCTTGTGAAGATGAGCTCAACAAACTCATCTGGTCTTTTTTGTTAGTGATGTTCTTCTTCTTTTTACTCCTGTTTCTAATTGAGCTACAACGTCCCTTCGTTTTCTCTTGGAAACCCAATTCTTTATAGAATGGATTCATAGGAAAAATGGGGGAAGCAGGAGGATACCGGTGTGATAGGTTTTTCCTGGAGATGATAGAGGGATTGATGGCTTGGTTTGTTGCTTCAGGGCATTTGCGTATGCAAATAGAAGGGAAAGGTCGAGCCTTGGGAGGTAAATGGTCGATCAAGTGGAAGTTTTTATGGTTTTGAGGCACAAACACAGCTTTTTCAGCCACGTCCGATAAGTTTCGGGTCCGACATGAGCCTCGAAACATGCTAGAGATTCGCAACCTGAATCGGTTTTCCATTAGAGAAAGAGAGAAATATTGCAGAAGAAGCAGAGAGAGGGAGAGGGATATAGGTTTATGAAGGGAGTGGTGGTATAAGGATGGTTGAGATATAAATACATGAGAAACCGAAAATGAAAGTTTATTATTATATTAAGGGTTTTAGCGTACTCATAAATGAATCATCATACTTTTCGTCGTTTCTTTCTTGGACATGGAAAAAAATTGATAGAGGAGACGACCTCAAATCAATCATTATTTAATTATTACATTTTTTTTTCATCATCCATGATTAATAAATTATTATATTATACATAAATTACTCCATCAACACTTTATTTTGAATTGGACTTCCTTTGGAACGTTTAAAAGCCATTCTAGGTGCACTTTTTTTTTATAACTCACCATAAAAAGTATTTTTATGATTGAATTCTAATTTTTTTTCTTGTACATTAATTTTAAGAATTTATCTTTCACATCATAATATATTTAGGAGAATAGATTTTTTTAATAATAATATTTCCTTATGAAATTAAGATAATAAGTGAATCTTTATAATTATTAAATCCACCATTTGAAAGAAAAATAAAAACCTCCTTTAAACACTTAGGTGTTGTTTATTTGCCGAAAAATAAATTTTTTTAGAAAATAATTTTTATAGAAAATAAATTTTTTAGAAAATAATTTTTATAGAAAATAAATTTCTTAAAAGTATGCTATTTTTTTATTTAATAGTGTTATGAAAAATGAGTTAGAAAATATTATTTAATGTTTGGCTATATTATAAAAAATAAGGTGGAAAATAATTTTTTAATTTTTTTCTCAAATTTATTAGAAACAATAGACTAAATTTGACAGATAAAAAAGTTAAAGAATGATAAAATTGAAAAATAATTTCTAATTTTATAAATTATTTCAAATAAAACAAGTAGTAATCAAAAGAATTGAGACCAAATCTAATAGATAGATAAATTAAAAGAGAATGAAATTGAAAAAAATAATTTGATTTCATAAATTATTTAAAATAAAATAAATAGCAATTAAAAAAATAGAGATCAAACTTGATAGATAAATAATACAAATTAAGAAAAGGATAAGAGAAAAATAAATAACAATAAAAAAAAGAATCAACTTGGTATGAAAATCAAACTAAATCAAATTCCAAGGATAAAATTAAAGAAAACAAATTTGAAACAAAATATATAGCAATCAATATATTAAAGATAAAATTTGATATAATTAACAAATAATTAGATATATTTTTTTACTTTTTTAAAACTTCTAGAAAGTATTTTTTGTCCAAAATTAAAAAATATTTTTTTTCTTAAAACCAAGTTAAATTTTTTTTTTAATTGAAAAGTGTCTATTGACTAACTTTTTTAATAGTAAACGGAAATCATTTGTCATTAAAATTAAAAAAACAGGTACTAATAAAGCAGCGGTCATGAACAACCTAATTAGACCATGTTTTTGCGTTTTAAAAGTATTTTAAAAAAATTAAAAAAATTTTATTTTTTTATTTTAAATTAATTTCTTTTTATGTTTTCAGATCTTTTTAATGTGCTGATATCAAAAATAAATTTTTAAAAAATATATATTATTTTAATATATTTTTAAATAAAAACTATTTAAAAAAATAACTATAGCAAGGTAACAAAAAGCATGAAAGCAAACTTACTTATATATATATATATATATATATATATATATATATATATATATATATATATATATATATATATATATATTGTATAGAGAGAGAGAGAGAGAGAGAGAGAGAGAGTAGGTAGGGGACAAAAAAAAATAAGAGAGCACTTTTGCAGGAATCTTTTGGTATTTGAAATTCAAATAGCAGAGAATTAGGCAAGATGATAATGAATCACGAATGCATAGCTAACTATTCTTTCAATTTGTCGGTTCATGTTTTTTTTTTTAAAAGAATAAAAGACATTGTTTATTTAATTTTTATATTTTTTAATTTGATGGTTATAAATATCTTTAAATTAACCTATTCCAACCATGGACTAAATCTAAATTAGCTAAACCAAAATATAATATATATTATTTTATACTAAATATGAAAAAAACATAGGCTGAAAGAAATTCTAAATATGAACTCAGAAAATACGTAGCCAAGTCTATAAAAGGTAAATACCTTAGAGCCTTTAAAAGTGTTTCATGTAAATTGTAGTGTGTTTATATTTTATACTAGAATTTGCGATGGACTAAATCGAGTCAGGGTACATCTCTTGTAAGAGACTGGGATAGCTAGAGTTTTACTCGCTCATCTAAACCCACAAAGTGCGCTTTCTGGAGAGTAGAGTTTCCTCAAATCCAAAAAAAAAAGATAATATTTATCGCATAAGAGATTTTTTTTTAGAAAAAAAAAACTACGACAATTAAAAGTATTGGAGTTCGAATATAATAAAATAAATAAATATCTTTAAAAAACTAATAAAATATGAGTACTATTTATTAGAACAATATATATAATAATTATTTTGTCCTTCTCATCAAAACTTACAAAGCTTGTAGTTGACGGTAAAATCATGTTTTCATGGGAATCCATTTATGCATTACAAAGATTGCTCGGGGATAAATTGATTAGTATACTTTATTTAGTATAGTTAAATTATTTTATTATTCTTAAAAGAAAAAATAAAATCAATGCTTAATTTCCATTAAGAGCTTTTTATCTTTTTAAAATTATTTTCACACTATAATTACTTCAATACCATTAAAGGAAAAAACCAAAGAATTTCACAAAGGGGATTTTTTGTCTTTTCCTTCTGTTTATATATTAAAGTTACAAGATTGCCCTTCAAGTTAAAGAAAAGAGGCTTCATTCAAGGGTTTTTTAGTATTTTCCTGCTTTTTTTTGTTATTTTTATGTTTGCATGGGTCTTTTTATAATTTTAATAAATTAAATAATATATATAAAAACAATGCTTGCAAATGTCAGCAAGTGCAGGGTCATCCAGTTATCAAATTTCATCATCTATGGCAGCATTAAGAGTGGCACATCGTTTTTTTTTCCAACAGTATGATGCGTGCTTGATGCGAAGGCACGATTGGCCTCCAACATGCTTTTTATCCTTTCTTATGGCCTTGAAATTCACATCAACCCCTCCAAAATACAATTATGTCGTTTAGTTTGTATTCATATTAATTTTGGTCTTCTTTCTTTTAATTATTATTTATTTTGCTTTTGATACTTTTATATTTTAGATTTTTTTTTAATTTTTTCCCTGAAAATTTTATTTAATTTGATTTTTATATCCAATTTTGTTCTCATTCTTTTGATTGTTTTTTTTTTTTTGTGTTTTATCCTTTCCTTGATTTTTTTTATTTCTTCACTAGTCATTTTATTGCATTTATTTTTTTATTCAATTTTTATCATCATTCTTTTTATTGTTATTTTCTTATTTTATTTAGTTTTTTATCCTATTTTGATCCTTATTCTTTTAATTATTATTTTTTATCCTTTTGTTAATTTATTTTGTTTTTCAATTTAGTCCCTAATTATTTTCTTTCATTTAGTTTTTATATCAGATTTGGTCCGCATTGTTTGGATTTTAAATTGTTTTGTGACTGGAAGTTATACTTTGTTATTTTTTTGTATCTACCTTTCTATGGGGTAATCTTGGTCTCATAACTCAGATTCGATTAAGTTTGTTTGTTTTTGTCTATTTATTAAAAATTGATTTTTTTCTCAAATTCATCATTTGACATTTTAGTTATTAGGCTTTGGACTTCATTATTTGTTTCATTTTTTTTTTGTTATCCCGATCTCATATCCCAAGTAATAGGTTAGTCGAGTTAACCCGGGTTGACTCAGAGTTTTTTCTCGATGGTTTTTTTAAAATTGATTTTGTTTCTAATTTCATCCTTTTGGCATTAAATTATTGGTCATTGAGCTTTTATGATTTTCTTGCTTTTCTTTTTATGGGGTTATCCCTAGTATGGGTTAATCAAGTTGATTCGGGCTAACTTGGTTTTTTTTTTTTCAATAATTTTTTTTATTTAACTTCGGTCTTCTTTGCTATGTTTTTCTTTTAAAAGTCTAATTTTTTTTTTCTCAATCTCATATTACGGGTGGCAGGTTAGTTGAGTTAACCTAGGTTGACTAAGTTTTGTATCCTCAACCTTATTTTTATGAAAGTGATTTTTGTTTTTTTAGTTTCATCATTTGGTATTAAATTATTGGCACTTAAGCTTTGTCATGTTTTTCCTTTTCTTTTTGTGAGGTTATCTCAAGTGTGAGTTAGTCAAGTTAACTCAGGTTAGCTTGAGTTTTTTTCAATGTTTTTTTAATTTAACTTTGATCTTTTTTGCCGATCTCATATCGCGGGTGGTTATTTAATCAAATTAACTTGGGCTGACTTAGATTTTTTTCTTTGAAACTATTTTTAAAAAAATTGATTTTTTTTTGTTTAAGCATTTGATATTAGGCTATTGGCCCTTGAACTTTGCAATGTTTTTTCTTCCTTTCTTTTTATAGGTTATTTTGATAATCCTTGGTCATATGTTAGTAAATTTACTCGAGTTGACTTGGATCATCATCGCCTTGAGATATTTTTTTGAAAAAATTGACCTAATATGCGGCATAACGTGAGCTACCTATCTAGTAATTACTAAACTATCAACACGAAAAAGAAAACAAAAATGACGTATGGCAACACCAAAACAAAAATATATATATTTCAAAGTTCAAACTAGATATTTATTTGACAATAATTTTAGCGATAATGATATCTTTGATAAAAGAGTCTTGAGAATAAATCTCTCAATATATAGATATAATAGTATGGATGTATTTATGCAATCTATTAAAAAAAATATGACCAAAAAGATAGTAAAAGGCCCACCGTGATGCACGAGATTGATGATGTGAATATTGAATCGTTTACAATCATAATCAAATGTTAAGTTGATTATCATTTGAAGAAATTATTTATTTATGACTTAAAAATGAACTTTGAAATACTTTTATAAAATTAACATTTATTGTGTTAAATTTTTCTTTTGTTCCTATCCTTCAATTAATTGTTGCTATAATTTATTTATTTCATAGATTGAGGAATAAAGATTTACAAATTATAAAATAAATATAAATGTACTTAAATTATTGAATATCAAAATATTATATAAATATTGCAATTAATGATGGATTTTCTCATCATAATTAGAAAAAAAATGAGAGGTCCAAGAATTCAATAATGACCATACACACACACACTCACTAATAGGCCATCCAGTTTGTTTTTTTCCTGCTCTTTATTAAGAGTTTAGAGAAATGCAACAAGGTGCTATGGATGTTTTTTTGGGAGTTTCACTGTTCATTTAAAAAATAAAGAATCTTAATTTTTTCTTTTCATTTTTAATTTATTTTTTTAATTAAATCCTTTTATAGTCTAATTAGGTACAATTAAGCTTGAAATTATGAAAAGAAAATATCAAATAAAGCACTAAAAAGTAAGACTTAAAGAAAATACATGATTCAATCCAAATTCAAGACATTTTTCATTCGTTTAAAAGTTTCTTTTATTTTTAAGTCTTTAATTTTAAGATAGAAGAGAGAAAGTCGCTACAAAACAGTGAAAGAGAGAAATGGTTGGTTGTCACGATTTCGACAACCAAAATAGCCAAGCTTAGTGTCAATCGGTTCCATTAAAAAAGAGGACTTCGATGATGATGTGTTTTTTTCCTATAAACATGCTTAAAAAAAGATTGAGTTTCATTTTGATTTTTTGATTCAGTTGATTTTAGTTTTTTTTATGTGATTTTAGGGTGTTTTGGGGTTAATAGGTGGTTTAGGGAGTTTTTGTGTTGTTTATTAAGTATTTTTGGGTGAAAATAGTTTGAAAAATAGATTTTCAACAAAAAAAAAACCCCTGCCCCCTCTTACTTTCTTAGCCATTATAGTGGTGGCCGGATTCTAACCTGGGTAGCAACAAGCCGACAATATTTTTCTTTAAATATGCCATCTACCCTTTATAAGGAAAAAAAATAGCTCAAGTGATGTGAATCTCATGGATATAAAGATCTAGAAACCCACAAGCAAGATTGACATAATCTCAGAAAGCCAAAAATCAAACTTGATATAAGAGTGTGTGACATAATGATTACATGAACCAAGACACCAATACTATTAGGATGAACCTCCACTCAACAATTGGCAAATCGCAAAAAAATAAAGTATAAGGAAGAACGTCACAAAGTCAGTTATACTTTGATAAGTTCAATTGTTCTTTGTTCCGGTAAGGAAAAAAAGTCTTGCATCACACAAAACACAAGTTTATTCGAAATATCATGGCTTAAAAACAAAAACATAAGTACAAGCTAAATAACCCTATTGATATTAGGTAAAAACATCTTAAACAAGTTTGGAAAAATAATAAAATAGAAAAAGAAATGTTAAATCAACTAGGAAACTATATAATACAAATCTTGCGTAGTAGTTTCTAAATCTTATCAAAATTTCTTTCTAATGTTTGATTGACTTGAGATTTTAAATGGATATAAAACAAGACCTCTAAAAGTTTTTGGTTAAATTCCAGCTCAGTTTAATGATCAGATTAAAAATTATGCATGTTATAACAAATCTATGTATTAGAAAAAATCAACACAAAACTGACTTTAACTCTCCTAAATATGCGTGAAAATCTTTGTAATAATTGTTGCCCCTTAGTCTCCTTGTAGAATTTAAAAAATTACCAAAATTAGCTATTGAATATATTTGCATTATTAAGAAAAAAATCATCTCTAAATAGAAAGTTCACAAGTCAAAAGACAACAAATAACAAAATCCATAATGCATCTTCTGACCTGTATCGTGATGCTTTTCAAAACTTTGATTGACTTGAAATTTTAACCTAATGTAGAACAATATGCCTAGAAACTCTTGATAAAATCTTACTCTGATCCAACAATAAGATTGAGAGTTATGCTTGATAGAGTAAAACTAGAAAATAGATACAATTATACTAGAATGCAAATTTCTTGTTCAACCTTTTTTTAGGTCATATCACAAAACATGTATGCCTGAGCTTTTTTTCTTAAGGCCTTAATGAACTGGACCACCCAGGCCTGCGCACCTTGTATAGCTTTTTTTTTTTTAATTTTATTCTTCAACATTGAGTTTTTTTTAATTATTTTTTTTAATTTTATCATTTAATATTTTTTTTAATTTTGAATTAATCTTCAATTTTATATCATATAATTAAATAAAAAATATTATTGAACTCATTGGGTTTGATGAGTTAACCCAAGTTGATCAAATACTTTATTATTTTAATATTTTAAAAAATAAAAATATCATCTTAAATTTTTTTTTTTTTTTTAAAAAAAAGATTGTACTTGCACACCTTCTCTTTTCTTTTCTTTTTTTATCCTTTAATTTTTTTTTCTTATGTTTAAAAATCTTTTAGTCTAATCTACAGCTTAGCGTGGGAAGTATGTCAATTAATTGTGTTGAAGCTGTGAAGCATCGACCTGCTGTTTTATAATATCCTGCAGCTACCATGGAGGAGGAGCGCTTTTTATCTTTCTTTTCGTTTTCTTCCACCATTTCATAATCTAAAAAAGAAAGAAAGAAAAGGACTGATAGCTTTGACATGTAAGGCTTAGTTAGGACAATGATCCTTTCATTCCTATTTGTAGATAAATTTATCTGTCAAGCTGGTTTTGGCCAGTCCTTCACTTCCCTGTGATTTCTTTTACGTTAAAATTGAAAGGGACGTTGTGCATGTGAAGCATTGAAACGGAGGGGTTGGTAGGCAGTACTTATAATCTGTTTTGTACACTTTATATCACCTGCTCTGTATGTATTCATCATTCAGACAGATTCCACGTTTATTCCATCAGATCATATAGTTGGCAAATCTTGCAATTACAAAAAGTAAACAAAAGGCATCAAGAGGAACCCAGAATCCTCCTCTCAAAATTCAAGCATAAAAGGAGAGGGGAAATTGTGGGTGGGAAGAAAGAGAGAGAGTTTTGAAACGTGAGATTCAGGGTGGATGACAAAGGTAGCATTGTCACCTTTTCCATGTTTCTTGCTGGAAAATGTTATGGTACACATTCTTTATGTTTAAATCTAAGTTAAATTGTATTGCTTTGTCAACATGCTATTGGCTGGCCTGAGCTTTTTTCACTGCGTAAAAGACAAATGAAGTGCTCTAAGTCTTTGGCTGCATCTAGAAAATGAATCTAAAGAGAGGACTCCCATCTCTGTAAACGGCTTATAAAGCCCTTAAATCTCCAAGAGCATCTCAAAGCCTGAGAAGTTTCCAACAGCACAAAAACACATCAAAGGCACCAAAAGCTAACAGACAGTTTTGGGCAAGTTGGATTCAGCTTTTCAAAGTACGAAATCAGCTCTGTGACAACAGGAAACTACTGCATTGACTTAGATTTCTTGAGCCTACTCTTGCTGTGGTTATGACTAGAAAGGCTCTGAAAATTTCGATTGGACTTTAGTGTTTGACAAATTTAATTGACCTCTGATTAATTCGGGCTTGTGCATGTCCCTCTTTATGTGTGCTTGTCTTTTTACATTTGGCTGATAACATGTGTCAAAATTGTTAATTCACCATAATTATCTTTCCAAGTCCTTTAACCTTGGTATCTTCCCTCTTAGGTCACAGAAATAATATTGTTAACAAAAAGATCTGTACTGCATGTCCCAGTGAGACGTCTGGGCACTTAGTAATGGATGGTGATAGTTAACAAAAATTAGCAGTAATAAAAATAAAAATAATCCTAGCCGTTGAGCTAGATTTCCTGTCCTCCAAAGCCTAGCCCCAATAGTTAGCTATTTGGTGTATATATGACTCATATAGCGTGGTCCAATACCCATGCCCTGAGCACATATCTTAATATATTTTCTAGTTTTAAAAAATCAGATTTAGAGAAACACATCATTAATTGGTACACACCGTCAAACCACTCAGTAATGATGCTCTTGGAACACATAACTTTTCCATGCAGATAGTCATTTCCTGCTACTTGTCACCTCAAAGGCCTGACAACCCACATCTTCAGCAATGATGCAGCAACCCACTAGAACCAATAACAAACATTAACCTTCCACCAGCGGCACTTATTTCCCTTCACTCTCCATCAGACAAGTTCATATAACTGGGTCTATAAATAACTCAAGTCACTAGGAAAGTTAAGAAGATTCGGCCACCACAAGTTCATTTAAGACATTCGATCATTCATTGAAGAACACCGTTCAGAACAAAATTTCAAGAGATCACAAAACTCATGGCTAGTCATGGCTACTCAAGGTCACCTCTAGCCAATCATGACCACTCATATCCATTCCAGCCCACTTCATCACTACTCAAGGCCACGCATGATCATAAAAAGCCATTTAAGCTCATTTAAGGGTTTAACACCAGTTTATTCAATGACACACTGCTTACCATCTTCATTATATTTCTTGTACATTATTACACCTTTTATATTTATTGATTTAAGTATTAAAAGGTATATTGTTTTGACTAGGAACTTGTTTTGTAAAAACAATCAATTCGAAAAACAAATCTTATATTCAAACCCACACGCTTCAACCTAAGATACAGCTATAGAATGTCCAATCTAATCCTGAAGTTTTCATAAATTTATTAGTAGTGTCATATGTGAAAAGTAAACAAAAATTAATTCATTCTTATTTCACACATAGTCAAAAAAGTTATTTACAAAGCTTACAACTTAAAAACACTTGTATATGAGAGAGTAACTAACCTCTCCATTATAGGTACTCTAGCCTATGTAGGTTTATGTGACCATTTATTTCCAAAAAGATCATGAATCCTTTTCTAGGTCTCCATGATCGCTAATCTCTAAAAGGATCAGGGATCCTCTCCAAGTCTTCATGATCGTTTATCTCTGATGAAATCTGGGATCCTCTCCAAGTCTCTATGACCGCTTATCTCTGAATGAAATCTTCATAGCGAGATATTCATATTTCCAATAAGATCTCCACTATGAAATCTTCATGTCTCAATTGATTTTTTTCATGTCTCTTTACACAATGCTTTGATATTGTTTTTTCACAAAGCATTCTTTACTTTCTAAATAAAAATGTTCTTTACTCTAAAAGGAATCAACAAACTGATAAAACTCTCACCTCTCTTGCAGGTAAACACTCAAAAGTTATAAGAAGGAAAACAATTATCAATCTTGCAAGCAAATATTCATCTCTCTTGCAGACACATTAACAAAAGCCACAAAATGTAACATCACCTTTATAAAATATAAATATTTTCTTTTCTCTATTTATATTGGTCAAGTCTTTGAAACACAATTGTTTAAAAGACTTAGAGAGCTAGTCATACTACATAACAATTAAATAATAATAATAATAATAATCTACTCATTTAGGCTTACCAAGCCCGAATGGCTAGATGTTTTATCAATTCAAGTTAGGCATGAACAAATTTCCTCATCATTTAGAACTGGCCTGAACAACTAGCTATTTTAGTACATGTCTATTTTAACTCACCTTGGATTGTCCAAGACACCTTTTTTCAACTATACACCTCAATGTATTTTAAAGTTCCAAAATGTTAGAGCAAGTGATGCCCACCATCCACTAGTGCCCACCTGTATACCTTCAAACAACCTAGTGTTATTTTTGGCACATATAAACTTTATATGGAGACCATATGCACCTCATTTCTCGCTAATGGTTACTTCTTACAACATGTCACCTTAGAGGCACTGACCGACCACTAATCTCTCCACCAATATGTAGTGAGACACCACAAACAACGACAAACATCAACCTCTTCACCAATAATACTCATTCATCTTCACTCTTCATGAGGTAAACTCATGTGACTGAGGTATATAAATACCTTGGGTCACTAGGTAAGTTAAGAAGATTTGACCACCACAAGTTCATTCAAGATATTCAATAATTCATTCAAAAACATCACTTAGAACAAAACTCCATGCAAGAGATCACAACACTTATGGCCACTCTTGGTTACTCATGGCAACTCCTAGCCACTCGAGGCTACTCACGACCACTTAAGGCCTTTCATAGTTATTCATGTCCATTCTAGGCCATTTCATCACCACTCAAGGCCATAAAAAGCCATTCAAGCTCATTCAAGGGTTTAATACCAATTTATTCAATCAAACACTCTTTATGATCTTCATTCTATTTTTATTGATTACTTTATATTTATTAACTTAAGCATCAAAAGGCTCTTTATTCCGATAAGGGGCTTGTTTTACAAAAACTACTGAACTTGAAGACAAAGCCTATAACCAAATCCATGTACTTTGTTCCGAGACACAATCATGAAAAGAAAAATATAATCCTGAAATTTTCATGACTTTATCAGTTGGGAAAACGCATTAAAATAAAAATGGGTCTTAGAAAATCGAGTATATCTATCTCACTTTACTCTATTAATAAATAAATTAATTTGTTTATTTCATGATACTATCCATAAATCAATATAATAGGACTTTTGATCATGTATTTAAGCTATCTTATTTTATTTTGTCATCCTTATTATCAATATATTCTCCATATAAATATCTCATTTTATTAATTATGCTTTCCATTTTCAACAGTTATAAACTTGTCCTTGCTCTTTTATCATATATGCGACAACCAACAATATTTAATGTAATAAAGCAATTTACCACAAACAATATTACAAAGATGCTTATATTTTAATACACTTATTAATTAATCATGAAACAAAATAAGAAAAAAAATTCAATTGAGTTACTTTGGAGTTTTATTTATACCTCACATATGACATAACATTTAATGATAGTTATAACAAGCTACCATGTCTATCCAAAACTTCATGCTAAAGTTTATTCTTGGTTCATGAGATTGATTCATCTTTATTGGTTAGTGCCATGAAAAGATCTTGTTAATCTAATATTAGTATAAAAAAACACAAAATAAATAAATAAAATAAAAAACTTCTTTTTTTGTTTCTCTTATTCAGATCAATGTACTCAACATGGTAAATAGTAGAACATTATGCACCTATACTATAATATTATGTAATGATTATAGGATATTCTTGAGGGTCAATCCACAAAATTGCTATAATAATTTTTATTTAGAAATTATGATTTTATTTTTTATTTAGGTGTATAGGTTATATATAAATAACTTAGATTACCTTAAGGTAAAAAAAAAAAAAAAACAAGTTATTTAAGATGTAGCACCTTGTAGTTTCACGTGCTCATCTGATATAAATAAATTATATCATTAATATTTTCTTTATTTTATCACGATATCAAAGCTATTCCTTGTAAGCTAAGTTTTTTGTTTTTCAATTTAGCAAGCTTTTGGTGTTTCTTTTCTTATTATTTCATTTGTTGTCTACACTTGTGAAGCATATTTCACTTTTTGTTATACCAACTTTTTAGTTCTGAACAATTAAATTCCTTATGCTCCAACAAACTTTCCAATAATGTTTTATCATAATTAGAGCTAGTACGTGGCCTTACTCTTTATCAAAAGTTTTAGTAGCATCATCCACTCTAAAGTGCTTATGTTTCACACTACTTTATTGTTTCTTCTATATGGTTCAACCAACTTACAACATTACTTTATTAGTCTTGTATTTTGACAACCTTTAACTTATTTTTTTTATTATATTTGATTGATTCCTAAGGTTTTTTGGGTGTGCGTTCCTCCCCCCTTTATTTTTATAGATTCTACCTCTTGAGTACTAGTTTAGCATTTGGTCTTTCATTTGCTCTTTTAGCCTAGATTTTCACCAACGCACACTGATCATAAGATTTCTAAACATGTTCTTTCCAGTTTAAACTTGGTTTTGGTTGATTCTATATTTGTAAAATACTCTTTTGACTTCAAGTTTATTTTTGGGTTACATAGATTTCTAAATCTTGGATTTTATAAATAAGATTTTCTTGACTCGCTGGATATTTTACTATATTCTATGACTCATTCTATGCTATTTATGGTTCGTGTTTCACTATTTAATGGTCACAGACCGTATGTTCTTTCATATCATGATTTATTTCAACACATTTGAGTGATGATATCATATGATAGTTGGGTCTAACAAGTTTTTTCATTCAAAATAATTTTGCCATACCACTAAAAAGGTATCTATTTTTTAAAATCAAGCTAGCTTGTATGCTACCACTCTCTAAGTTTAACGAGGATGTTAGAATAGTATATATTTATTTAGGGATGTTTGTGCTGAAATGAGCAATCAACTTGCTAAATAAATCAGAGAAATTGAGTATGGAACCTAGTTCTAGGCTATCGTATCACGCTTGAGTAGATCCATGAAAGGTGGTTGGGAGAATCGTACACATCGCATTGCTATTTTTATCACCAGCTCTAAAGTGTTTTTAACATTCTATACATGTTCTCTAGGGTCATTCTGACCATTATAATTATCAGGATTTATTTTTATGGCTATAAAATTATTTGGGTGAAAAAACTTCATTGAATTTGCCTGTGATTTTTCATAGTTGGCAATTGGACTGGGTGATCTGGAGTGAGTTTGTGTTACCTGCAAAATAAAGTCTCCAATGCTTAAGTCATTTTAAGGCTTAGCAAGAGAGTTTAATAGAAATGATGAGCAGATAACGTGTAGCAGGTAGTTGTGTGTTTTTTTTTGTATCATTTGTGCACACTTGTATTTAAATAAATATCTCGATTTATCTTGGAAGATGAATAGAAAGTGTAGTTAATCATAGTAAGGGTGACAATGCTAGTATAGATTGATCAATGAAGGTGGTTAAATTTCCAAAATAATGGTGAAAGCATGTTCAAGATGCTTAATTTATAGAGCAAATAGTTGATTTTAAAAGAAAAATCTTACTCTTATTGACTTTAGACTAGGCCACTCGATTCGTCGTGCTATTGTCCAATAAAAAGTGATAGCATTAAAATGTTAAGAATATTTTCATTGATTGTACTAATATTATAAGTCCTTGGGCAAAAAAAAAAAAGAAGAAAGCTAGAATAAAAAAAGAAAAATTGGGTCAGTCAGGGCGCTTATCACATGGGATTGGCTCATATGACTAGGCTAATTATTTAAATATATTTTCATTTTCGTATTATTACATGCACATAAAACATTTTCATGATCCATTCATTTATCCGTGTAGGTAGCATCCCTATGTTACTATTCTATCTAATTTACTACGTAAAATTAATTATTACTCCTTAATTCAGAATCAAACTCTTCTCTTATCTTTTGTTTCCTATCCTTGTAATTTAAATCATTATTCATTATTATGTAAGATTTCATCCCTTTTTATTATCTACAATTAATTCCTACCCAAACTCAATTTTTACTGCTTTTTGAAACTCGATTCGAACTCTCTCAGGTCATTTTCCATGCAATTTCATTTATTTTCAAAAGAAAGAACGCCAGTGGCAATTCTAACATATATGACTCCCTCTAACGTAACTTTAAGCAATATCTTTCAGTGTTGATCGCGTGCAAATATGATGCAGGACTAATATTTGCACCCATTTTACAAGCTACCCCCAACATTTTTGCAAGATAATTAAGACCCCTCTTACGCTGTAATTGTTAGGCCTACTGGCTCTCAAACTCCGGCCTGTCAAGGGCTTACCTCTTCATGTGAGTTTGGTAAAATAAAGATGAGATAATAAACCATACGGTGAAAGATAGAAAGGTAAGCATGTTATCTTTCTTTAGACACACACACACGAGAGAGAGAGAACAGATGCACCATTCTTTGATCTGGAAAGACTCATAGCAAGGTTGAAGTTTATCATTTTTTTCAAAGGCAGCTATTATAATGTATTGTATGTAAACATAAATATATCATCAAGAAGTCTGTTATAGGTGAGATTCAAATTGTAGACCTCATGAGAGTGAGCGTTTTATGAGAAGATTTTATTAAGAAAAAAAAGGGGGATGAAAAGTTCAAACTAATTGATCATACACACTATATTTATCCCATTTCTCTTCCATAGTCAATGCTTGCTTCCGCATTCTTATCCTCGAAGAGAGCCCCAATCTCTTCTAAGGTCTTCCCTTTTGTCTCCGGCATAAAGACATAAAAGAACACCGTGGCCACTACCATTATTCCAGATAGCACAAAAAACATTCCTCCGAATGTTATCTTCTTTGAAATGGTTAAAAATGTCATAGACATAACTCCGCTGACCAGCCGGTTAACAGATATGGCCAGGCCTGAACCTTGAGCCCGTAATCTCAGTGGAAATATCTCCGACGAGTAGACCCATGTGATTGGCCCAAGCCCTATAGAAAAGAAAGAAACAACCCCACACACAGCCACGACGCATAACACGATAGCCCACATAGGCTTACTGTTGGAATGCTCGAGAAACTTAGAGCTCATTCCCAAAACAGCCAACGACAACGCCATTCCAGCTGAGCCCAACAAAAAAAGAGGCCGCCTACCAAACCGGTCCAGAAAAAGAGCTGAGAACAACACAAAAGAAGTTTTGGCAGATCCCATGATGACATTAACACCAAAGAGCACTTTCTTGCTGTGAATTCCTGCATCCTTGAACACTTCTGGGCAGTAATATATAACAGCGTCATTGCCTGAAGCTTGCATGAAGAAATTAATCCCTAGAGCAGCAATAAGCATTCGGCGAACAGGCCGAGAAGGTCTCAACAGTAGTTCCTTATATACCCCATGCCCATGCCATTTAGCACTTGAAGAATCTAAATGATCTGATGAAGCTGCTTTGTTATTTCACTGAGTCTGAAATCAGCTTCTTGTATTGTATCAGATATTTTAATCAAGACCTGCTTTGCATCGTCCAACCTACCTTGCATTACAAGCCAACGAGGGGATTCAGGCATTGCTATAACACCACAGCCAATTAACAACGAAGGTATAGCAGCAAGACCCAACATTAGCCTCCAGTTAATATGCTGTGGGAGACCTGATAACGCATAGTTAACAATGTAACCAAGGAGAATGCCAAAAACAATGAAAACCTCAGGAAGGGAGGTAAGAAAGCCGCGTGCCATTGCCGGGGAGATCTCAGCGGAGTAGACCGGAGCAATCATGAGGGAATATCCAACCCCGACACCGGCAATGACACGGCCGGCCATGAGGAATGGGAAGGATGGTGCCAAGCCCATTAGAAGTGCACCGATTAAAAATGTTGTGGCTGCTAAGACTATGGTATAACGCCTGCCTATATAATCTTGAGGTTTTTCCTGAAGCCAGTGAGCCTATTAATGAAGAAACATTTAGAACACCAACCAATATCTCTACCTGAGTAGATGAGATTTCTAGGTTTTCTTTGATAAAGAGCACTGCACCACTCATCACACCGATATCTGCAAGTACAAATTTAACCCAACCAACATTAATTGATTTAATTACATTAATTGCTAGTTAGTGTACTAGTATAATATTTTGAAAAGGGTAATTCAGGTTGTTGCTGTAATTGATTCAGTGCTTTGATGCACGTACCGTTTGGGAATGGTACATCAACAAGAAATGACAGAAAGGTGAAATTGGGCTTACCATAGCCTAATAAGATGGAGTTTGTAGAGGCCAGAAGAGCACAAGCAAGAGCATGGATGTTGAGACGGTGAGGCTTAATATTTGTAGGACTATGAACTCCCACCGGTGAAATGGCTTCTAGGGCTTGAGCAAGTTCAGTGTCAGCCATATGTTGATTCCCTCGTCTGCTCCGTTTTCGTCTTCGTCCAAGGACTAATGTTAAATTTGAAGGGACCACTTTCTATGGGAGAATATAGAGGGTGAAAGAAGGAAGTAGGTGAAAAGGTAGGAGTTTGTTGGGCCTAGGATTCCAGAACGCAGGTAAACCACACTACAAACGCACAAGTCAGGCTGGCAGTGGCCCAAATACTATACTGGGCGGCGCGGAGTACAAGCTCGGTTTGGATAACTAGATTTTCACGGTGGCATGGCGGGCACTATCACCATGCATCTACTCTTCCCAGTTAATTATAAGATTTTTACTTTGTTCTTTGTCCTAAGTTCTTGTTGACCACTCTTTTATCAAAAATATATGTTGTTGGTGTTATTGTAAACTCAATTGCATGTTTTTTTTTTTCTTTTAGAGAAAAATCAAAATAGTGAGGACTAAAGAAAAATTAAGAAGTAAATGTCAGTCAAGCAACTAAATTATATATTTTCAAAAATAAAAGTGTTCATAAATCAACGATTAAAGACGAATTTACTCTTACAGATGTTGAATGATAGAAGGCAAAACTTTCGTCTCTTTACTCTACGCGGTGGTGCTTCCTCTGGATAGGCACAATAATTGCACATGAATTTGTTTAGTTGAGAGTTAAGCACTGGACAAATAAAGTCGCAGGGACTGTGTTCCTGTTACTATAAAAAGGTGACGAGTTCATTCTTCACAAAATACTGCGGAATTCAAGCGTGTTTTTCCTTTTTATTATCCTTTATTTTTTAATTTCATTTTTAATCATGGATTTAATAATTTATTTTAATTTATGTTTTATAGAACTATTGTAGTGTCGAAAAAATATCTTAATTTTGAGTAAATGCTCAATATTACAAAAAAAAAATCATTTTTATTGTTTGTGAAAAATTAAAAATAAAAGGACTAAAATTAACAATAAGACAAAAATTAAGTTTTTTTTTAACTATTGACTCAATACTTTTTTGAAAAGTTTTCCTTCTATGTTTTTCAATTTCCTTTTTCTCTATTTGGTAGTTATACGTTTTGGTTCAAAACTTTATTTTGTTCATATTTCAGTCATTGAGTTTGAGAAAGGAGAGAAAGAAATTCATAAAAAAAAAACAATGAATGAAAAAGAAAATTATCGGTTAGTCTCATTTCGATAACAAAAAATATTGATCTTTGTTTCAATGAGTTTCATTTTACAAAAAAAAGTTTCATTGAAGTGATTTTTTACCTTCATCTTGCTAGAAAAAGTAGATCGGGGTTGAGAAATGAATTTTTTGCCTGGTTTAATTTTGTGTTTTTGGCCTGATTTAGGGGTGTTTTAAGTTGAGAAATTAGTTACTTTATACTCTAATCATGTTTAATAGGTGCTTTTAGGTGAAAAAGTTTTTAAAAAATGATTTTTGGATACCAAAACCTCAGTTCGAATTTGCATCCACCTCTCTAATGGCTGAAATATAGACAAGCAACGGACGCATTACTTACAAACATAGACAACACACCATCTACTTTATTTAAAAAAATACACAAACAATGCATTATTCGCTCATTTTAACAAAAAGAAAAAACTATAACATGGCCATGCGGGCTGGCCTTCCAAGTCCCACACATGCCTAGCCTTCTTTCTTATGTGTCAGCCCAACTTGGCTTATGGTTATAGGCTCTGTTTATGTAGGCCTTTATTGTTCTCCTTATTTTTAATTTGAATTCATTAAAATTAAATTATTAAAAATATTTGTAGGATAGTATTTATAAAATATTGTTTGGTTTTTACTTTTTTTTAGATAAGATTATATCATTCTTTTTTATATAATATCAACAATTGTTGTTTTTGTATAGCTCTTCATGATTTTTTTTAATATTTCTTGAATTTATTTGTTGTTTTTCTTACGCATGTCTATTTTTATTATCGTATGATTAAAAACAATGAATTCCAAAAATTTCTTCTTGTCAATGCACATACAATGTATTGTTTTTATATTTTCAATACATTTAAGTCAAGATTATCAATACGTAGTTTTTGCTTATTAAAGCTTGCTTTTATGATTATGATAAATTGTTGTCTAAAACTATTATCCTGATAAAATTCCAAAAAAAAGTAGCACATTAATAAGATAATGAGGTTTTAATTGAATATATATATTTTTTTATTCTTATTTCAAATCATCTAGATTTGTTTTACATTTATTCTAATTGCTTTCGATTTCTATTGTATTAAGAACCCAAGAGAAAAAAAAAATTTATTGAAAAAAAATATATTAATAAGAAAAGGAGGAATTATACTAAAACAATTATTTTATTTTTTAAATGAGTTGGAATAATTATTTATTTTTACAAAAACAATTTTATTGCACTATAATTAAGAAAACAAATTGGATGTATTCACCGCGTGACATGATCAGATATCTTAATATGTGTTTTTGTCTTAACTCACTGACTTAATCTTTGGTTAACGTTAACAATTTCTTAATATTTATTAACACATATAATTCTTGATTTATCTTATTAATCACATACATCAACTTTTGATTTGCAATTAAAACTTTTCAGGGTGGTGTAAAACAGGTTGACAACATCTATATATATTATTTCTTTTTGCATTGAAAGAAAATTGATTTGCCCGGTATTGGAGCTCAGGAACTTGACTAGTTTTGATTAGTTGATCTTTATACCCTTAATTATTGGTTAGTGTAAACTAAACTCCTCATTCCACTCATATGTTTCAACATAAGGCTATATCATTCTTAGATCGTGCCCAAGCATCATAGCCTATAAAATAAAACTATTGTTAATTAAATATTTTCATATAAAACAATTGTTTTTTTAAAAAAATATGAACGGAAAGGATCCATCAGTATGTATGGTAATGAACCATGAATCTTCTTGATTCGGTTCTTCGCACCAGACTGTGATCACCACAAGAAACACTTATAAATTACGTGTTGGATATAAGCATCTAAGATACCCTCCGAGATGTATGGAGGTCTGGAATCCCTCCACACTCCCATGTCTTCCCAGCCTAGAAGACCTTTATTTTTTTCCATATTTCTTTGATTCTTTATGGGCCTTGTACTAGAAATCATGCAACTTGGTTCATAGAAAATAATTATCGTTAAGATTATGAAAATGAAATTTTAACCTTTTTTAAAAAATATATATCACAATTTGAATTCAATCTTATCTAATAACAATGTGATTCTCCCATACTCTTCTGGAAATGTCATTGTCAGCCTACTCCCAATAAAAAATTTCTTTACACATAAATTTCATAAAATAATTAGTTTATTAAATTGAAAAAACTAACCAAATTAAATATTTTTAAAAACATATTTATGAATATACTAACCTTGAACTTTTCAAACCAAGTATCAATCATAGGCTTACATTTAGAATTTTTGGAAACCCCACTATATTGAAACAAAGGCACATCCATTGATAATTTCATTGTCGATGTTATCGTGTGAGCATCCTCCACATCTGTAAACTTGAAATTTCATTCATTCATTGAAATTAATTATTCATAAATTATCCATTGTTGTTGATTTTTTTTACCATACAGGAAAGGGAAACAAGTATCAATCATAAGCTTACATTTAGAATTTTTGGAAACCCCACTCTATTGAAACAAAGGCACGTCCATTGATAATTTCATTGTCGATATTATCGTGTGAGCATCCTCCACATTTGTAAACTTGAAATTTCATTCATTCTTTGAAATTAATTATTCATAAATTATCCATTGTTGTTGATTTTTTTTACCATATAGTAAAGGAAAACAAGTATCAATCATGGGCTTACATTTAGAATTTTTGGAAACCCCACTCTATTGAAACAAAGGCACGTCCATTGATAATTTCATTGTCGATGTTATCGTGTGAGCATCCTCCACATCTGTAAACTTGAAATTTCATTCATTCTTTGAAATTAATTATTCATAAATTATCCATTGTTGTTGATTTTTTTTACCATACAGGAAAGGAAAACAAACTCACATGTTGTGCTCAGGCTTCCACTGAGCAATATATTTTCTATTGTATACATCCTACTCAGAAGGGACATAGTTCGTCAATATTTTCATTTATAATTTTCAGTGGCAAAGTCCTGTAATGTTTTTCTAACTCTTTAGAACTCTCTGAGGGACTTAGTCCATTGATAATTCTATTGGTATTTTATATTCTATCAGTAGTTTTATCAGTATAAAATAGTAACTTTATACACAACAATAAATAATTTTTCTCCTCTTTTATCTTCTCTTCAACACTTTCTTACCAAAGACCCCTTGTATGCAAGCATGAGAGTTAACTTTATAGGTATAAACTAGAGAGGAAAGGACACCATTATAAAGAGGAAGAGTGGAAGAAGTCATGAGGAAAATTGGAGCTAAAAAACAAATAAGAAAAAGGGTCCTAGGTTTACTCAAGTCAATTTGAAGACATTCTTGGTAAATATTAATGTAAAACCCTAAATGTTTAACCTAGGGGAGAACCCTAATGTTGAACAACTAAAGTAGAGGAGAAATAACTTAGAAACAAGTGAAAATTGTGAAGAAATGATGAAGACAAATGGGTGTTGAAGAGGCCTAATGTTTTGGCCAAATAGGAGAGTTTTCAAATGTGATTTTTTGAACATGCATGTTGAAGATTAACACCATTAAACATAATTATGATGATTTCTTAATGAAATGAACAATCAAAAGATGTTTTGATTTGAATTTCCTTAATATTGAAGTGTTTGAATAAATGACTATAATTAGTATGAATAAGTTACACTAATATGTGAGCTTAGGAACACATGTTAAATTGAGAAAGAAAAACTAGGAAAGATATGTGGCAATTTAAAGGTGATGTTTTGGCCAAAATGAAGAAAATTTAGAAGGAACTTTAAATGTGTAATTTTACATCAAATTATATTGAATACCTTATTTTAAAAGATAATGATTAGAGTTAAGTTTTGTATATTTAAATGTTATAAATTGAATGGAATTGGTTAATGTTATGGATAAATTATAGGGAGTGTATGATATAGTAGCATGTTATACAAAAAGGAAAGAGTAGGGGAGAAGAAGAAGACTTCTTGGAAATGAAGTCTTGATTTTGGTTATGTTAAGGAAGAGTGAGGAAGATACTCTTCACAATAGTAGAACTAGAACAATTGTGTATAATCTAGACTATCATAAATGAATATGAGTTTTAATCTTAGAAATTATCACTTGGAAAGCATAAATTTTACTTGTACATAATCAAGTTAAATAATATATAGAGAAGTCTTGAAATAATATAAAGATGTGGATTTATGTATACGTGTTTGAAAAATGTTGAAATAGATACCTAAAAAACATGGCCCATAATCCAGCCAATCATGCAGATGGTGGGGAAAAAATACCTTTTATGATGTATTAAATGTTACACTTGCATGTAGCTAGGGAAAAGTGAACATAAATAGGTGAGTAAAGTTCATCTAGAGAATGGTAAATATAAAGAGGGTTGAAAATAACACAATAAATAAAGTATTATGGTAGATGTCATACCAACATGAATACATGAAATATTTTCAAGAAAATACCTAGAAGGATGTGTCCGTGTTGAATTTGATCAAATGGGAGAATATAGAGGGAAAATAATTCAATAAGTACAAATTGGTATAAAGAAATGGGTGATGTAAATGTATTATTATATGTTTTGGTACGAACATGAATATGTGAAAATGGTTCTAAATGATGTGTTGACATAAGTTCTCCTTGTGAACTAGGAGGGACACCGAGGACTGGATCATTGGAGAAGATCACGTTGCTGGAAGAGTAAATAGGTCCTTTTCCTTACTCTCTTATTTGAGTTGATAAACTTATTTTAATTAAGTTATTAGTGTTGAAGATTATTTTATGATTATTATTTCTCAATGAAAGGAAATCCTTGGGTGATCTTCATTATTAAATGAAGATTTGTTGTGTTGTTATTTCCAATTGCATGGAAATTGTTGTGTTGTTGTTTTCAAATGGAAGGAAACCATTGTGTTATTGTTTCTAATTGCATGGAAATCGTTTTGTTGTTGTTCCCAAATAGAAAGAAATCATTGTGCTGATGTTTTTAATTGCATGGAAACCATTGTGTTATTGTTTCCAAATGAAAAGAAACCATTGTTTTGTTGTTTTCAATTGAATGAAAATCGAAACCATTGTGTTATTGTTTCTAAATGAAAAAAAACCATTGTTTTGTTGTTTCCAATTGAATGATAACCATTGGGGTTGCCTATATTTTTGTATATATGGAGGTCATTAAGTGTTGTTTCTAACCAAAAAAAAAAGGAAATTATTGTATGTGTCTTCATCATGAGATGAAAACTAATGTAAAGTGGGAACTTCCAAAGAAAACAAAAATCCTTGGAGTCACCTCTCTAATATGAATGAAGATTTGTTTGCAGTACAAACTTAGAGTTAAAAATTATTAACAAATAAATGAATAGATAAGTTGATGAGAGTTCGAGAAGAATTGAATCACGTTTTAAATATCATATATGTTACAATGGTATGTGTTTAAAGAAAAATTTAAATGAGGTGTTATGTTTTGTATATTCTAAGGTCATATAAGAAATCGGTTGTGTTGGTTGTAAGATGAATGTTTATTTTGTGATATCATAAATTACATTAAACATAGGAGAATTTTTATAACTAATTCAAAAAAATAACAAATATTAATATTATGCAAGTCCATCTCATGCCGCAGGACCAAGTTAAACAAAAAATTTATGTAATTTAGTTGTAGAAATATTTTGGATATGTAATTCATTTTATACTAAGATGTTAGTAAATCAAACATATATTATATTTTGTAATTAATGTCCTTAAAGGGAAGTAAATCGGATGGTTAAGGAAGTAGGGGATATTAATCAAACTTAATTTTATTATTATGCTTTAAATCTTAACTTATATTTTAAACTAAACCTCTTCATTTATGCAAGTTAAAGACTAAAGTTATGTAATATTTATTTCTTGTAATACCTTCAATGCATATTGATCTTTGGCATGCATATGTTTGCATGAATACATAAGAACTTTTTTATTTTAGTGGAATGAAAAATAGTATAAAGACAATAGCTTCAATGCATACATATTAAACATATTGTTTTAACAGCCAAAATTAAATCAATAAATTACAAACGTCATTCTCCTCATAGCCTAAACTGCATAGGGTTTTTATTTCCTGTTAGAATTAGACTGGAAGGTGATTTTCATTCTCAATTCGCAAGCAATACTACCCATAATCCAAACTGTAATCTAGGTTGTTATGAATTAATAATTTTGTCATTTCCATAGACTTTATCTTCAAAGAGAACCCTAATCTCTTCCAAGGTCTTTCCTTTCATTTCAAGCAAACAGAAATAAAAGAAAACACCGCCCGCTGCTATAATTCCAGCAAGTGCAAAAAACATGCCTCCAAATGTTTACCTGTTTTTGAAACGTCATGGTCGTGATCCCACCTACCAACCTGTTCAAGGATATTGCCAAGCTTGAACCTTGCGCCCTTAACCTTGTCGGAAATATCTATGATGAGTAGACCCATGTAATTGGCATCAGCCACATTGAAAAGAAGGAGGATGCAGCAGCACATACGGCTGCTACACACAATGCAATGGCCCATAAAGCCTTACTGTTTGACTGCTCAAGATACTTTGAGAGCAGACCCAACCCAAGTAATGAAATGGCCATTCCTCTTGAGCCCAGCAACAACAGGGGCCGCCTTTCATACCTGTATAAAGCGGTCCCTCTTGTTGATAGCGAGCGATTTTTTTAATCGCTTCCTCTCACAGATATATCCTTTTTGTTTTCTGTGCATCATTGTTAGACCAGTGGCCAAAATATGTATAATGACAACAGTTACACATAAATGTCGCACATCATTATTATTGCAGCTAAACACTCATGAGATTCATAAAAGCTTAGATGTTAAGGCGCGTTGGATAGTATAGTTTGGTTCAATTTATGTTTTTATTTTAATAATATATTTGAAGATATCTGTTTAATTAATACGTTACAGTTTTGGATGAATTAATTTAACTGAGAATCTATTATTTATTTATTAAAATATTTACTTAATGCCTCTCAAAAACGTTGGAGAATAATTCATATCTGGATAGGCTTAGGTTAAAATGTCCTAAAGATGTTTCGACATCCTAAGGATGCACCCATATTTAGCCTCAAGAAACGAAAAAGAAAGATGAATCCAAAGAAAGAAAGTTGGGTATTTATATGTCAACTTATCAAAATCATTTCCATCTTTGTTCCTGTAAGATTGCTTTCCTTAATTAATAGTCATTAGCTTTCATATAGCAGCATTAAAAAGAATATCTGATAAACTTCTTAGGCAGCCATGATGTCATGGGTCTGTTAGGACGTGGCCTTAGGTGATCTGGACGTGGTTCTTGGAAACATGGGGTTGTTATGCAGTTAATTATTTGACTATTACGTTAGAAGGTTTTACGCATTCGTTATTAATTTTAGGTTGTTAAGGTGACCTGAACATGAGTTTTAGAAAAATAGGATTGTTATGTAGTTAATTATTTGGAAGTTATGTTAGAGTCTGTTACGGAGTAGTATTAATTATGGGTTGTTAATTGTTGCTTAATTTCAGTAATTGTTTTGTTATTTAAGTTGTGAGATTGAATAAAAAAGTATGCAGAATTTTATCCATACAGAGTACTAGGAGGACTTAGCCCCCTCGAAGTGGCTATTCAATTATTCTTTAATGATTAGCATCTTACAAGGGTATCAGAGCCGTTCAATCCATGGCTGATGGGCACAATACATGTTATTCACAATTGGCGGAATCTTTATCTTCCGTTAGGCAAACTCAAGAAATGCAGCGCTAAAATCAGGAAGCCTTGTAACAGGCAATTAAAGGCTTGACAAACCAATTACAACTGGTCGTTGCTAATGTGGACACCTTGGTCTATACCCACAAGAATCAGACAGAGGATACTCCATCTAGGTCAAGGTCCCACATACAAAATCCGTTATTTGAAGAACAGGGTGGCATTCAAACACGGGATATTCGTCTCGACTTTTCTAAGTTTAATGGTGAAGAACCCAATGGTTGGATTTATCACGCTAATCAATTTTTTACTTATCATCAAACCAACCCTCATCATTAAGTCTTTTTGGCTTCTTTTCACATGGAGGGTAAAACCCTCACTTGGTTTCAGGATTTAGAGGCCTCGAGTAGCATCACTAGTTGGGATGGTTTCACACAATCCTTACTTACCAGGTTTGGCCCTTCCATTTTGGATGATCTAATGGAGACTCTTACAAGGCTACATCAAACCACAACTGTGGAGGTTTACAAGTCCCAATTTGAGATCTTATCTAATCAACTTAAAGGGTTGGCAGAATCATACAAGCTCAGTTGTTTTTTAAGTGGCTTACGAGAGGATATTTGTTTCATGGTTCGCATGTTAAATCCCTTTAACCTCACAGTGGCTTTTGGTATGGTAAAAATGCAGGAGGAAAATATAGTTGCTTTCAGGCGGAGTTCACGGTTGGGATCTACTTCCCCACGCCCATTTCCTAACTCCCCTACATCAGATAAGAAGGCACTTGTTCCAATCCAACGTTTGTCCCCAATATAAATGAAAGAGAGGAGAGCAACGAGATTATGTTACAATTGTGATGAAAAGTGGGGGTCGGGCCACAAATACAAATCAACTCGTTTGTTTATAATGGAATGTGAGGATTCGGAGGGGGAAGAGCTGCAACCCATTCAACAGCCTCAACTTTTAGAAGAAGCCGATAGTCTTTCAGGAGGAAGTGAGGTGAATCCAGAAACAGCACTTGAGATTTCCATTCATGCTTTGGCAGGTTCTCCGAGCCCCAAAACCATGTGCATTCTTGGATATGTTAATGGTTGTGTTGTGGTGATCCTCATCGATACCAGGAGCACCCATAATTTCATGGACCCCTCAATTCAGCAACGAGCGCATCTTTACTTACAATCAACAACAAGACTCTTGGTGAGAGTAGCCAATGGGGACAGTTTGTGCAGTACAGGGAAATGTGTGGATATTTCGTTCCACGTGCAGGGACTTATCACAGAGATTTTTATGTTTTGACTTTGGGTAGTTGTGATATTGTGTTAGGAGTTCAATTGCTCAGTACCTTAGGGCCTATTTTATGGGATTTTGTTAAATTACGCATGGAATTTAATCTCTTGGATTCTAGGCATGTTTTACAGGGCATTACACCCATAGAAGTTTCCTTGATGAATGGGGAGCAGTTTGGAAGGGCTATGAATCAAGACAAGCAAGGTTTAGTATTACAACTACTTTTACCTGATGCATTTTGCATTTCTACTCTTGAAACTGACCCCTTCTTTGCTAATTTACTTGACCAATTCCAAGAAGTTTTTGGTGAACCCACCGGACTTCCACCAAATCGTGACCATAATCACAATATTATTCTCCAACCAGGGGCTAAACCAGTATGTGTTGGACCATATCGCTACCCCTATTTTAAAAAAACTGAAATTGAAAAAATTGTTAATGACATGTTTAGTTCGGGTATCATTCGACCTAGTCATAGTCCTTTTTCTTCTCCAGTTCTTTTAGTTTGTAAACAGGATGGTAGTTGACGTCTTTGTGTTGATTATAGAGCCTTAAATAAAAACACCATTAAGGCCAAATTTCTTATTCCTATTGTGGATGAACTTCTAGATGAGTTGCATGGGGCAACTATCTTCAGTAAATTAGACTTACGTTCCGGTTATCATCAAATTCGAGTTAACTCTGAGGATATCCCAAAAACTGCTTTCCGCACTCATGAAGGCCATTACGAATTTCTCGTAATGCCTTTCGGCCTTACAAATGCTCCAGCCACTTTTCAATCTCTCATGAATCATATTTTTAAGCCCTTGCGAAAATTCATGTTAGTTTTCTTTGATGACATTCTTATTTATAGCATAAATTTGGAAGAGCATCAACACCATTTAACATTGGTATTGAATATTTTAAAACATCATTAGCTTTTTGCAAAAAAACCTAAGTGTTCCTTTGGTTGTCAAGAGATTGAATATCTTGATCATTTAATCTCTAAAAATGGAGTCTGGGCTGATCCTAAAAAAATTGAATCTATGTTAAATTGACCTTTTCCTTCCATCCTTAAATCCTTAAGGGGATTTCTTGGTCTAACTGGGTATTATTGCAAATTCATCAAAGGTTATGGTTCTATTGCCACTCCTTTAACTTCTTTACTCCGAAAAAATTCCTTTGAGTGGACCCTTACAGCCAAAGAAGCTTTCACTACCTTTAAGAATATTGTGACCAACCCCCCTATCTTAATTCTTCCTGACTTTACTAAACCCCTTTATTATTCAATGTGATGCTTCTGGTTGTGGTGTAGGTGCTGTTTTGATGCAACAAGAAAGACCCATTGCCTTTATGAGTCAGGCCATTCATGGGAAGGCCTTGCACCTCTCTATATATGAAAGGGAGCTTATGGCCTTGGTTTTGGCAATCAAGAAGTGGAGTTCTTATGTTTTGGGGCAAACTTTTCGAGTGCAGACAGACCATCAAAGTCTTAAGTACCTACTTGAGCAGAAAGTAGGGACACCCATGCAGCAGAAATGGCTAACTAAATTGTTAAGCTTTGATTTTTTGGTGGAATACAAGGCAAAGAAAATCTGGTCGTTGATGCCTTGTCCAGGAAATTTGACAATGCACCAGTAATGCTGACTGCCTTGTCATTCCCTTCTGATAACTGGATTTCAAAATTACAGGACTCCTATTCAGAGGATCCCAAATGACAAAAACTGATTTCTAATTTTGTAGGACACAGTCTGGATGAGACCAAATATGACATGAAGGATGGGTTGTTATTTTACAGGGGCAGACTGTATATTAGTGATTCTACTGCTCTCAAGAATCAGTTACTCCACTTATCTTATGGAAGCCCTCAGGCAGGCCACTCAGGATTCCATAAAACTCTCTCTTGGGCTAGAGATAATTTTTATTGGATGGGCATGAAGGCTGACATTAAGAATTTTATTAAAGAATGTGATATTTGCCAACGCAATAAAAATGAGACCATCCACCTCGCAGGTCTTCTCCAACCTTTGCCTATTCCTACAAAGGTATGGGCGGATATCTCCTTAGACTTTATTGAAGGGTTGCCTCTTTCTAATGGGTTCAATGTGATTTTGGTCGTGGTTGATAAATTGAGTAAGTATGCACATTTCATCTTAGTTGTGCATCCTTATACAGCCACTAAAATCGCACAGATTTTTATTGCCAATATTTTTAAACTACATGGAATGCCTAGCTTTATTGTTAGTGACAGAGACCCTTTGTTCACTAGCCTATTTTGGAAAGAGCTGTTTAAATTGCATGGGACTAAGCTCAAATTTTCGTCGCCTTATCATCCCCAAACGGATGGTCAAACAGAGATTGTGAATAAATGTGTGGAGCAGTATTTATGGTGTTTTTCTGGGGAGTGGTCATGTTGGTTGCCTCTTGCAGAATGGTGGTATAATACCAACATTCATGCTTCTACTAAACTTTGACCATTTGAGGCAATTTACGGATACCCAGCCCCATCTTTGTTGGCTCATTCGTCAGGGACAGCTACAGTTCAATTTGTGAAAGACACCCTGAGGAGCCGGGATCAGATCTTGCGCCTATTACGTGGGAACCTACAGGTGGCCCAAGAGAGGATGAAGCGTTTTGTAGATTTAAAACGTATTGAACGACATTTTGAAATAGGAGACTGGGTCTACCTTCGTCTCCAACCATATAAACAACATTCGGTTGTGCAGCGCAAAAATCTCAAGCTTTCTCCCAGATTTTATAGACCCTATCAGATTGTAGAGCGAATTGGTGGTGTTGCTTATCGTTTGGACCTTCCCTCCACCTCCCTCCTTCATCCAGTGTTTCATGTTTTGATTTTGAAGAAGAAGCTGGGTGCTTGAAATATGCTGGTGACTACTATTCCTCCATTAACTGTTAGAGGTAGTCCACAAGCCGAGCCTCAAGAAATTTTGCAGCGACGCCTCATGAAGAAGAATGGACGCACTGTTAGTGAGTTGTTGGTTAAATGGAAAGGGTTGGAGATTGATGATGCCTCCTGGGTTGAATTTCATAAGCTGCAAAAAGACTTCCCTGACCTTGAGGGCAAGGTTTTCTGATGGGGGAAGGATTGTCATGGGTCTGTTAGGATGTGGCTTTAGATGATCTGGACGTGGGTCTTGGAAACATGGGGTTGTTATGCAGTTAATTATTTGGCTGTTACATTAGAAGGTTTTGCGCAGTCGTTATTAATTTTGGGTTGTTAAGGTGACCTGAACGTGGGTCTTAGGAAAATAGAACTATTATGTAGTTAATTATTTGAGAGTTACGTTAGAGTATGTTATGGAGTAGTATTAATTATGGGTTGTTAATTGTTACTTAATTTCAGTAATTGTTTTGTTATTTAAGTGGTGAGATTGAATAAAAAGGTATGCAGAATTTTATCAGTACTAGGAGGACTTAGCCTCCTCAAAGTGGCTATTCAATTATTCTTTACTGATTAGCATCTCTTACACATGAGAGCAGCATCCAGAAGAACACTGATAATTCTTAGATCCCAAGGGAGGGAATGGAAACATGATATATACTCGTAAGAAACTGCTAGTGATCAAACATGTCTGTGTATGTGTGTTTTTGGGTGGTCGTTGTTGTGCAGTAGAATCCTCCATTACCTGCAACTTCTTCAAATAGGAAAGCGCCAATCTACCACAGCACTCTCCATTTATACCTTTCTCGCGCTTTTCTTAGCATTGAGAGAATCCTGGTGTCTGTTCAATGATACAAAGCCTAATCTGAAAAACGTCTATTAGTAAGTTCCAACTAAATTCCTCACTTTATTGATAAAAAAAAGAAGGAATAATTATTTCATTTTATTTTGAGCGGAAAGCCTAAAAAAGTCAGTTAATTGCTTTGACCTCATAGATTGAGGTATCAAAAAAAAAAAATCAAACCCGAGTACTTGTTTCTTTATAATATCTAAAATTTATAATAATAAAAAAACTAATTTCAATCAATTCTCATGAACAATATATTATTAGTATTATTATTTTTAGATCATATACATAATAATTGAAAACAAATTATTAAAATTGAAATAAAAATTCATAATAACATTTAAAAACAATGTTAAAACTCAAGACTAAGTGAGTGTGCTAAAAATTTTCTGAGTTTCTAAAAAACCAAACAAAAAAGAAAAAGGAAAAAGACATCGAAGGTAGAGGCCTAGTGCCTAGCCACTATGTTTTATTTTTTTTATTAAACAAACGAATGATATGTTGTTCACCTTTTATTATTATTTTAAATATGACAGACGACAAATCATCTCTTACAATGTAAGGGCTAGGTCCAGAGCCTAGCCCACTAGTAGTAATCAGACACGAGCAAATTTGGAGGCCTTATGCCTTGCTTGTGTACCTGACCCTATTTTATAATTAAAAATAGACCTGCAAACTAGTAGTTCATAATAATTAAAAGCAGAAAAAAAAACAAAACAAAACTGAGACATGAGATGACATGGGAACTACAAGCAAGAGCCATGCTACAGCCTTCAAGATACCTCTTTAGAGAGAGAAACAACCTGCTATCCAAAGAAAGCATTATATTCTCAACAGGGATATGGATGCAACACATTTCAATGATATATTAACAACATATATCTCATTTCAATGATATGGATGCAACAAATAAAGTTATTTTTATAGTTCAAATAAGGTTCAAGCGGAGTCGGGCAATATCCATATTTTATTTAGATCTAACTTTTTTATTTTAAGGAATACCTAAATTTGACTAAAACCCGAATACAAAAAATTCTATTCATTTAAATCAGTTTAAATTGGTCTCAATAAGATTCGAATAAAATTTTCATTACTAAAGTTTCATTCATATAAGATAAACTTTTTCATCACAAGGGAAGTAAGCATGCAACACATCCACATACCAAATGGTGTTAAACTTTTTTCTTTTCTTTTTTATGTTCTTCAAAAGTAAAAATTTAATGGATTGGGTTGGAGCCAAAATTTGCTCCACCCATATTCCACTTGCAATATTAAATCATATCTTAATCCTGAGGGGTGTAATTCAACTAGTCAAATTTTAAATTTATTTTTTAAAGATCTATTTCGAGTTTCACAAATCTCATAATTACTAGAAACTTTATTGCATCAGTATAACTAGAAGTATCAAATAATTAAAAAATAAATGTAGCCTTCGTATAAGATAAGATATACACACCGTCTGTAATCAATCTTAAACAACACCAGAGAAATGAAAAAACCATATTCAAACAAAGTAGGACATGCTCTTTATCCGCAATGTGAATTGTAGAACCAAATCAACCAGCACGGGCAAAATTGTATATGAACAAAAGCAAACAATAAATAATTTAGTAAGCTCACTAAAACATCAAACCCAATTGAAACAAGCCAAGATTGAGAAAGAAGTACCTGAAAAAAAGGGTAGAGAATGGACCAAGGGAGTCTCTTTCTATAAACAACAGCAGCAGTCTGCAACTCACCACTGCTTCTATCAGAGCCTCTCTTGAACTTCATGAGATCCACAATAGAATTGTTTTCTAAGAACTGTTCTGCTGACCCATCTTGATTATTGGAAGAAAAAGCAAACACTTTTGAAGATCGTTGAAAAGAAAAGCAAAGAAAAGGTGAAATTTTGACTGGCTTTGAGTTGTTTTTAAACATTAGTATAGGCCTCAGAGAAGTGGATGTAGAAGATAAATGAGAGGTTCAAATTGAAGGAATTGAAGAGGTGGGCAGTGAGTATAATCGATAGGGAACTTGAGACCATAATTGCTTCTCTCCACACCCCACGATGGAGAGAGAGGGAGAGAGAGAGAATAGGAAAGATGAAGAAGGGATTCATAATAGAATTACTAATGCCAAAGGTTTTACAATTACAGAATACAAAGAAATTTGTAAGCATAAGTTGAAAAAGATTAACTACAAGAAGGCACAGGCATAATGAATGGCCATATGAATGAATTAATAAGAGATTGAGGGAATACCTATCATGAGGACATTTCCCTCGTTTCATAAACTAAAACAACAACAAACAGGACATTCTTTCCTGATCATGGACAGGATATGCAAAATCTTTGACAAACTTAGACCCCAAGACAGTTGGAGGAACGAGGATATAAACATTAGAAAACAATGGAATCCTACCAGACTACCAAAAATATATTACTCAACATTCTTTCCTTATCATGACTATAACAGTTGACAGCCAGCTTCCAAATCCTCTAAGGTGATGGTCTGCAGTTCATCGGTATCGATACAGTTGAAATCAAGCCTGAGATCCAAAATCTCTCTAGCATTAGCTAACATGACATTTACTAAACCTCCATTCATTTCCCTACGCTGCTTTTCTGTTGTTTCTCTCTCAATCAGGGCGGCAATGGCATCTCCACTGCATGAAGAATGTAATTTAAAACCATACAGCGAACTACCTTCATCCTGATTATTCATCTTGATGTGGCAAATATTTGCTAAATCTTCAGAAGAGAAGTCATTAAAATGGAAAAACTTGGTAACCCTTCTACAGAAACCCTCATTTGAAGATATCACACGCTTCATAGGTTCACTATAGCCAGCAAATATGACTACGACTTTTCCACTGTCCATAACAGACATAATTTCTTCTAAGGCTTCAATCCCATAGTCCTTCTCATCCTCTTTCTGCGATGGTATAAGCCGATATGCTTCATCCACAAAAAGAATTCCTCCCTCTGCTTCTGCAATCTGCAACAGGTGTTGTAAATTAGTTTGGCAGAAGAAAGCATTACATTATCTGCCAAGAAAGCTGACATTTGATTTCAGAAACCCCAGCAACAAACCTTTCTTCTAGTCTTGGGTCCAGTGTGACCAACAAATTCACCAACCAAATCTGTACGTTGTACTTCTGTTACCTTGTCAGTAGGTAGAACTCCTACCATATGCAGTAATCTTCCAAGTATTCGAGCTACCATGGTCTTACCTATAGAATATGATAATTATCATCTCACTTTATGACTTAATCAAAGATATACAGAAAAATTTGAGTTCAATCACAAGATAATTTAAAATCAATCAGTTGACTATTCTTGTACTTCTCTACCACTTTTCAGCAAAAAATGAGATCCAGACTCCTAAAGAGAAATAAGGGTTTAAACAAGAGAGCAACAGGCATACATATTGATAAACTGAAGAAATGAATGATAATCTTTTTTGTCACCCCAAGAACATCATGAGCAGCTTAGTCTTTCCTTCTCACATCTAATAGGGGAAGCCAACTGGCAACATAAACTATAAGGTACAGGTAGCATTAACTGGGAAAACTTGCAAATGTTTGAGAAGAACAATCTCAGAAACAAAATGGGATGGATTGACTTATCTGGAAAAAGAGATTTTGGTCTATAATTTAATGAAAACTGTGGTTCAGTAAATAGTGGAATACAAAAGGGGGCATCGAGCCAATTTTTTGGCAACAAGGCCTTATTAAATTTAGCTCAGAACTCCATTGTCTGTCTCCACAACACAAGAGTGTTAAGAGTTAATCCAAGCTAATGACACAAGTTTGACAATACACATGAGAATGCAATCATTAAATTATTGTTAAATAGCAATGGGATTTGAGAATTCTGAAACACTTGCAAAAAGGAAGATCATAAGTTATTCACCAGAAGAGAAGGCAAAATAGCATAGTAAAACTAAAATATTAGATCAAGATTTTCTTTTTTTGGATTTCAGGACTGAAGAATGATTTATGGAATATGATGAAATAGCATAATGATACAGAAACAATCAAACAGCCCAATACCTGTTCCAGGGCTTCCCAAGAAAGCCATATGAGGCGGTCTTCTCAGACCAACTTTCATACCAAGGGCCCTGCGCCTCTCATCCAAAAGCATACCCTTTGCCCATTTTCTCAGTTGTATCTTGAGGTCATGCAACCCCACAACATTTGATAAAGCATCTTCAAGTTCATCCATCTTAGCTTTTGTTTTAGAGCATGCTTCAAGTGCTTTTCTCTTTCTCTGCTCTTCAAGATGCCACTGCAATAGTTTACACAACTCCTCACTCCTTGGACCTGGTGAGAGATGATTCAAAGGAGTCATGCCTTCCTGCAAATTTAAGGTTACACAAATTACCAGTGTTTTATAATAAAGAAAATTAATTTAAAATGGAAAAAATTGGGCACTGGCATCTACAATACATTGTCCTCTGCACTGCAGTCAGCATTATACTCCAGCAATGTCTTAACAGTTGAGTGATCTTCCACTCTGATTGAGTACCAAACTGCAAGGTGTAACGGTGTCATTCCATTCTGCAAGAATAAGACAAGTAGGAAAAAAGCAGTTCATATTAGAAATTGTCTTAAAAAGTTCCCAGTTTTAATTTGAAACAAAACAAAAAATGGATAACATGGCGCCAAGAAAGCAGACATTCGCTTTGGCTTCAATAATAGCACCATGAGCAAGAAGCAACCGTGCAGCTTCGCTGCAACCATTCTTTGCTGCCATGTGTAAAGGAGTTTCTCCATACTGCAAATTTCAGGATGATAACAACCACAACGAAATCAGATGTGTTAATCAAGAGAAGCTTGCATAAATTTATAGAAAGATCTAAGCAATTGGTATAAAATTTGACCAGGAAACTGACACATAAGCATGTACTCTCCGCTTACCATATTCCTAGGCTCCAGTTCAACCTTCTCAGCTCCTTGCCAATCAAGAAGAAATTTAATTATCTCAGCCCTGTTGTAACCAGCAGAAACATGAAGTGGAGTCTGCGCCATCTGCAATTAAGCAAATCAAGTTAAAATTTAAAGAAAAAAAAATACAGTCAGATAAAAAGATGCATGAACTTTTCTTCTTTCTTTAACTCAGTCACAGATACCATAGTCAACAATACAAGTGACAACAAATTCACCAGTTTCCATTCAATTGTGTCCATAACAGATCCACCAACCAATCACAAGAACAAAACGAGCAAAAATACACGAACCAACCCAGCAGATAAAATGAAGCAAGATCTTTCATTTTCACAATATACCCGTTAAAGAACACCATTTTCACAGAACCTAGAAAAACCCACCCGGTAACAAAACAGAATCATGAACATGATGAGAATTAAAGAAAGGAAACTAATGGGATCTTACAACAGGGTTTCTTTCATTGAGGAGATAAGGGTTTCCACTGAGTAACCTTTGGAACCCAAGAAGATCTCCCGATTGAGCACAGCTATGAATGGTGGCAGGCTTGGAAATTCTCGACCCTTGACCCTGACGATTCCGCTGCATTGTTTCTGTGTTCATTTTATGACTTTCTTTTCCTTTCCTTTATTGGTGGCTTCGCTTCTATTTCCCACCAAACAAAAAGAGAGCGAAAGAATTTGGATTTTTTGGAATTTTCTCTTGGAGCGTCCTTGGCGGTCAATCTGTAATATAGCAAGTCCGACTTTAGTGCACAAATCTAACACTTCCGTCCAATTTTTCTTTTTCATCGGTATCACTTTTGGAAAAACTAAATTATCTCACGTGTGGGTCTGTAAATCACGTGGACATAAATGTACGAATGCCCAATTTGTTTCACGGTTGAAAAATATTTAAAAAAAAATGGTTTTTTTTCTCAAAATGATTTTTTAATATTTTTAAATTTTTTTGATGAACTAATATAAAAAAAAATAAAAAATATATATTATTTTAATATATTTTTAAATAAAAAATATTTTACATTACCATAATATCAAACAGACTCTTAAACATTAATATGATAAAATTAGATGTTGATGGGTCTAGTACCTATCCAAAGGCATAGGACAGGCTCCAACTCGAGTTCAAATTTTGATGAGTAAGGTGTGTACCACGGCCAACTCGTCTGACCCAAAAACATTCACTCGTTTTTCATATAGTTGGTATTTATAATTAAATACTCTTACATCTACATTCAACTATGAAGTCGGCCATAGCTTGCCTCTTGATTACGGGCCTTGGTTTATACTACAACCCATACTCTTCCAATTCTATTGCGTATTTCACTAGTTGTCCTGACATGTCTAGTTTGTGAAGGATCTATCTCAAAGCCTAGTTCATCAATACCACCATTTGGTGTGCTTGGAAGTAGGCCCTCAGCTTCCTAGAAGCTGTCACCAATGCTAAGGCTATTTTTCTATCCTCAAATAGCGGGTTTCGGCATCTAAAAGTGTCTTGGCCGCATAATAGACCAGACGTTGTACTCATTCTTCCTCCCTGACCAACACTGCATTGACAACCCGGTCTGCCACCCCCAAATACAAGAACAGAGTCTCCCCTCTTTGGGCTGAAAGAGAACATTTAGGGAGGAAAGGTAAACCTTCAGCTCTTCAAAGGATTTGTGACACTCAGGTGTCCACTGGAAGTTGGGGGTATTCTTTAGAGCTTTGAAAAATAGCAAACCTCGTTCCACTATTCTAGTTATGAATCTGCTCAAAGCTGTTAACCTTCATATAAGGTGTTGCACCTCCCTCACTGTCTAGGGGGGGTTCATGCCCAACAGTACTTGAATTTTTTTTGGATTGGGCTCAATCCCTCTATGGTTGACCAGAAAACCCAAGAACCCCCCCGGATGGCGAACACGCACTTGAAGGGGTTCAGCTTCATACTATGGCTCTCCAGTACTTGGAAGACTTCTTTAAGGTCTTGTAGATGCTATTCAAAAGTCATAATTTTTACCAACATGTATCCACATATCCTTCCATGATCCTGCCTAACTGATGTTTGAACACCTTGTCCACCATCTTCTGGTATGTTGCCCCTACATTCTTCAAACCGAAAGGCATAACCCTGTAGCAGTAGGTCCCTCTTTTGGTTATGAAGGATGTTTTCTCTTCATCAGCTAGATGCATGAGAATTTGATGATACCTAGAGTATGCATCCAATGAGTTGAGGAACTCATACCCCGCTGTTGAATCCACTAATTTATCTATTTTGGGAAGGGGATAGTTATCCTTCGAGCATGCCTTGTTCAAGTCGATGAAGTCCACACACATTTGCCATTTGTTATTAGCCTTCTTTACCATCACAACGTTGGCGAGCCACTCAAGGTATGTTACCTCCTACATGAATCCTGCTGACATGAGCTTATCTACCTCCTTAGAGATGGCCTTCTGTCTGTCCCTCCTTACACTTCTCTTTTTCTATCGTATAGGAGGAAAGCTAGGGTCTATATTCAGCCGATGTGAAGCTATTTCAGGGTTGATCCCTGGCAAGTCCTCTGGATGGAAAGCAAAGTTGCTTTTTTGCGATACCAGCAACTCCGTGAGGTCGTGTTTCTATTGACTGTTCAGGGTGCAACCCACTCTCGTGACCTCTTTATTGGTGGAGCCCAAACGAACTTCAACTAGTTCTTCAGCTGCCTCTATTATGACTTCGGGCTTCTCTTCGTAGGCTTGAAGACGATTAATCAATAGGGCATTCTTGCCCTTCAGACATGTGTTTGCGTACTCTCTTGAGGCTTCTTGGTTCCCCTTCACCACAACTACCCCTTTAACAGTTGGGAACTTCAGGGTCAAATATTTAGTACGGACTACTGCACTGATTTGGTGAAGCAGTGACCTCCAGATGATGGCATTATATGAGAGATGGGTGTCAATGACCATAAATGTCCGCTGGAGAGTTACACAATGAGGTGCAGTTCCCATAGTGACGGTAAACCCTATTGCCCCTTTCACAAGCACTGCTGACCCTTCTATCCCGATGAGAGGTGTTAGCACAAGAGTCATTCTGGAGGCGTCTATGCCCATCTTTGTCATGACCTCTGCTAATAGGATGTTCACTAAGCTACCACTATCCACTAGGATCTTGTGGACCCTGTGACCCTCCATGACCGTGGAAATCACCAAGGCATCTTCATGTGGGTGTTTAATCCCTTGTCCATCAGCAAGAGTGAAGGTGATGGGTTTATGCCAAGAACTTTCTTAACCCATTGTAACTAGAACTTGATCTCCCAGCCTTGTTCTTTTATTACTGGTGACGCCTACATTGGTTGATGAGCCCCCTAGTATGATAAGAACCTCTAGGAGTGCTGGTCTTTGTTGTCTCACTTCACCTCTCTCCCGTCTAGAGATGAATCCTTTTTTAAGAACTGGATGAGGTATCCTTGTGCTAGAAGTCTCTCCACCTCTTTTTTTAGAGCATAACAATCCTTGGTATCATGTCCTTTCTCCATATGAAACTGGTAGTACTTCTTAGAGAACTTGAGATTGGGATTAGGCTTTAAAGGAGGAGGATATTAAAGCAAGTTCTGACCCCTCAAAGCCGTGTAGATTTATGTATAACTGGTGTTCACAGAGGTGTAGACCCTTTCAAACCTAGTAGGATGTTCCCTAGAAGACCATTTCTTCTTAACATCTTGCCGTTTGATAGGGGAACGGTTCCGGTTGGGAGGTTCAACTCTAACCCCCTTTCTATGAATTTAGGAGGAGTTTCTACGAGCAGGCAAGGCTTTCTCCACTCTGATATGGCTCTCGATCATCTATTTGACCCTTAGGAGAGTTCTGTCTTGTAGCGGGTAGAGCTGTTTCCACAAATCTTCACTCCTAACCCCCTTGATCAAAGCATTTCTTCATTAAATCTCCTCAGATATGCCCGAGTAAACTCCTTCTCGCTTTGGATAATTCCAAATAGCTCTGTGGAGCTTTTTTTCATGAGGATGCTGGTGCTAAAACGTGCTACCAGCTTAGCACATAGATCCTGGAAGCTCAGGATCGATCTTGACTTCAAGTTGTTATACCATGTCCTCACGTCCCCTCTGAAGGTGGTAAGCAATATCTTACACATGACGTCATTATCATGGATGACCAGCTCAAGGCTCCCCCTCACATTCTGGATATGTTCCCGAGGGTCTGTAAGTCCATCATATTTGTCTAGGTTCATCTTCGCGGATAAATACTCTTTGGGTACCTTGACTTCCAAAACTCTCTTGGATAATGGAGAGCCTTCCACTTGGTACTAGTGGGCAGGTTGGTGATGCCGTAAGTTCTCCTCAGCCCTTCTTCTAGGTCGTTCTCGGTGTGAACCAGATGAACTGAAGGAATCTAGCATGGAATGGTGGGAGTGATGAACTCTTTCTTTCCCACGGTGGCTAGTTTGAACTCTACGAGAATGTTCACTTCTCACTAGTAACGTGAGACGATGTGAACGTTCTCGAGTTGGACTACGAGAACGATCTCTAAGTGGTTCCTCTTCATTCTACCCATATCCCTCTACATAATTGAGGCGTCTTCGGGCTACAAGGGTTCTTTGTGGCTGAGGTGGTAAGATGTGTGCTGGGACATCGTGAGCTAGTTGAGGATGAACCGTGAGCTAGTTGAGGATGAACCGTAAGCTGTTCTCTCAATCTGACGACCTCTTTAGAGAGCAAACATATCTGCTCAACCATCATCTCAATCTGAGGTTGGGCGGACGTACCAACAACAATGTTGGTATCTGTGATATACCCTGGATCTGTCGTGTTGGTGTAATAGATGGAACCGTACGTCAAAGCTTAGTTTTTTGCTGGAGAAGTAATTAGCTTTTTGTAAAGGTTCCCACAGACGGCGCCAAATGATGAGGATACAAAAATCACAAGGGATATTCTGGAATGAATTGCTCTTAGAGATCCTTGTATGTCATTCACAACGTGTTTTACGACCTTTACTTTCGGCTTCTTCTTTAATGGATCTCCTCAGAGGGTGTGAAATTCTTCTGGAATAAATACATGCATAAAATTCCTTAGAGACCCCTGGGGGTGTTGATGGGGGACCCTCCAAAGATTAAGTTAGTACGAGGTATTTTCATGTGTTAAAATGACATTAATGAAGATATTAATCAGCTTTTATGAAGATAAAGAAGAGGAAAGGGAAGAAGATATAGAATTCAGGTAGAAGAAGAAGAAGTGTGTTTATGTATCAAAGTATAAGGTTTCGAATCCCTTTTCGTATATTACTGCTCTCTTTTATATTATCTGACTTGACCTGTTTCATGTAACGTAGGAGGGGTAGAAATGTAATCTTATACTAGTAAGATAATATTATTTTACTGCTCGTACCATCAAGTCTAATTAACTGCTTGTTCGTATTTAATAGAATGCGATGAGTATCATAATTACTAACCCAGACCCAGAGTATGAGAGACTTAGTGTGGAGTTACCTTTCTGCTATGCAATCAACCTGAGGGTGTTGGGTTCTACTCACACACTGAGCCCAAAAGGAGTTGAGTTCAGCTTGTGACTGCACCCAAGAATGGTTAGGGACAAACATGCCATAGCCCAACGTGGAGTTGGGCGCGATCGTGTCCCTGACCCAATAGGGGATTGGGTGTTGACCCCCATAGCCCAACGTGGAGTTGGGTGCGGGTGCGTCCGTTGCCTAATGTGGGGTTGGGCGCGGACGTACCCTTACCCAACTTGGAGTTGGGCGCGAGAATGCCACGGCCCAACTTAGGGTTGGGCACTAAAAAAGACATAGCTGCATTTTGGGTTATGATTTTTGTGCGATGACCTTTAAACAGGGGAGTCTTAAGGAAACCATGACGTATCATTGTTGATATCTTATTTTCTAATGATATTATTAAATTAATAAAATTTATTAAATTTACTCGAACCAATTACATGAATATTATATATATATATTTTAAAAAATATTTATATTTTTTTGATATATTTTATAATATTCATGTAATTGGTTCGAGTAAATTTAATAAATTTTATTAATTTAATAATATCATTAGAAAATAAGATATCAACAATATAAACAGGGGAGTCTTAAGGAAACCATGACGTATCATTGTTGATATCTTATTTTCTAATGATATTATTAAATTAATAAAATTTATTAAATTTACTCGAACCAATTACATGAATATTATATATATATATTTTAAAAAATATTTATATTTTTTTGATATATTTTATACCAAAATAAAATTTAAGTAACGCGGGTCACCTAATGTAACACTAGCTTAGGATCCAAAGCCTATTAGGTTAAAATTTATAGGGTAAGACTTCTCCTGTAAATAGAATTGCATACACATGTACAAAGGTTGAAAACTGATGGCGATCCTAGTATCAACTGCTGCTGCAAAATTTTCCAGCATACTCTCCTTCTTTTGATTTATATTTTGATAATAGTAACTTTCCAAAAATAATTTGTGCTTTTTTCGGCAACAATCGCTGGTAACAACAACACGATCAATTGCCTGCATCAAAGCGCAGTAATCAAGTCCAGTGATGGACTGGTTATTAAAATTATTGATTCTCAATATATATAATTTTAATTATTATTTTTTTGAGAAAAAAAAAACTAGAATAATGATTAATGGTTATCAAAACAAGTATTCAAAATTGGACGCAGCATGCCCCACTTTTTAAGATTTTAGCTAACGCTATACTTCTGAACGATGTCGTAAAACCAGTCGGAGCTTAAAACTGTGCGTTTTAATTTTGCAGCTGCACCCAAACTGGACAAAAGAAAGAAAGAAAGAAAGAAAAGAATTTGATGAGGTAGATCTAGATCTCCTCTCGCTTTGAGGAAGCGGTCAGTCACTCTTTCCTTTTACGTTTTATAATCTTCCTCAATTCTACCCCTATTTACAATTTGTCCTGCTTTATCTTCCCCAACGCAGCATCTCTTGCCGTTTCACAGACAACCCAATCAATCCTCAATTTAGGGTTTCGAGATTATAATAAACTAGAATTATTATTTTTCTTTTGTAAAAATTAGATGATGCCGCCGGTAAAAACATCCTATCGGGACCGGACACAAGAGTTTCTGAGTGTAGCAGAGAGGCTAAAGAAATCGTTCTCATCGGCGAGCAATGCGGCATCATCCAGTACCGGTAGCAGCACGAAGCCGGATGCTAAGCGATCTGCTGTGGCGATTCAATCCGAATTTAGTAAAAGAGCATCCATGATCGGGTATGGGATCCACCAGACATCTCAGAAGCTGGCGAAGCTGGCAAAACGTGAGCTACTTCCTTCTCTTTTTGTCCTCAATTTAAATGATTTTGATGATTGATAATTGATGCGAGTAATATCGTGTTGTGGCAATGGTAATGGTGATGTAATGGTAATGATTGAAGAAAGAATTTGGTACATTCTTAAAACACAAGATTAGTAAAATTCACTTCATCGTTGGTGTAAAACAATAATTCTATTCATTCCTAGAGCAAGTACGAGGGCTGGAGCTATGTTCTTCGAAGTGTGAGGATCCGAATATCTTGTGTTTATCCATAGAGATTTCTTAAGGATAAGTTTTTGTCGCTGCTATTATTATTATTATTATTATTATTATTATTTCTTTTTGGAAGGGAGTTAGCACATGTTCAGAAAAATTGGTAACTGTTTCTCGCATGGTGGTTGTTTTTTCATTCTTTCTATCTATCTTTGAATGCTATCGTCTTTGTTATTTTTCAATTCTTGGTCCTTTACAAAAGAAAAAATGTTTGTATGACAAGAAAAGAAATGTGTTTTGCCAAATGTGATTTAGAAAATACATAATTAAAATATTTTTGGAAAGTGTAATCATAGTTGGTCCTTTACAAATATTTTTCCTTTATTATTCATAGTCTTAGACTAAGATTATTGTTTGTTAATTTGGAAAGTGTAATCAATAAATTTAATGTTCTTTATTGAAAATGTTCCGCATTCTGGAAAGAATCTTCCGAATAAAAATATAGGAGTGGTACAAGGATATTGTGGCAACTCAGACCAAACCAAAGTGCATCAGCTGATCAGTTGCTCTTTCCACTTTCTTCAGGTGTTAGTTTGATGCATGGTTTATGCTTCCTAGGAGAACATTTACATAATTTTAAGGTTCAAATTACTTAACCTGGCATATTTTGAAGGTTTTCAGTTCATAGGAGTGGGAAGAAGTTGACGAAGGTGAATATAATGAGAAGGCAACTTTGTTATACTGATTCTTAGTGAGAATTATCATATTCCTCATATTTTACTTACATGAGTTTCAATCTTATCTAATTTAGGCTCATTATGTAAGTATTGTCATCTTGATCCCCATCTTTTATTAGTCTCTTCTTTTGTTTTTGTTCCAATGAAATTTATGGAGGTGACTTTGTATCAATGATTACTAGTGCTTGGAAATTGAGTATTTTTGGAGATTTTGGGAGTATGTGGATAGAATTGAATTTGAGAATCTTCAAGAACTACTCTCTGGAAGCATTTATTGTGAGAAGACAGTTTTCTTGCCATCCTTATGGTGCTCTTTCTTGAGGGCTTTTCCAGAAGTGTCTGGTGGATTGTCAATGATATTGAATTTCTCTGTTGTATTTACTTTGTAATTTTGTTTTACTTATTTCCTCAATCCTTATCGATGAATTCTCTTCTCAGCAAAAACAGAACCTGGAAATAATTAGTGCACGGGTATGGTTGCAACTATTAGAGTTTCACATCTTATTGGTAGTTCCTCTGTTTCTCATATAACTTTGTAAATTTCCATAAATAAGAGAAGTTAAGTTGTTCTTAAGTTTTGAATTAAACAAATCATTATTCTGACTGGGAGAGCCATGGGGTCTCAGCTCTCCTGGGAGAGCAGTACACCTCCTGGAAATATAGAGTGTTGCATGTGGAAAATTGTCAGAAGGTATCTAAAACTACCGATTGAATATGATAATCAGACCTCATCACCTTGATGGTAGCTGCAACAAAATTTTAGGAATTGAAACCATTGAAATGGATGTTGATTTGTAAGTCTTTTCATTTTTCCGTTCATTGATTGATATCTTCTTACACCAGGAATTCTACAAATGCAGCCCTTTATTATGTAAGTTTTATGGAAATTTGTGATTATATGATGAGTTTTTGTTGTGCTAGATCTCTCTTGCCTTTTCTGTGTTTTTCACAGTCTATTTTAGCAATCGGTCATTCCATTGCTTGGATCTAAAACAATGAATTACTTTACATTCAATGTTTACAGACTGAGTTTGAAAACAGTATAGCTATTTTGAGGTTGGAATTGACTTGTAATAATCTAATGAAGCCAAAAAAATGTTTAGCATTAATATTTCTTGCATTTTGATCAGTGGCGAAAAGAACATCGGTGTTTGATGATCCAACTCTGGAGATCCAAGAGTTGACAGCAGTTATAAAACAAGATATTACTGCACTTAATGCAGCTGTAGTAGACCTCCAACTCCTTTGCAACTCCCAGAATGAAAGCGGAAACATCTCAAGTGATACTACAACTCATTCAACCACAGTTGTAGATAACCTAAAGAATCGCTTGATGACTGCTACAAAGGAGTTTAAAGAAGTCCTCACAACGCGGACAGAGGTAAATTGAAAGTTGCATCTAACACATGAAGCAGCTCAAGATTCCATAATCAGGATTTTTGGTATTGTAATGTATTGTTGATGTCTTGAATTTTATGTAAATGTACAGAATCTAAAGGTTCATGAGAACCGAAGGCAGTTGTTTTCTTCCACTGCTTCAAAAGACTCTTCAAATCCCTTTGTTCGTCAGCGTCCACTCACTTCCAGGACAGCTGCTAGTGCAACACAGGCTCCTCCCCCTCCATGGGCCAATGCTTCTGTATCCTCATCCCAGCTAGTTCCCAGGTACAAGTTACAGCATTTGTTGTGCTATTAGGAAGTTGTAGTAGGAATGGCCTCGTATTTTCTTTACTTTTTTTTCTTTTCTTCTTTCTTATGTACCAATTCATGAAATTTCCTTCTATTCTTGATGTGGAATTTTTTTTGGGTGAGGATGGGTTGATTGATGTCTATAGACAAGAGAGTCTTTATTTTCCCACTGAAAATTGTCCCTTCTCCTTTGCAGCAAATCGACAGATGTTGAGTCCCAGCCGCTTTTGCAACAGCAGCAACAGCAAATGGTTCCACTACAAGACAGTTACATGCATAGCAGAGCTGAAGCCCTTCATAACGTGGAGTCAACAATCCATGAGCTGAGCAACATCTTTACTCAACTAGCAACAATGGTTTCTCAGCAAGGAGAGCTGGCAATCAGGTTTGTTCTTTGTTATGGTTTCCATTGCTACAAATGATGCTTTGATTAAGCACAAGTATTTCAGTATTTGTGCATAAATAGATGCATGAGGATCATCTGGACAGTTGAACTCTTCAGCTCCTCGTACTGGAAACAGTTTCTGTGTCTCCAAGTCCTAGACACGGCTGCGTCTTTCTTAAAGATGACTGGTATGTTGGCTGCTGCTATCTGCCAATGCATCTTATGATTGGGGATTGGCAGTTTGAGAGGAGTAAAAATTCACCAGTATAAAGGAACAAATGTAAAACATACTAAAAATCCTTACTGAAAGCAAAAGCAAAAGAAATTGCTTTAATCTATTACTGTTTATTTAGCAATCATTTACAACTCACCTAAGGGCATTGCTGACACAGGATTGACGAGAACATGGATGAGTCACTGTCAAATGTAGAGGGCGCGCAGGGCCAACTGGTCAGGTATCTTAACAGTATTTCATCCAACCGATGGCTGATGATGAAAATATTTCTTGTACTTATTGTATTCCTCATGTTTTTCGTTTTTTTTGTGGCATGAGAGTATACAAGAAAATGCACCGGAAGCGTATATTTCCTGCTCCCAATGTTTTTTTGTTTTTTTTTTTGTCTCTATTCTCTACACAGTTTTGACTTTAAACCCTGCTTAATTTGTTCCGGAAATCCTTCTTGTATCCTTGTATGCAAGAACGAGGACAAGTGCATAATAATGATAAAATAGGGCTTGGTGTAATTGTTCCTATATGATCACGTCACTCATGGCATTGATACTGGGGTGGTCTTGTGCTGATTGTGGATTTTGGTAAATGTTATGCTGTGCGGTTCATGGCTCAAGTGGCGTCCATGTAATATTCAGATAGCGATCCTGATTATTTTTTTAAGCGACTTATTAGGGACCTCACTGCCATGAAGTCTGTTTACGTTGACAGACGTTGGTCATCACAAACAGTAATGCAGCGTTTAGTTACTGTTTTGGGGGAGAATAGATGGAGACATTGAAGATGTAAATATTTTTTTGTTGAAGAGAAACAAATAATTTTAGAGTGAATTTTTGTATTTTTAAAATAAGAGGTACATAGGGAACATGTCTTCAGAAATAATATTTATTATTTGTTATTTTTAAAATATTATTGTAAAAACTTATAGTTTTAAAATTGTCTAAGACATGAAAGAATAAAAATAATTATTATGATAGTTTTAAAACTCAATTCAAAGGTTTATTTGGGAAAAAGTCTATTTCACCAATCAAGGCTTGGGTCGCGAGTCGTGTTGACATGGGTTAACCCGAGTTAAAGAATAAAAGTGATTACTATTATAGTTTTAAAACTTGATTTGAGAGTTGACATGGGGCAAGACTTGGGTCACGAGTGAGGTTGACTGTTGACCTAGGTCAACGTAAGGATAAAAGTGATTAATATCCTAGTTTTAAAATCTGACTCGGGGGTTGATGCTAAGTAAAGCTCAAATTATATGTTTGGAGGGTCAACTTGGGTTTACCTGGGTTAATATAAAATAAAAGTATTTATTATAATAGTTTTCAAACTTAATTCGGAGGTCAATCCAGGTCAAGGTCTAGGTTATAGATTAGGATGATCAACCTTAGTTAATCCTGGTCAATGTAAGGATAAAAATTGTTATTATCGTAGTTTTAAAATTTAAAATGAAGGTTGATCAAGGTAAGGTTTATGTCACAGGTTGGGAAGGTCAACACAACACTAACTTGAATTTGAAAAGAGAATTTGACACTAACTCTGAGTTAGGTGACACTAAGTGTTTTACATTTGTAAAAAGAATTTGAATTCAAATCCTTCATTTATAGTATTTAAACTTAAAAAAATGATTTATTTTAAAAGGAAGATAAAGCAACTCTTTAACTTAGTAACCTTTATATAAATTGTTTTTCTATTCTTGATAATTGTTTATACAAATTTTCTAACTTAACTAGCATAATAGATTGATAATATCTATTATTCATAACACATTGTGCAATCTTTCTAAGTAAGTTACAATGAATGGTAAGGTTCTTAAAGCAATCTTCTATGAAATATTGTATGCTCATATCACTGAATCATGTCGAGCTTTATGATTGTTTTTAACTAATTTTTGAATGTTGAATATTAAAGTTTTTTTGGTTGATTCTGCTTGTCCATTGTGTTGGCATAATAAAAAGTAGAATAAATTATTTTAAGTCTATACTCTTGAGTGAATTGCCTTACATTTTTCCTAGTGAATACTCATCCTTGGTCAAATAATGATGGTTTCTATGAGTCTAATATTGGAAAAATGCACCGCATCTTGTACTTAATACATTCATAGGCTTCATTAAAAGCCTTAAAACATGCAAATAAGTCACAGTGACTCATTTATTCATGTGTTTAGAATTCCTAACCATTACTTTCTAGATACAAGTCACTTGGCCTAGAAATAAATTGTTGTTATTCACCCAATTCATACTAATTTCTTATTTACTAAAAAGTTGATTAGGCAACCCATATTATTTATGCTCATAAATTGGACTAGGCCAACATCATTGCTATATAGCCATGCATTTACCATTCTTGAGTTAATTACAAATGACTTGTCATATGCTTTAACTTTCTCAATTGACCATGTAATGTAATAACCAAACATCAAAGTTTGATGTAAGGATAATTGCACACACATGTTAGCATGTATCCAATCTCGTGCAAGTAAGATGTTATAGCTTGTTTTTGTTTCAACCATAAAGAAAGACGTGTTGGAGGTCTTAGACCCAACCATTAATCCATCTATAACACTCCTATAATGTCTCTATGTCCTTTATAAAATTTGACATGTTTACTATCATACTCTAATTTTGACCCTTTATTTTTAATTTTTTTTTAAAATACAAAAATCCCAAACAATGTATTTTCAACACTATTTAACCAATTTTGGCTATTTCATAATTTCAACCCTTTTACCTATTATTTTTGTGTTTACAAATCATTGTGAAAAATCAAAAAAATAAAAATATAAAAAATTGTATTTGAAAAAAGTTCGGAGAGCATAGTGCAATTGGAGATGGAGAAGGACTACAGTGAAGATTAAAGAAAAAGACTAGAGTAGATGGATAAAAAGGAATAAAAAAAAAGGAAGTGGGAGAATGTTTGTATAAGGTGCTAAGAATTAAAAAAAAGAAGAAAAGAAGAGTGAGTGGTGTGTGGAGAAGAGGAAGGAATTGAAAAGTAAAAATTGGACCCTATATTTTTCCACTCACTAGCACAGTCACTCATTCTCCATACCTCTCACATGCACTCACTCCCTAATTCTCTCGTCCACTCACAAACACACACCACATAAAGACCAAAATAAAAATAAAAATAAAACATTTAGCCTCTCTCATCATGCATGGTCTGCCACAATCATTTTTTTCCTTGTAAAAACCCAAATTCAGCTCATCTCTAAGTGGAGGGAATCATTCAAGAACTAGAGGAAAAACCCATAAAAAATTTGATGCGATCCAAGCACTACAGGATCCA